>NC_056730.1:572284774-572384914 GCF_019279795.1 Protopterus annectens
CAGAGACTCTGTCTCTGGAACAGGCTCCCCATCCATGTGAAGTAGAATTCCACCCTAACCCAATTCAAGTGCAACTTGGACAATTGGATGGGGAACAAGAAATTCATCCCTGGTTTGGTACCTATGTCTCTAAGGGATGCAGGGAACCTGTAAATGGTTCATCTCCCAGGCCCCGCCTTGCAAATGTTTCATCTCCAAAGCTCCTGCTTACACTTATCAAGAGTATCAGAACTTGTCAGAGATTTGGGATGCATGGCTACACTTAAAAAGGCTCTTGTGGTCATTAGCCAAGTAAACACCTGTGAACATATGATTCTAGTGACTTCCTGATTTAGACTTCCCTTTTCCTAGACCACCCGACCACCACCAAACTGGGGATGAATTTCATCACTCATAAAATCATCCAAGGCCAACTTTGAGAGAAAAATCGCAAAATACACTAAAGACAATCACAAGGCCTTCTTTAGTTATGTTAGAAACCTGGGTGGAAACTCCCAGATATGCTCAGAGTTAGTCCAAAATGACAAATAATACCCTGAACCCACAGACATTGCCAACATACTGGCAGACAGGTTCAGTGCAAATTTCTCCCCCCCCCTCCCCCCCAAAAGGAGAAATATCTATCCCAGCAGAGTGTAGCCTCCCTGACATCTCAGATGCCCAGGTGAGAGCCGCCCTCTCCAAAGCTAAAAACACAGCATCAATGGGACCAGACGGTGTCCCGGGTTGCGTGCTACATGAACTCCAAGATGAACTAAACCCACACATAAGGCTGCTGTTTAATCTTAGCCTAACTACAGGATATGTACCCAAAGAATGGCGTACACAACAGTGGTCCCACTCCACAAAGGAGGTGCTTCTACGGACCCTGGAAATTACCGCCCCATAAGCTTGACGAACCTGGTCTGCAAAGCTATGGAGAGGATCATTATGGAACTCATAAACAAAGACATTGGGGACCTACAGACACTGGATCCTACCCAATTCGGCTTTGTCAAGGGCAGATCCTGCCTTTTGAACCTGGTCGACTTTTTTGAAACAGTCACTAAGGCCATTGATGAGGGTAAGGCAGTTCACACCGCCTACCTTGATCTTGCAAAAGCCTTCAACACAGTACCCCACTCGGGCATCATAGACAAACTCACCAGCTTAAATGTAAACCCATATGTCATAAGATGGGTTGCAAACTGGTTCAAGGACTTAACCCACAAGGTTAGAAATGCTGGAGCCATCTCAGACTCTAAGCCAGTCACAAGCGGTGTCCCACAGGGCTCGGTCCTGGGACCCCTCTTGTTCGGCATTTATTTTTCCAAGGTGCAAGCAAACATAGGAGGATTGTGGCTGACAAAGTTCACAGATGACTGCAAACTGGGCGCCATAATTGATACTCCAGCGAACACAAGCATCCTTCAGAAAGGCCTCATAGAAACGGATAACTGGTGCCAGAGCCATGGCCTTAAACTGAACGCCAAAAAATGTATAGTCATACCCTTTGGGAAAAACAAAGTACCCACAAATTACCACATAGGTGGTAATCCATTAAGTACAGAAGAAGTAATCAGGGACCTAGGGACCCAAGTTGACAGTAACCTCTCATTTGACACTCACATTGCCAAGGTGGTTAGGAAGACCTTCTATATTACCCACCTTTTCATGAAAGGATTCACATCTAGATCAAGAGAAGTCATTGTGCCCCTATACTCTTCCCTTATCAGGCCCATAATTGAGTACAATGCCCCATTTGGGATGTACTTTACCCGACACCTGCAGCAGTTAGAAAGACCCCAAAAGTACCTCACCAAGAGGATCAAGGGTCTCAAACATATGTCATATGATGCCCGGCTGAAGAAACTCCAGCTCTATTCAGTCGCGTACCACCTACTCAGAGGCGATCTATGCCTGACATACAAGGCCATGTCCAATCCAGAATTAATGGACATGCTCCACCTCAGAAAATCCAAATACACCAGAGCCATGAGAGTGAGAGATTTGAACCTCAACACAGAAATAAATAGGACGTGCTGGAGGGACAGATTCATAACCCAGAGGCTCCCTACACTCTGGAACAGAATCCCAGTCCATGTTAGGCAGAGCCCCTCACTGACTTTCTTCAAGAGAAATCTTGACGAGTGGATGGGAGATCGTAGGTTTACCCTGGGGGTCATCTCTGTGTCACTACTAGACAGAGGCACAGTAAACTAAACCCTAAATGGGCATAGTATTCTCATTCAAAGGGGTGGCGAAAGCCACACACACTCTGGCTAGGCTTATAAATGCCCTAGGGCAGATAGCCTAGTATGAACCTATGAACCCCTCCCAGATACTTGAAGCTGTTAATGTGTTCCTGTATTTTCCCGTCTATCTCAGTTCTCAGCTTCTTCTGATTTTCCCATTTGCTGTCATTACTACTGCCTTATCTGTACTCAAGTTTCAGCCCATGTACCTTCAGTTTTACATTCCATTCCCCTATCCTTTCTTGAAGATCTTGCTCAGAGTCTACCTGTAATGCCACATTGGCTGCATACAGCATCTTTTCTGATCTGTCCCCTCTGACCTGTGTGCTAAGAAGGAAATACCTGAGAACATAGCACCTGCTTAGGCTAAGAAGGAAACACCTGAGAACATAGCACCTGCTTAGGCTAAGAAGGAAACACCTGAGAACATAGCACCTGCTTAGGCTAAGAAGGAAACACCTGAGAACATAGCACCTGCTTAGGCTAAGAAGGAAACACCTGAGAACATAGCACCTGCTTAGGCTAAGAAGGAAACACCTGAGAACATAGCACCTGCTTAGGCTAAGAAGGAAACACCTGAGAACATAGCACCTGCTTAGGCTAAGAAGGAAATACCTGAGAACATAGCACCTGCTTAGGCTAAGAAGAAGGAAATGTTTGATGAAATATCACCCGCTAAGGCAAAGAAAAATTGAATTCATGACATAACACTTGTGAAATGTTGTTTTTAAATTTTGGCCTATGCTTGTTTATGGCCAGTGCCTTGTTTTATAAATGCATCTGTGGGAAGCATATTTCTCAACTGTGTAGAATTTCACAGAATATCCATATTTTTGCTTCATATTCATAAAATCTCTTTCCTGTACATCATTGAAGACTGAAGATACTAAATAATGTCAGACATTTCTGTTTCAGATTTGATATCCTTCAGAAAATGCTCGCTAATCCAAACCTGTTATTCTTGAACTATGCGAGCTTATAAAAGCAATATTTGAAATCTGTTGCTAATTTTGGTCATTTGTCTCCAATATTTTTGACTGCCTTGTATAAGTCTACAACTGGCTTAATCCCTTCTCCCATTTCAGTTTGTATTACATTCTTAGTTTTTCCCATGCTGGCAATATTCATGTGTTCTGTAGGTTCTGTATGGATACTTAGTTGGTTAATGACTTCTATTTTACTTCTTGTCTAGAAATAAAAATACATGTTGTATAAACACTGTGATCATTCCAGGACTCTCTTGTGTATGTCTACAACAGGAATAGAAGATGTGATAAAGGCAGATGTAGACATACACACGAGAGTCCATTTGTACATTATGTGCTGCACTATGAAGACAGTAGAATCAGGCCAAAGGTTTACTCAGTGCAATAAATGCACACATGAAAAGTTTGATCACAAACAGGGTACTATGACCATGGTATTTATATACAACAGCATGTATTTAAATTAGGTGCTCTAATTCTTCAGCCACTCTCATTAGTAAGATAGCCATGATGTCACTGGGGTGTAAGCTTTACTCACGGCATAACATGTACACATGAGATGTTTAATCGCAGGCAGGGTACTATGACCACTGTGTTTATACAGCACCATGTATTTTCATTTCTGGACAAGATATAAAACAAAGCATGTTTATAATTAAGAAATATGGCAACAATTGCTCTGTACAGCAAATGCAGAAACTTGGACACCTGCATGGATACCTACAAACACTGTGCAGCTTCTGAACAGCAACAAGACATTTTGAATTGAGTTATATAGGTGTCTAATGTTGCAGGTGTTTCAATAAGCAAATACATACTTTGTACCTATTCAGTTTTCACAGTGCAGTATTGTGTAATGTGATTCGCTACCTGGCCATGGGTGATAATGTTATGTTTACTTTTGTATATCTTACCAACTGTTCCCTACAGCCCTTGGGTGTCTGGGATGCAGTACCGAACAGTTTCTTCAGTAAGTAAATTAAAAACAATTTGTTGGAATAGGAACAGTAAGCTTCACCAACAGACACAAAGCTAAATATGTGTTTTACAGTTAGGATTTTGTGTTGTGAGGGACTGTAATTTGCCTGTTCTGTGGTCATTGGTAACTGTGATTCAGTAATATTTCTTTCACTCTGGTCATCACTGTGGATTTATTTTACTTTTTTTAAATGATGTGTTTTACTTGTTCAGCTACTGTCATTGGTGAGATAGCTGTGATGTCACTGGTGTGTGAGGGTTAGTATGTGTGGTTGTCACTAAGGGTTTGCCCGCACAACAATGCAGTAAGTAACTATTGTACAACACTGTACATACATGACATGCATATGTTGTACAAGAGTGATCTGCTGCACAGCATTACTGTATAGTTCATTGTGGTGACATTGCCCAATCATGTTGTGTTGTAATCACAACTGGACTCTCATTGTTTTGGCTGCACTACATATCACAGCCCACATTCCTGTGTTTATGAATTGTGGTCGCTCATATCATTTCCATACCTACTTCATAGTTGCACTTCTCTACATATGCAGCTGACTATCCCCCACTCCACAATATTACAGAAAGATTATGAACTGTGTAGGTATCTGGCATGTGGTTTTAGTCACCAGCCATACAAAGCTGATTGCAGTGTTTATGAAGGCCATCCTTGGTTTCATGAACAGTGAGCAAAAAGTTGAGATTTAAGTATTTAATTGGTTTAAATGTACTTTAATTTTGTATCAGGATGTCAGATGACGCACTTTTAGTATTACTTTTTTAAAAGTAGTGTTATCACTATTACTATCCATTATTTCCATCTTACCCATGTGCCTTCCTTTTCAGAGTACTCTGGTCACCGTCGCTCGGTATGAAGTACTTACAGATATCACTGATGTTCCAGAAACTGATGATTACATCACCAACAATCAGGGCAAATTGGAAATGGACAGAGATGGCAGCCCAAATGCCCAAGAATCCACAGATTTTAACCCATGCAACCAGTCCAGTGAAACCAGCACCACTGTCTCAGATGCTGAAGACCTCACTCCCTATGGTGAGAGAAACATCACAATCCCAGCTGCTGAAGACCTCATCTCCTGCAATGAAGACATAGCTGATATGGGTAGTGAGAGAATCTTCACTATTCCAGATGATGAAAATATCATCCCTTGCACTCAGGACATGGCCAACGTGGGCAATGGCACAAACACCAGTATGCATGATACCAAAGAGCTCATACTCTGCACCCAGGACAAGGCTGACATGGGGAATGATACAAACTCCACTGCACCTTATACAGAAGAGTTCATGCCCTACACTCAGTACAAGGGTGACATGGGGAATGATACAAACTCCACTGTATCTTATACAGAAGAGCTCATGCCCTACACTCAGGACAAGGCTGACATGGGGAATGATACAAACACTACTGTACCTTATACAGAAGAGCTCATGCCCTACACTCAGGACAAGGCTGACATGGGGAATGATACAAACTCCACTGTACCTTATACACAAGAGCTCATGCCCTACACTCAGGACAAGGCAGACATGGGGAATGACACAAACACCACTGTACCTTATACAGAAGAGCTCATGCCCTACACGCAGGACAAGGCTGACATGGGGAATGATACAAACACCACTGTACCTTATACAGAAGAGCTCATGCCCTACACTCAGGACAAGGCTGACATGGGGAATGATGCAAACACCACTGTACCTTTTACAGAAGAGCTCATGCCCTACACTCAGGACAAGGCTGACATGCGGAATGATACAAACACCACTGTACCTTATACAGAAGAGCTCATGCCTTACACTCAGGACAAGGCTGACATGGGGAATGACACAAACTCCACTGTACCTTATACAGAAGAGCTCCTGCCCTACACTCAGGACAAGGCTGACATGGGGAATGGGCTCATGCTCTACACTCAGGACAAGGCTGACATGGGGAATGATACAAACTCCATTGTACCTTATACAGAAGAGCTCATGCCCTACACTCAGGACAAGGCTGACATGGAGAATGACACAAACACCACTGTAACTTATACAGAAGAGCTCATGCCCTACACTCAGGACAAGGCTGACATGGGGAATGATACAAACTCCACTGTACCTTATACAGAAGACCACATGGCCTACACTCAGGGCAAGGCTGACATGGGGAATGACACAAACACCACTGTACCTTATACAGAAGAGTTCATGCCCTACATTCAGGACAAGGCTGACATGGGGAATGATACAAACTCCACTGTACCTTATACAGAAGACCTCATGGCCTACACTCAGGGCAAGGCTGACATGGGGAATGACACAAACACCACTGTACCTTATACAGAAGAGTTCATGCCCTACATTCAGGACAAGGCTGACATGGATAGTGAGGAAAATACCTCTGTCCCAGAAAATGATGTTTTGGTCTACCACACTCAGATCAAAGTGGTTAAAGACAGTGACAGTAGCACTGCTGAACAGTTGGATAGATCATCTCTATTTAAGAAATTTAATTTTAATTTCAAAAGATTTTGTTTAGCTGTTGGCAAATTTTTTGCTGACCTGAACTGCTTTCATAATAATGCTGATGAAATTAATTAAAAGAAAAACAGTAAGTAAATCCAAATGGCCAGAAATGCAGAAGAACTAAAAAAATATAACAAATAAATCAATTAAAAACATTACACCACTTCCTGTTCCAAATTAATTTTAGAACTGAATTTATACTAACATGCCCTTTCAGTCCAGATCCCTTGTCGGCACAGAGCAAGTTTTACCCATCTAAATTCAGAACTTTCAGTTTCTGAAACAACATCACCCCCCTAAGTTTGTCATAAATAAGTAAAACTGCAAACTTAAAACAGTAAGAATCTCCTATCACATTAATTTGTTTAAATAATGCAATCATTCTAACACATCTTCTGACGTCTGATAAATGATGATATATTTGTTCTTTGAGTTTTCTGTTAGTTTTACCAACATAATTGTAATTACAGCTATTATTTGTTTATTTGTTTAACATTTGTTTACTGGGAAAGTCCAACTGGACACAGGTCCTTTTTCAGCGGAGACCCGGGGAGAAAAGCTCCATGAGTAACAGTAAATTTTAATGCATGAATTAAAATAGTCAATAAAGTATAAAGTAAACAAAATGTAGTATACATAAGAAAATACAAATTTGTTACATCACGACAAAAAATCTAGGATTTGAACATAGCTAGTACTATTTGTAACGTATGACTTAAGTCAAGATATAAGGCTAAGACAGGCCGGTAGGAATAAAAGATTAAACACCGGGGAAGAGGTTGGATATGGTTGTGGTATACTGTGGTGTATCAGAACATTCATGAGGGGGTTTGTACAGGAACATAGCCACTTACTTTTTAGATAAGCTTTAAGTGATGGCTTAACGTGGTTAGTGGATGAGATTGAGAGAATGGAGTTAGGAAGGGAGTTCCATTTTTGAGATATATAGTTGGAAAATAAAGATTCTCCTGCAGTGTTGCTGTCCTTGGAGATGGTGAGTACGTTCTTATTGTTAGAGCGAAATGGTCTGCTGGAACAGTAAGGAAGGATGAGATTTTGTATTGCAGGGATTCTGATCAGTTATTTTACAATTCTGTGAGTTAGAGACAGCTGGTTGTAAAGAATAATGTTGGGAAGCTCAAGTCAGTCTAGTATCTTCAAAGCTGTACAATGATGTGTTCATATATGGGCAGTCAGACGCAAACGTAACAATTTTATTATAACATGCTTCTAGCTTAGATAAGTCAGTTTTCCTAGGATTAGTTAAAATTTTAAAAGGCATATAGTAGAGTGGAGACCAGATGGCTTTGTGCTTATGTAATTTTGGCCATTTTGGTCAGGAACCTTTTTTGCCTATATAAATTTCCAAGTTTTTATGGACTTTTTGTATTTTTAGGGAGACATAAGCCACATTATAGGTTATTGTCTATTTCCACTCCAAGAAGCTTTGTATGGGTTGTCAGGGAGATGACAGCATTGTATTTGGCTATTATATTAAATGGTGGGCATTTGATAAATGTCATGTTAGGTTGGAAGAGTAATAATCTAGTTTTGTTTGGGTTCAGGATTAGATGGGCATTGTCTAACCATGTTTCAGCAGAAGTGAAAGCTTCCTGTGTTTGAGAATGAAGAGCTGATAGAGAAGTGCTGAATCATCTGCATACTGTATTATAGAACTATGTGGAGTAGCTGTGTGTAGATTATTAGTCACAGATAAGTGTTGAATCATCTGCATACTGTATTATAGAACCATGTGGAGTAGGTGTGTGTAGATTATTAGTCACAGGTAAGTGTTGAATCATCTGCAGACTGTATTATAGAACCATGTGGAGTAGGTGTCTGTAGATTATTAGTCACAGATAAGTGATGAATCATCTGCAGACTGTATTATAGAACCATGTGGAGTAGCTGTGTGTAGATTATTAGTCACAGATAAGTGTTGAATCATCTGCATACTGTATTATAGAACCATGTGGAGTAGCTGTGTGTAGATTATTAGTCACAGATAAGTGTTGAATCATCTGCATACTGTATTATAGAACCATGTGGAGTAGCTGTGTGTAGATTATTAGTCACAGATAAGTGTTGAATCATCTGCAGACTGTATTATAGAACCATGTGGAGTAGGTGTGTGTAGATTATTAGTCACAGATAAGTGTTGAATCATCTGCAGACTGTATTATAGAACCATGTGGAGTAGGTGTGTGTAGATTATTAGTCACAGATAAGTGTTGAATCATCTGCAGAATGTATTATAGAACCATGTGGAGTAGGTGTGTGTAGATTATTAGTCACAGATAAGTGTTGAATCATCTGCAGACTGTATTATAGAACCATGTGGAGTAGGTGTGTGTAGATTATTAGTCACAGATAAGTGTTGAACCATCTGCATACTGTATTATAGAACCATGTGGAGTAGCTGTGTGTAGATTATTAGTCACAGATAAGTGTTGAATCATCTGCAGACTACATTATAGAACCATGTGGAGTAGCTGTGTGTAGATTATTAGTCACAGATAAGTGTTGTATCATCTGCAGACTGTATTATAGAACCATGTGGAGTGGGTGTGTGTATATTATTAGTCACAGATAAGTGTTGAATCATCTGCAGACTGTATTATAGAACCATGTGGAGTAGCTGTGTGTAGATTATTAGTCACAGATAAGTGTTGAATCATCTGCATACTGCATTATAGAACCATGTGGAGTAGGTGTGTGTAGATTATTAGTCACAGATATGTGTTGTATCATCTGCATAGTGCATTATAGAACCATGTGCAGTAGGTGTGTGTAGATTATTAGTCACAGATAAGTGTTGAATCATCTGCAGACTGTATTATAGAACTATGTGCAGTAGGTGTGTTTAGATTATTAGTCACAGATAAGTGTTGAATCATCTGCAGACTGTATTATAGAACTATGTGGAGTAGGTGTGCATAGATTATTAGTCACAGATAAGTGATGAATCATCTGCATTCTGTATTATAGGACCATGTGGAGTAGGTCTGTTTAGATTATTAGTCACAGATAAGTGTTGAATCATCTGCAGACTGTATTATATAACCATGTGGAGTAGGTGTGTGTAGATTATTAGTCACAGATAAGTGTTGAATCATCTGCAGACTGTATTATAGAACCATGTGGAGTAGGTGTGTGTAGATTATTAGTCACAGCTAAGTGTTGAATCATCTGCATACTGTATTATAGAACCATGTGGAGTAGGTGTGTGTAGATTATTAGCCACAGATAAGTGTTGAATCATCTGCAGACTGTATTATAGAACCATGTGGAGTAGGTGTGTGTAGAAAGAGGGGAAAACGAGAGAGCCTAAGATAGATCCTTGGGGGACACCAATGGATAAAGAAAGGTGAGGAGATAGGTCACCTTGCCATAGAACAGATTGTTGATGGCCAGATAAATAGTTAGTAAACCAAGCTGTGAACGATGGTGAGAAGGATATTTCAGTTAATACATCTATTAGTTTGGAATGATAGACCATATCAAAAGCTTTTTATAGGTCTAGAAAGATGACAGATACAAAGCTGTTGTTATTCCTGTGATGGTTTATGGTATTAGTGAAGAATAAGAGAGCAGTAGTGGTACTATGTGATGTGTAAAACCCATGCTGACTGTTTTGAGAGAAGGTTATTTGTTAGTAAGAATTTCCTGACCTGGACATGCATACACCTTTCAAGTAGCTTACAAAGAGGTGAAAGAACAGCAATTGGATGGTAGATTGTTATTCCTGTGGAAGGTCCCCCTTTATGAAATGGGATTACAGGGGAGATTTTTCACAGTTGATGAGCCTTGTTTTCGAGAATGAATCTATTTATAAGGATTCATACTGGGAAGGCTATAGATTCAGTTGCAATTTTGAGGTATTCACTGGGTAAGTTATCTACTGCAAGTGTAGTAGGTTTTAGTTTCTGGTTTATAGTGGCTGCAGGAACTGGGGAGAAAGAGAATGAGGCATTGCTAGTTGTAGGCTTGGCTGGTTTGGTATCAGGAGTAGGGGTTTGCTGCTTGGAAAGGGCAATTATAGATTCAGTAAAATGTTTGTTAAAAATGGTAGCTATGTTATTGGAATTGTTGTGGATGTTTGGGGTTGGTGTAGTAGATTTTCCTGAGTGAAGGACTGAGTTTATAGCAGGCCAGAGTTTTTGAAGGTTTTATGTGTTTTGAATGTTATGATAGAAATCTATTTTATCCTGTTTTATTTGCTTTTTTTGCCTCATTTCTAAGTTAACTAAAAAAATTGTCAAGTCTGTCACCAATAAACAAAAAAGGCAATTTGGAAGGAGAGGATCACTGACGCTATAATTAAAACTGTTCAGGTCAACTTTATTCACATAAGCACAGTACAAATATTAACAATGGAATTCCACACTACTTTTTCATTTTATCCAACTTCTTCAGATGTCAAATATACACAACCTTGTGTGTCTCTCTTTATATATACACCCAATTATTTATTATACATTAAAATCAACACCCCAATTAGTGTTCCATAACTGTGTCCCCTTAATATTAAAACTAAAATGTCATCTCATATAATATAAAAACATCAGAAATAAGACAATGTATGTAAAATGTTGTAAACACTTTGCCTTAAAATTTTATAAAATAAGTGCATTATCAAAATTAGTAATTTGATCAAGACATGTAAAGCTATAATATATATTGCATATCTGATATTTATAGTGGTAGAGCTCCTGCTAGTGGACATTTTAAAAATGTAAACTTGTAATGTATCTATTACATAAATATATCTTGGTACTATAGGAAATCAAACAGTATATTATACTAATGTCATTTTCATGTTAAAAGCATTCCTAAGCCTTATTTATGTTCACCCTGTTATAACTTAGCAGCTCTCATTTTCAATAGGAGTGTGATGGATATACTTTTGTTTAGACCTGGGATTGTGTTAGCTTCTAAAGTGACTTGCCACCATAATTCTTTTTATTCAATTTGTGTTTCCCCTGGTCCACCCCTTTAATCTTTTTGCATATCCCCTAAAACAAAGAATAAAAACTTAGCTTTTGTACATTTTTGGTATGCTTGTACAAGGCATTGTTTCATTCTTGTTTGGGTATCATAATTATCATTGTATATTCTTCCCCTGAGCTGTCTTTTGTTTTTTCTATATAAAATGAGTCACAGGCTTCTCATAGTGCTAGGTATACTAAACCTACCATATTACAGTTATAATATTTCTTTCCTTCTATACATTTATTCCTACATCTTATATGGACAGATTCTCTACGTAAAATAAATGGACATTGGGAACATGTTCTGTATTTAAATGTTCCCTTTCTTTTGGCTTGATGAGTGTTAGCTCTACTCTTGTCACCCTCTAAAATCTCGTTTAAATTTTGTGCTTTCTTCTATACAGTACTCAGTGGTGCTTTTTCTATCTCCTTTATGTCAGTCAGTGCAGTAATCCTCTCCCATTCCCTCTTAATAATGCGTTTCACATTGTTGGTATTTCCATTATATTTAGTAATGAAGGCCTTCTTATACCTGTTCTCTGTTTATTGTTGTCGTTGTATAATCTGTCCATCTGTCAGTATATTCTCACCCTGTATGGGTTTAAATCTATCTTTCCTTCCTTCTGAAACTTCCACTTTTATTTCTCAAATTAACCTCTCAGTGTACCGCCTTTCTTTAAATAGGTTCCCTAGGAAATTACATTCCACCTCAAAATCTTCCCTTTCTGACATCATTCTACTACACTTATACTAGGCTTGTATAGACCTTAGGGCCGATAGCCTAGTGCCAACCTATGAACCTATACAGGGGTCAAGGGAAGTAAATAGTGTGGGAAGAAATAGCTGGGGAATTGTTATGGCTAGGCTTGTATAGGCCCTAGGGCTGATAGCCTAAAACCAACCTATGAACCTATACAGGGGTCCAGGGAAGTAAATATTGTGGGAAGAAATAGCCAAGGAATTGTTATGGCTAGTACCCAAAGAACAATATAAACTAGTACCAAAAAGGTCCAAGGATTCCAAGCACCCGGGTAGTGCCGCAGCAAACTCGCTAACAGTATAAATCCACGCTGTAGAAGGATGAATCAAGTCACAGCAATAATGGATAATTTATTCTTCAAAAAACACACATACAAGCACAAAACGAATTAACCCGGGTTTCGTCCGATATGACGAACTTCTTCAGAATACACATTGCAGTTGTTGCCTTGGTTTAAATATACAAGTCACACCCTAATTGACTAGTAAAAATTCAATTAAACAATTATATATTAAATTTAATAAATTCTATACTAATATTGTATTAAAAATAAAATAAAATGAATTAAAACTGCACATCAAATATATATGCTTGAAATAAATGAATAAATAAAAGATGAAACAAGTACAAATGACATGTAAATATTAAATTTATATAAAATACTACCTATATCACTATTTATGCTGGTTAAATAATCACATTTTTAATTGAACCAAAACTGTGTGATTTAATGGTAACAACATAATAAAAAAGTAATATTATAATATTTTGTTGTAATCTTATGATGTGAATTGATATATCACTATTCATGTATTTCGTTGAAATTGATTTATAACACTATTTAAATGAATTGTAAGTATTAATGAATGTATTCACGTTGAAAGAAATAAAATGTTTTTGTAAATGTATATAATATTATAAAATAGTTACAACATGTTTGTTTAAATCACATGTATATCTATATATAAACATAGTTGGTGATGTCTTAATACTGAATCATGGTCTACCCTTAATGTAATTATTATTTAATATAGGTTTTATACTACAATATTCATTCAGACCAGGCCAGTTGTATGCATTCAATAGTATTTGCCACTTTAATTCATTAACATCTAAATCATATTTGGTGTGTTTACCATGTGCATCATGTTCTATATGTTGAATGACACAAAATTTAAAAATATGATTTGTATTAGATTGTATGTGTCTGGCAAGGGCATTCCTAGTTCTCATATGTTGAATATCAAGCAGATGTTCTTTTATTCTGTTCCTAAATCGTCTGCTAGTTTTACCTATATAAAATGCCTTACAGTTCTGGCAAAGTGCAACATATATGACATTTGAGGTATAACAATTAAAATGCCCTCCAATATTAATGTTGTGGAAGTTTACCATAAGTCTATCACTTGTACATTTTATATGTGTACAAACTGTACATCTCCCACATTTGAAATTACCAACTGACCTGTTAATTTTATGCCTTTGTGATTCCATCTTGTTCTCAAAAAATTCCTTAAGAGACAAATCTTTTTTATACACAAACTTTAGTTGACCTTGAAACATATGTGCCATGCTATTGTCATTAGTCAATATCCCCCAATTTCTTTTAATTATATTCCTGATGACTTCATAAGAATCATCAAATACAGAAATATACAAAGGTAGCTGATTGGTGTCTACAATATTATTGTTAATTTTGTCACTGCTGGAACCATGACATAATATAGCCTCATAAAATCCTATAAGTCTCTTGTTTTTTACTTCCTGTAATATTTTCTCACAAAAAGTCTTTGGCTAGCCCCTATTAATGAACATAGATGCCATAAATTCTAATTCTTTAATAAATTCCCTTTCATCGCTGACCATCCTGGCCGCCCTGACCATCTGGCCCTTGACAACAGCCTTTTTCTGATGGTCTGGGTGCCAGCTGTCGTAATGAAGGTAGGAATTTGAAAACGTTGGTTTTCTGTAAATATTAGATTGCAAACAACCGTTGTTCTTGTTGTATATTAATTGGACATCCAAAAAAGTGATGACATCATAACTAATGTTGTATGTAAATTTCAAAAATCGGACATTATTATTTATGTATTCTAAAAAGGTATGTAATGCCCTTTCATCTTGGTCCCAGACAATAAAAATATTGTCTAGGTATCTTGAATACATTTTAATATGTTTCTGAAATATACTATTGAATACATAATTGTATTCCCAATAGGTCATTATGAGGTTTGCATACATGGGGGCACAAGCTGCCCCATGGCCACACCATCAATCTGTTGGTAGTAATTTCCTTCAAAATATAAAAAATTGTTATGTAACACTATGTCCATAAGATTAATCAAAGTAATAATTTTAGTTTGATCATATATTTTAGATTCAAAAAGTTGTTCCTCTAACCATATTAAACCTATGTCATGTGGAATGGATGTAAAAAGGTTACACACATCCACAGTGACAAAAATATATCCATCTTCCATCTTAAATTCATTCAATCTTCTCAAAAAATCCCAAGAATCCTTAGTTATATAGGGAAATTTTGTCATACCCTTTTTAAAGTGATGGTCTAAATATTGACTAATGAAGCAAGTCTTGCTTCTCTTTCCATCAACTATTGGTCTAAATTGTAGGTTGTCCAGACCCTTATGTATCTTGGGTATGCCAAAAACTCCACTGATTACAGGATAATCATTTTTCAAAAAGTCATATTCATCCTCCAAAATTTCACCTTGCATTAACATGTCTTCCAAAAGTATATCAATTCTTTGATGGGCAATGTTAATTTCATTCAAACTCACTTCAGAATATGAATCACCAAGTAACATGGTAGTCATATAGGAAATATAATCCCCCTTGTCTGTTATAACCACCCCACTGCCTTTATCTGGCCTCATTATCCTGATGTCCGTGAGCCCCAATATATAATCAAGGGCGGTTTGTTGTTCCTTAATCATATTAGTATGTATGGGTTTCCTATACTGTTGATGGAAATTCCTAATGTCCATTTCAGTTAGTTTTTCAAATAGGGCTACTTTGTCATTTACTGGGGGGTTAAAAACACTAGGTTTAGTCAATTTATTGTTACATTTGATATACTTGTTATCATTGTGAATATCCTTAAAAAAGGTTTTTAAATTTAATTTCCTAATAAATAATTTTAAATCAATAAGAGAATTGATTAGTCTACCTTTACGACATGGTACGAAATTGAATCCTCTTGAAAAAAGGTTTGCATGTTCACTGTTCATTTCATTCTTGGAATAATTGAATATTTTAAAGTCCCCATAAGTGGTGGTTACTATAATTGGATTACTTAAAAATTCACTATTTGTTTGTTCAAAATTAATACTTAAAAGACATTGATTCACTTCATCAAAATAGTGTTCAGGATCCAAATCAATGTGAAAATTAATGGGAATGGTCATATCATTATATGTCAAAGATGTGTTTGATTTATTCATGGGTTCAACTGTGACACCATTGTTTGTATTCTCGAATTCCAAATTTTCACTGCTGTCAGTCACAATATTAATGCATGCCTTTTCCTGATCAGGATAATCATGTGTAGTAAGATTTAATAACGTTTGATCTCCCCCATATACATTTTGAAATTCTATACGTGTAATACCATCATCTGTATTTTCAAGTGTTACATCATTGTTATTACCTTCATTACCATTAACAAAATTGTCATCCCTATTCATTTGAATATCATAAACAACGGAACTATGTCTGTCTAATGTCAACAGAATTTGCAGCATATGTTTTAACATTGTGTTCGTATTTTTGTACTGTTTCTGTGTTCGTGCAACTATCTAATGTACCATCATCATGTACACACAAACCATGAGTTATATAATCATTCATTCCATCAGTTGTAATAATAACTTCAGAGTTCATTTCACAGTTTGTAAAGTCATGGTTAACGTAATTGTCGACATGTGTTTCGTTGTTAAAATCATGTATTGATGTGAACGATCAGAGCAGGAAGTCAGTGACGTCATTTCCGATAGCGAATGTCATGAACACAACGGTTCTTGTGAATTCAATGGTGGTTCCACAGATGAGGGAGTTAGGCGCTCAGAGAGGCTTCTCAATCGAGGGCAAATTAATGAAGGAGAAGAATATAGAAACATGGGGGCACGGCCCAAGAAGGATTTTTTGTTTACAAAAAACGCGAAAAATGGTTGGAAGGGCCGCAGGTAGTTGGTGTGCCCTTTATCAACAGCACCTACAATGTCAACGTCTTGTTGGATTCACAAACCAATTATAGAGACTTCAGTACACTGGATATATCAAGCCAGCATAGTATCCAAGGTTTGTGCCTTAACTATGATGATATTAGTGATAACAGTCAGTCAATAGTGGTAACATCAATACATGATTTTAACAACGAAACACATGTCAACAATTACGTTAACCATGACTTTACAAACTGTGAAATGAACTCTGAAGTTATTATACAACTGATGGAATGAATGATTATATAACTCATGGTTTGTGTGTACATGATGATGGTACATTAGATAGTTGTACGAACACAGAAACAGTACAAAAATACGAACACAATGTTAAAACATATGCTGCAAATTCTGTTGACATTACTGACAGACATAGTTCCGTTGTTTATGATATTCAAATGAATAGGGATGACAATTTTGTTAATGGTAATGAAGGTAATAACAATGATGTAACACTTGAAAATACAGATGATGGTATTACACGTATAGAATTTCAAAATGTATATGGGGGAGATCAAACGTTATTAAATCTTACTACACATGATTATCCTAATCAGGAAAAGGCATGCATTAATATTGTGACTGACAGCAGTGAAAATTTGGAATTCGAGAATACAAACAATGGTGTCACAGTTGAACCCATGAAATAAATCAAACACATCTTTGACATATAATGATATGACCATTCCCATTAATTTTCACATTGATTTGGATCCTGAACACTATTTTGATAAAGTGAATCAATGTCTTTTAAGTATTCATTTTGAACAAACAAATAGTGAATTTTTAAGTAATCCAATTATAGTAACCAACACTTACGGGGACTTTAAAATATTCAATTATTCCAAGAATGAAATGAACAGTGAACATGCAAACCTTTTTTCAAGAGGTTTCAATTTCGTACCATGTCATAAAGGTAGACTAATCAATTCTCTTATTGATTTAAAATTATTTATTAGGAAATTAAATTTAAAAACCTTTTTTAAGGATATTCACAATGATAACAAGTATATCAAATGTAACAATAAATTGACTAAACCTAGTGTTTTTAACCCCCCAGTAAATGACAAAGTAGCCCTATTTGAAAAACTAACTGAAATGGACATTAGGAATTTCCATCAACAGTATAGGAAACCCACACATACTAATATGATTAAGGAACAACAAACCACCCTTGATTATATATTGGGGCTCACGGACATCAGGATAATGAGGCCGGATAAAGGCAGTGGGGTGGTTATAACAGACAAGGGGGATTATATTTCCTATATGACTACCATGTTACTTGGTGATTCATATTCTGAAGTGAGTTTGAATGAAATTAACATTGCCCATCAAAGAATTGATATACTTTTGGAAGACATGTTAATGCAAGGTGAAATTTTGGAGGATGAATATGACTTTTTGAAAAATGATTATCCTGTAATCAGTGGAGTTTTTGGTATACCCAAGATACATAAGGGTCTGGACAACCTACAATTTAGACCAATAGTTGATGGAAAGAGAAGCAAGACTTGCTTCATTAGTCAATATTTAGACCATCACTTTAAAAAGGGTATGACAAAATTTCCCTATATAACTAAGGATTCTTGGGATTTTTTGAGAAGATTGAATGAATTTAAGATGGAAGATGGATATATTTTTGTCACTGTGGATGTGTGTAACCTTTTTACATCCATTCCACATGACATAGGTTTAATATGGTTAGAGGAACAACTTTTTGAATCTAAAATATATGATCAAACTAAAATTAATACTTTGATTAATCTTATGGACATAGTGTTACATAACAATTTTTTATATTTTGAAGGAAATTACTACCAACAGATTGATGGTGTGGCCATGGGGGCAGCTTGTGCCCCCATGTATGCAAACCTCATAATGACCTATTGGGAATACAATTATGTATTCAATAGTATATTTCAGAAACATATTAAAATGTATTCAAGATACCTAGACGATATTTTTATTGTCTGGGACCAAGATGAAAGGGCATTACATACCTTTTTAGAATACATAAATAATAATGTCCGATTTTTGAAATTTACATACAACATTAGTTATGATGTCATCACTTTTTTGGATGTCCAATTAATATACAACAAGAACAACGGTTGTTTGCAATCTAATATTTACAGAAAAACAACGTTTTCAAATTCCTACCTTCATTACGACAGCTGGCACCCAGACCATCAGAAAAAGGCTGTTGTCAAGGGCCAGATGGTCAGGGCGGCCAGGATGGTCAGCGATGAAAGGGAATTTATTAAAGAATTAGAATTTATGGCATCTATGTTCATTAACAGGGGCTAGCCAAAGACTTTTTGTGAGAAAATATTACAGGAAGTAAAAAACAAGAGACTTATAGGATTTTATGAGGCTATATTATGTCATGGTTCCAGCAGTGACAAAATTAACAATAATATTGTAGACACCAATCAGCTACCTTTGTATATTTCTGTATTTGACGATTCTTATGAAGTCATCAGGAATATAATTAAAAGAAATTGGGGGATATTGACTAATGACAATAGCATGGCACATATGTTTCAAGGTCAACTAAAGTTTGTGTATAAAAAAGATTTGTCTCTTAAGGAATTTTTTGAGAACAAGATGGAATCACAAAGGCATAAAATTAACAGGTCAGTTGGTAATTTCAAATGTGGGAGATGTACAGTTTGTACACATATAAAATGTACAAGTGATAGACTTATGGTAAACTTCCACAACATTAATATTGGAGGGCATTTTAATTGTTATACCTCAAATGTCATATATGTTGCACTTTGCCAGAACTGTAAGGCATTTTATATAGGTAAAACTAGCAGACGATTTAGGAACAGAATAAAAGAACATCTGCTTGATATTCAACATATGAGAACTACGAATGCCCTTGCCAGACACATACAATCTAATACAAATCATATTTTTAAATTTTGTGTCATTCAACATATAGAACATGATGCACGTGGTAAACACACCAAATATGATTTAGATGTTAATGAATTAAAGTGGCAAATACTATTGAATGCATACAACTGGCCTGGTCTGAATGAATATTGTAGTATAAAACCTATATTAAATAATAATTACATTAAGGGTAGACCATGATTCAGTATTAAGACATCAACAACTATGTTTATATATAGATATACATGTGATTTAAACAAACATTTGTAACTATTTTAAAATATTATATACATTTACAAAAACATTTTATTTCTTTCAACGTGAATACATTCATTAATACTTACAATTCATTTAAATAGTGTTATAAATCAATTTCAACGAAATACATGAATAGTGATATATCAATTCACATCATAAGATTACAACAAAATATTATAATATTACTTTTTTATTATGTTGTTATCATTAAATCACACAGTTTTGGTTCAATTAAAAATGTGATTATTTAACCAGCATAAATAGTGATATAGGTAGTATTTTATATAAATTTAATATTTACATGTCATTTGTACTTGTTTCATCTTTTATTTATTCATTTATTTCAAGCATATATATTTGATGTGCAGTTTTAATTCATTTTATTTTATTTTTAATACAATATTAGTATAGAATTTATTAAATTTAATATATAATTGTTTAATTGAATTTTTACTAGTCAGTTAGGGTGTGACTTGTATATTTAAACCAAGGCAACAACTGCAATGTGTATTCTGAAGAACTTCGTCATATCGGACGAAACCCGGGTTAATTCGTTTTGTGCTTGTATGTTTGTTTTTTGAATAATAAATTATCCATTATTGCTGTGACTTGATTCATCCTTCTACAGCGTGGACTTATACTGTTAGCGAGTTTGCTGCGGCACTACCCGGGTGCTTGGAATCCTTGGACCTTTGTGGTAATTGTTATGGCTAGGCTTGTATAGGCCCTAGGGCCGATAGCCTAGTACCAACCTATGAACCTATACAGGGGTCCAGGGAAGTAAATAGTGTGGGAAGAAATAGCCAGGGAATTGTTATGGCTAGGTTTGTATAGGCCCTAGGGCTTATAGCTTAGTACCAATCTATGAACCTATACAGGGGTCCAGGGAAGTAAATAGTGTAGAAAGAAATAGCCAGGGAATTGTTATGTCTAGGCTTGTATAGGCCCTAGGGCTGATAGCCAAGTACCAACGTATGAACCTATATAGGGGTCCAGGGAGGTAAATAGTGTGGGAAGAAATAGCCAGGGAATTGTTATGGCTAGTTTTGTATAGGCCCTAGGGCCGATAGTCTAGTACCAAGCTATGAACCTATACAGGGGTCCAGGGAAGTAAATAGTGTGGGAAGAAACAGCCAGGGAATTGTTATGGCTAGGCTTGTATAGGCCCTAGGGCCGATAGCCTAGTACCAAACTATGAACCTATAAAGGAGTCCATGGAAGTAAATAGTGTGGGAAGAAATAGCCAGGGAATTGTTATGGCTAGGCTTGTATAGGCCCTAGGGCCGATAGCCTAGTCCCAACCTATGAACTTATACAGGGGTCCAGAGAAGTAAATAGTGTGGGAAAAAATAGCCAGGGAATTGTTATGGCTAGGCTTGCATAGGCCCTAGGGCCGATAGCCTAGTACCAACCTATGAACTTATACAGGGTTCCAGGGAAGTAAATAGTGTGGGAAGAAACAGGCAGGGAATTGTTATGGCTAGGCTTGTATAGGCCCTAGGGCCGATAGCCTAGTACCAACGTATGAACCTATACAGGGGTCCAGGGAAGTAAATAGTGTGGGAAGAAACAGCCAGGGAATTGTTATGGCTAGGCTTGTATAGGCCCTAGGGTGGATAGCCTAGTACCAAACTATGAACCTATGAAGCTATGAACAGCTGGCAAATTGACCTTTTATTGTGCTTCTGTTTTTGATGGAAAAGGTGAGCACTTATGTAGTAGAGATAGGAGTTGGAAAATGTCTCCTTCCTGTATATTTTGGATTTAAACCCATTGTGCTTTTTTGTACAGCTACATCCAAGTAATTTAGTGTGTCATGGCAAATATTATAAGTAAACTGTAAGACTTCAGTAGTATTCCATATGTAGGTTATAAACTCTTTCAGCTTATCTATCTATCTGGGCGGCACAGTGGTGCAGCGGTTAACGTTGTCGCCTCACAGCAAGAGGTTCTCCGGTTCGATTCTCAGCTGGGGTGCCTTCTGTGTGGAGTTTGCATGTTCTCCCTGTGTTCGCGTGGGTTTCCTCCGGGTACTCCAGTTTCCTCCCACATTCCAAAGACATGCATCTGGAGCGTTTCTCCCCGGGCCTCCACTGAAAACAGGCTCTGTGGAACCTAGTCAGACATTCCCAGTCAACAAATGTTAAATAAATAAATAAATAAATCTACTGATGCTGTCCACAAAATACAGATGTCTTCAAGGTATCTTTTGTGTAACATCCAGCATTCTTTGTATTCTCAGTGATATATAATTTCTCCTCCCAGGCTGCTAATACCATATTTGCATAGGTGGGGACACATGCGGCCCCCAAAGCAACCAGTTTTATTTGCTGGCAGAATTCTCTGTTAAAAAATATGTAGTTGTCCTTTAAAACAAGTTCTATCAAATATTGGCACAAGAGAAAATCAATTTGTTGCAAGTTTTTATTTTTTAATAAAACCTCCTGAAATAGTTTGGGTGCATATGGGTGTATATATAAAGAGAGACACACAAGGTTGTGTGTATTTGACCTCTGAAGAAGTTGAGTAAAACAAAAATGTAGTGTGGAATTCAAACGTTAAAGTGTATACTGTGCTTATGTGAGTAAAGTTGACCTGAAGAGGTTTTAATTATAGTTTCAGCGATCCTCTCCTTCCAAATTGCCTTTTTCCCTCATTTTTAAGTTCCTGATACTGTTGTTTAGAAACTACTGTGTTAGTTTTATGCCATCGTTCACAGGCTTTATCTTGAGTTTTCAAAAGGGCCCTGGTGTCTCTGCTTAGCCAGGGGGCATAGTTTGATTTTACTCTGATGGTTCTACTAGGGGCATGTGCATTTAATACATCTAAAAAGGATTTCGTAAAGTGGTTCACTGCATCATCTAGGTCACGGTATTTGAGTGGAGTCCAATCGCACCTTTGTAGGTCAGCTAGGAAGTTGTCAAGATGAAAGTTGTGTTTTTTTTCCAAATTGTTTAAACAGTAGTTTTGATGAGAATGTGTGTTGTTGTATCAGAAATGTGGGTAGGTGGTCACTCAGACCATCAAGAAGACAACCTGACTGGTATGAGTGAGAGGAGTTATTTAGTAATATCCAATCCAGGGTTGATTGTTTTTTACTAGCTTTATCTATTCGGGTAGGTTCTTGAATAGTTTGTGTAAAACCATGCAAGTTTATGTGATGGATGAGGGGATCTGTATCATGCAAGCCAGTCTAAATTAAAATAACCCAGTATGAATTCCTCCTAACTAAGGGTACTACCTGCCCAGTGCAATAGACATTCTATAACTGGGACATTATTTCCAAGTGGGATATATTAGCCAATTATATTAAGTGTTTTTCTTGAATTTATAGTTAGTGTGGTGTAGATGATTTCTGCACTGTTGACTTGTGGGGTTTTCCAGTCAAGGAAAGTTAAAATGAGATGGCCTTTAAAGAGGATAGCAACTCTACCTCCGCTTTTGTTGAGTTTATCCACCCGTAGTATGGAGTAACCTGAGGGTAGTATTTCGTTATCTTTTGTAGCTGTTTTTATATTATGTTTCAGTGATTATTACTATGTCTGGGGAGTATGTGGCTAGAGCGGCATGGAGGAGGTGTAATTTGTTGGCTATACTTCTAATATTAATGTCCATTAGCAATAGGTCTGATTTATTTCTGTTTAGGATTGGATGTGTAGGGACATTGAGACTAGAATGACTAGAAGGGTTGGTGTTATCTGTGAGTGGTTCAGGTTTTGGGTGGATGTCACCACGAGGCAGTAGCCTAGAGACAATGTTGGTAAGTAATTTCAATTGTTTGATAAGCTCATTGTTGAATAACTGAAGGTTATAGTAACTATCTTTAGCAGGTATTATTTTAAGTGGAAAATATTGGAAGCTAGTAATACTGACAATTGTAAGAGACATGGTGAGCTATGTACATGGAGTAGTATGGTAAGGTGGGTTTTTGATGTGATGAACAATGGGTGTCTGGTATGTGTTTTGGTGATAAGTAGTGAGAATGTACTAAAAAGTGATAGGTGAAGCATGAGCATGTTACAGGTCTAGGAGGAAGAACCAGAATAACAGGAAGTGCATGTAATTGAATGGATAAAGTGAGGGAGTGTCTGTACTAAGAAGTGATAGGTGAAGCATGAGCATGTCATAGGTCTAGGAGGAGGAACCAGAATAACAGGAAATGCATGTAATTGGATGGATAAAGTGAGGGAGCGTCTGTAGTAAGAAGTGATAGGTGAAGCATGAGCATGTCTTTGGTCTAGGAAGAGGAACCAGAATAACAGGAAGTGCATGTAATTGGATGGATAAAGTGAGGGAGTGTCTGTACTAAGAAGTGATAGGTGAAGCATGAGCATGTTATAGATCTAGGAGGAGGAACCAGAATAACAGGAAGTGCATGTAATTGGATGGATAAAGTGAGGGAGTGTCTGTACTAAGAAGTGATAGGTGAAGCATAAGCATGTTATAGGTCTAGGAGGAGGAACCAAAATAACAGGAAGTGCATGTAATTGGATGGATAAAGTGAGGGAGTGTCTGTATTAAGAAGTAACAGGTGAAGCATGAGCATGTTATAGGTCTAGGAGGAGGAACCAGAATAACAGGAAGTGAATGTAATTGGATGGATAAAGTGAGGGAGTGTCTGTACTATATTAAGAAGTGATAGGAAAAGCATGAGCATGTTATAGGTCTAGGAGGAGGAACCAGAATTACAGGAAGTGCATGTAATTGGATGGATAAAGTGAGGGAGTGTCTGTAGTAAGAAGTAACAGGTGAAGCATGAGCATGTTATAGGTCTAGGAGGAGGAACCAGAATAACAGGAAGTGCATGTAATTGGATGGATAAAGTGAGGGAGTGTCTGTACTATACTAAGAAGTGATAGATGAAGCATTAGCATATTATAGGTCTAGGAGGAGGAACCAGAATAACAGGAAGTGCATGTAATTGGATGGATAAAGTGAGGGAGTGTCTGTACTAAGAAGTGATAGGTGAAGCATGACCATTTTATAGGTCTAGGAGGAGGAACCAGAATAACAGGAAGTGCATGTAATTGGATGGGTAAAGTGAGGGAGTGTATGTAGTAAGAGGTGATAGGTGAAGCATGAGTATGTTATAGGTCTAGGAGGAGGAACCAGAATAACAGGAAGTGCATGTAACTGGATGGATAAAGTGAGGGAGTGTCTGTACTAAGAAGTGATAGGTAAAGCATGAGCACGTTATAGGTCTAGGAGGAGGAACCAGAATAACAGGAAGTGCATGTAATTGGATGGATAACGTGAGGGAGTGTCTGTACTATACTAAGAAGTGACAGGTGAAGCATGAGCATGATATAGGTCTAGGAGGTTGGAACAGAAAACAGGAAGTGCATGTAATTGGATAGATAAAGTGAGGTAGTGTCTGTAGTAAGAAGTGATAGGTGAAGCATGAGCATGTTATAGGTCTAGGAGGAGGAACCAGAATAACAGGAAGTGCATGTAATTGGATGGATAAAGTGAGGGAGTGTCTGTACTAAGAAGTGATAGGTGAAGTGTGAGCATTTTATAGGTCTAGGAGGAGGAACCAGAATAACAGGAAGTGCATGTAATTGGATGGATAAAGTGAGGGAGTGTCTGTACTAAGAAGTGATAGGTGAAGCATGAGCATGTTATAGGTCTAGGAGGAGGAATCAGAATAACAGGAAGTGCATGTAATTGGATGGATAAAGTGAGGGAGTGTCTGTACTAAGAAGTGATAGGTGAAGCATGAGCATATTACAGGTCTAGGAGGAGGAACCAGAATAACAGTAAGTGCATGTAATTGGATGGAAAAAGTGAGGGAATTTCTGTACTAAGAAGTGATAGGTGAAGTATGAGCATGTTATAGATCTAGGAGGAGGAACCAGAATAACAGGAAGTGCATGTAATTGGATGTATAAAGTGAGGGAGTGTCTGTAGTAAGAAGTAACAGGTGAAGCATGAGCATGTTATAGGTCTAGGAGGAGGAACCAGAATAACATGAAGTGTATGTAATTGGATGGATAAAATGAGGGAGTGACAGCCTAGTGAATAAGAGTAGAAGCACTGGGGTGGGTGGGATATGGGGGCAGTGCGGGGGAGTAGAGTGAACCCGGAGGGTAAATGAAATGAGGAGAGCAAGCCCCAGCAGGAGGGAGTCCAAACAAATCAGGAGCCAGGAAATGTAAGTAAGGCAATACACTATGTCAGAGCTTTTAATCTTACAGAAAACAAATGTTGCTAGCAGGTCTTTTAAGGATGAGTAGACCTAAGGGACTTGGGACTGAACTAAAATTTTGTTTTGGAATAGTTTTGATCTTAGACTCTGGAGCTCACCTGTTTACATACAGAAGGAATAGGGATTTTATACAATTAGCAGAGTATGTCACCACCTTCTGGCCCACTTGATTAAAGCTCTCCAAGTTGGAAGCTGAATGGAGCTCATGCATCTGTACTCAGCTCACAATGATAGTCACAAAGTAGGCAAAAATTGTTAAAACAGTTCAATGACATTCACCTAATGATTCATTGTAAAGGAAGGTTTGTGTATAAGAGTAAGTTGAGATTTCCCAAGGCTGATTTGAGCTTTTGCTGAAACTTTGCTTTAGAACCAGAAATGGGGAGGGGGTGTAAATCTCGAGGCTTGTGGACGGCCCGAGCAAACTGAAAAATGAACCAATAGACAGACTGTGAGCAGAAAGTGAATAGTACAGTTCTAGGAGAAATGGAAACAAACCGGGAGAGATTATAAGATATTAGTCTGAGAGTGATGGAGGGATTATCAGAACGTAAAGAGTGGGTATCAAATATGGTACACTAAGTAGGTACAGAGGTAAATGTCCAGGGAAGAGTAAAGAATCACAAAGAATAGGAAACAGTGTATAGGCAGACCATAATAAACAAATTATTATTATTTAGAAGAGATAGTGGATTAATAAGTTATTCAAACATATTAATGTGTTGGCAGATTCTCACTGTTTAAGGTTTGCAGTTTCACAGAATTATAAAACAAGCTATCACAAAAATGCTTCTTCTGGTTGTGTATGCATAACAACTTCAAACTGCAATTTATAAAAAATAAAACAATTAACATATATCACCACATCTTTTTCTTCCTTAATTTTAAAATTGGCTACATAATAACATACCCATTCAGTCCAAGACCCTTGTCAGCATACAGCAAGTTTTATACAACTATATTCTGCATTTTTGGCTTCTAAAACTACATTACACCAGTACATTTTTAATAAATGACCTATAAAATGAAATAACTAATCAAAGCAATGAGCATATGATTTAATTTACCTGTTAAATATCTTTGTGATTCCTATAATGGATTTTATTTATGAAATGTTGATAAAATAAAACTTTGTTTTGATTCAATAAAATCATAATGTAAATGTACCATATATGCAAATGTATTTTCATTCATTTTTGATTTACTAGCCTGCAGCCTTGATGGTATGATGTGTTAGTGACTCATGTTCATTATGTTACATTGTTACAAAACAGTACATGATATGTCCTAGGGTTTGTGATTCATATGCTGCATGTTACATTATAACAAAATAGTACATGGTATATCCTAAGGTTAGTAACACATGTGCAGCATGTTACATTGTAAAAAAAAACAGTACAAGGTTTTTCCTAGGGTTAGTGATTCATATATCGCATCTTACATTGTTACAAAACAGTATGTGATGTATACTAGGGTTAGTAACTCATGTGCAGCATGTTACATTGTAACAAAACAGTGCATGGTATATCCTAAGGTTAGTGATTCATGTGTAGTAAGTTACATTGCAAGAAAACAGTACATGGTATATCCCAGAGTTAGTGATTCATGTGCATTATGTTACATTGTTACAAAACAGTACATGGTATATCCTAGGGTTAGTGAGTCATGTGCAGCATTTGACATTCTAACAAAACAGTACATAGTATATCCCAGGGTTAGTGATTCATGTGCAGCATGGCACATTGTAACAAAACAGTACATGGTATATCCCAGAGTTAGTGATTCATGTGCATTATGTTACATTGTTACAAAACAGTACATGGTATATCCTAGGGTTAGTGAGTCATGTGCAGCATTTGACATTCTAACAAAACAGTACATAGTATAAACTAGGGTTAGTGATTCATGTGCAACATGATACATTGTAACAAAACAGTACATGGTATATCCCAGAGTTAGTGATTCATGTGCATTATGTTACATTGTTACAAAACAGTACATGGTATATCCTAGGGTTAGTGAGTCATGTGCAGCATTTGACATTCTAACAAAACAGTGCATAGTATAAACTAGGGTTAGTGATTCATGTGCAACATGATACATTGTAACAAAACAGTACATGTTATATCTTAGGGTTAGTGATTCATGTGCAGCATGTTACATTTTAACAAAACAGTACTTGGTATATTCTAAGGTTTGTGAATCATGTGCAGCATGTTATATTGTAACAAAACAGTACATGGTATATCCTAGAGTTAGTGATTCATGTGCAGTATGTTACATAGTAACAAAATAGTACATGGCGTATCCTAAGATTAGTGATTCATGTGCAGCATGTTACATTGTATCAAAACAGTACATGATATATCCCAGGGTTTGTGATTCATGTGCAGCATGTTACATTGTAACAAAATAGTACATGATATATCCTAGTGTTAATGATTCATGTGCAGTGTGTTACATTGTAATAAAATACTACATGGTATATCCAAGGGTTAGTGATTCATGTGCACCATGTTACATTGTAACAGAACAATACATGGTATATCCTAGGGTGAGTGATTCATGTGCAGCATGTTACATTGTAGCAAAACAGTGCATAGTATATCCTAGGGTGAGTGATGCATATGCAGCATGTTACATTGTAACAAAATACTACATGGTATACCCTAGGGTTAGCGATTTGTGTGCTGCATGTTACATTGTAACAAAACAGTACATGGTATATCCTTGGGTCAGTGATTCATGTGCAACATGTTACATTGCAACAAAACAGTACATGGTATATCCTAGGGTCAGTGATTCATGTGCAACATATTACACTGTAACAAAACAGTACATGGTATATCCTAGCATTAGTGATTCATGTGCAGTATGTTACATTGTTACAAAACAGTACATGGTACATCCTGGTATAAGTGATTCATGTTCAGCATTTTACATTGTAACAAAACAGTACATGGTATATCCTACGGTTAATGATTTGTGTATATCATGTTCCACTATAAAAAAATGTACATGGTATATCGTAACATTAGTGATTCATGTGCGGCATGTTACATTGTTACAAAACTGGACATGGTATATCCTAGTGTTAGTGATTCATGTGCAGCATGTTACAGTGTAACAAAACAGTATCGGTATATCCTAGGGTTAGTGATTCATGTCCAGCATGTTACATTGCTACAAAAAAACTACATGGTATATCCTAAGGTTAATGATTCATGTACATCAGGTTACACTGTAACAAAGCTCTACATGGTACATCCTAAGGTTAGTGATTCGTGTGCCGCATTTTACATTTTAACGAAACAGTACCTGGTATATCCTAGAGATTATGATTCATGTACAGCATGTTACATTCTTGCAAAACAGTACATGGTATATCCTAAGGTTAATGATTCATGTGCAGCATGATACAGTGTAACAAATCAGTTCATAGTATATCCTAGGGTCAGTGATTCCTGTGAAGCATGTTACATTGTAACAAAGCAGTACATGGCATAACCAAGGGCTAGTGATTCATATACAGCATGTTACATTGTAATAAAATAGTACATGGTATATCCTAGGGTTAGTGATTCATGTGCAGCATGCTACATTGCTACAAAACACTACATGGTATATCCTAAGGTTAATGATTCATGTACATCATTTTACACTGTAACAAAACAATACATGGTATATCCTAGGGTTAGTGATTCCGGTGCAGCATGTCATATAGTAACAAAACAGTACATGGTATATCCTAAAGTTAGTGATTCACATGCACCATGATACACTGTTACAAAACAGTACATGGTATATCCTAGAGTCAGTGATTCACATGCAGCATGATACATTGTAACAAAACAGTACATGGTAAATCCTAGCTTTAGTGATTCATGTGCAGTGTGTTACACTGTAACATAACAGTACCTGGTATATCTTAAGGTTAGTGATTCATGTGCAGTATGTTACATTGTAACAAAACAGTACGTAGTATATTCTAGGGTTACTGATTTGTGTGTATTATGTTACAGTGTAACAAAAGAGTACATGGTACATCCTAAGGTTAGTGATTCTTATGCAGCATGTTACATTGTAACAAAACAGTACATGGTATATTCTAGGGTTAGTGATTCACATACAGCATGCTAAATTGGAGCAAAACAGTATATGGTATATCCTAATGTTAGTGATCCATGTGCAGCATGATACATTATAACAAAACAGTACATGGTATATGACAGGGACAGTGATTCATGTGAAGCATGTTACATTGTAACAAAACAGGACATATTATATCCTAGGGTTACTGATTTTGTGCAGTATTTTACAGTGTAACAAAACAGTACATGGTAGATCCTAAGGTTAGTGATTCTTGTGCAGCATGTTACATTGTAACAAAACAGTACATAGTATATCCTAGGTTTAGTGATTCATGTACAGCATGTTACATTATAGAAAAACATTACATGGCATATCCTAGGGTTAGTGATTCATGTGCAGCATGATACATTGTAACAAAACAGTACATGGTATATCCTAAGGTCAGTGATTTCTGTGAAGCATGTTACACTGTAACAAAGCAGTACATGGTATATCCTAGGATTAGTGATCCATGTACAGCATGTTACATTGTAACAAAATAGTACATGGTTTATCCTAGGGTTAGTTATTCATGTTCAGTATGTTACATTGTAACAAAATAGTGCATGGTATATCATAGGGCTCTTTACATAAATGTACGGCAACAAGCTTGCACAGTGTGACCACGTTTTCTTTCTGTTTCACTTTGCTGTACAAGTTAAATGACTCGTATGCTCAATGGGGCTAATTCAAAGGCTTGGTGTACTTACAGCAAGTCTAGTTTGTGCTGTAATTTGGCTTCAGGTTTGTATTCACAAAGCCTTTGACTGTTTATAAATTTGGTCATAATGGTTAATGACATGTTACAATCTTGACCACTGGTAAGCTGTATTACAGTTGCCCTGCTGAGCTCATAGTAAAACAGCATTTTAATATATAAGACTGTTTTTCTTCTGAGCATATAAAGCAGGTTTTTACCTTACAAGTTCAGCTTAAATTATTTTCTCATATTTAAATTGCTTGATTGTGTTACGGAATACCACAGATTCAGTACCAGGACTTAGTTACACTGATACAAAAGCATTGTGCATGCTGTACTGCATACAACAAATTCAGTACCAGGATTTAGTTATACTGTTGCAAAAGAATTGTGCATGCATATGGTCTGCTTTCTTGCACTGTAGGTTTGAAGGAAATAAGGCAGCCCACACAACAAGAATTGCATCAGTGAATCATTAAACAGTACAGTAACGACTAATGGGACGTGTGAGTTAAGGACAGCCCACACAGCCGGCATTGCATGAGTGAATCAGTAAAAAGTACACTAATCACTAATGGGAAGTGCGAGTTAAGGACAGCCCACACAACCAGCACGGCATGAGTGAATCAGTAAACAATACAGTAATTACTGATCAGAAGTGTGACTTAAGGACATCCCACACAACCAGCATTTCATGAGTGAATCAGTAAACAATACAGTAATCACTGACAGGAAGTGTGAGGTAAGGACACCCACACAACCAGCATTGCATGAGTGAATCAGTAAACAGTACAGTAATCACTGATGGGAAGTGTGAGTTAAGGACAGCCCACACAACCAGCATTGAATGAGTGAATGAGGAAACAGTACAGTATTCACTGATGGGAAGTGTGAGTTAAGGACAGCCCACACAACCAGCATTGCATGAGTGAATCAGTAAACAGTACAGTAATCACTGACAGGAAGTGTGAGTTAAGGACAGCCCACACAGCCATCATTGCATGATTGAACCAGTAAACAGTACATTAATCACTGCTGGGATGTGTGAGTTAAGGACAGCACACACAACCGGCACTGCAGGAGTCAAACAGTAAACAGTGCAGTAATTACTGATGGGAGTGTGAATTAAGGACAGCCCACACAACTGGCAATGAGGAGTGAATCAGTAAAGAGTACAGTAATCATTGATGGGAAGTGTGAGTTAAGGACAGCCCACACCACCAGCATTGCATGAGTGAATGAGTAAACAGTACAGTAAACACTGAAGGGAATTGTGAGTTAAGGACAGCCGACACAACCAGCATTGCATGACTGAATCAGTAAACAGTACAGTAATCACTAATGGGATGTGTGAGGTAAGGACCACCCACACAACCAGCATTGCATGAGTGAATCATTAAACAGTACAGTACAGTACAGTAATCACTGATGGGGTGTGAGAGTTAAAGATAGCCCACACAACCAGCATTGTATGAGTGAATCAGAAAACACTACAGTAATCACTGATGGGAAGTGTGAATTAAGGATAGACCACACAACCAGCATTGTATGAGTGAATCAGTAAACAGTACAGTAATCACTGATGGGAAGTGTGAGTTAAGGACAGCCCACACCATCATCACTGCATGAGTGAATCAGTAAACACTACAGAACTCATTGATGGGAAGTGGGAGTTAAGGACAGCCCACACAACCAGCATTGTATGAGTGAATCAGTAAACAGTACAGTAATCACTGATGGGAAGTGTGAGTTAAGGACAGCCCACACCATCATCATTGCATGAGTGAATCAGTAAACACTACAGTAATCATTGATGGGAAGTGTGACTTAAGGAAAGCCCACACAGCCGGCATTGCATGAGTGAATCAGTAAAAAGTACAGTAATCACTGATGGGAAGTGTGAGTTAAGGACAGCCCACACAACCAGCAATGCATGAGTGAATCAGTAAACAGTACAGTAATCACTGATGGGAAGTGTGAGTTAAGGACAGCCCACGCAACCAGCATTGCATGAGTGAATCACTAAACAATACAGTAATCACTGACAGGAAGTGTGCGGCAAAGACAGCCCACACAACCGGCATTGCATGAGTGAATCAGTAAAAATGTACAGTAATCACTAATGGGCAGTGTGAGTTAAGGGCAGCCCACACAGCCAGCATTGCATGAGTGAATCAATAAACAGTACAGTAATCACTGATGGGAAGTGTGAGGTAAGGACAGCCAACACAACCAGCATTGCATGAGTGAATCAGTAAACAGTACAGTAATCACTGATGGGAAGTGTGAGTTAAGGACAGCCCACACAACCGACATTGCATGAGTGAATCAGTAAACAGTACAGTAATCACTGATGGGAAGTGTGAGTTAAGGACAGCCCACACAACCAGAATTGCATGAGTGAATCAAAAAACAGTACAGTAACCACTGATGGGAAGTGTGAGGTTAGGACAGCCCACACAACCGGCATTGCATGAGTGAATCAGTAAAAATGTACAGTAATCACTAATGGGCAGTGCATGTTAAGGACAGCCCACAGAGCCAGCATTGCATGAGTGAATCAGTAAACAATACAGTAATCACTGACAGGAAGTGTGAGGTAAGGACAGCCCACACAAACAATATTGCATGAGTGAATCAGTAAACAGTACAGTAATCACTGATGGGAAGTGTGAGGTAAGGACAGCCCACACACCCGGCACTGCAGGAGTGAATCGGTAAACAGAACAGTAATCACTAATGGGAAGTGTGAGTTAAGGACAGCCCACACAAACAGCATTGCATGAGTGAATCAGTAAACAGTACAGTAATCACTGATGGGAAGTGTGAGTTAAGGACAGCCCACACAAACAGCATTGCATGAGTGAATCAGTAAACAGTACAGTAATCACTGACAGGAAGTGTGAGGTAAGGGCAGCCCACACAACCGGCATTGAATGAGTGAATCAGTAAACAGTACAGTAATCACTGATGGGAATTGTGAGGTAAGGACCACCCACACAACCAGCATTGCATGAGTGAATCAGTAAACAGTACAGTAATCACTGATGGGAAGTGTGATTTAAGGAAAGCCAACACAACCAGCATTGCATGAGTAAATCAGTAAACAGTACAGTAATTACTGATGGGAGTTGTGAGTTAAGGACAGCTGACACAACCAGCATTGCATGAGTGAATGAGTAAACAGTACAGTATTCACTGATGGGAAGTGTGAGTTAAGGACAACCCACACAACCAGCATTGCATGACTGAATCAGTAAACAGTACAGTAATCACTGATGGGATGTGTGAGGTAAGGACAGCCCACACAACCAGCATTGCATGAGTGAATTAGTAAACAGTACAGTAATCACTGATGGGAAGTGTGAGTTAAGGATAGCCCACACAACCAGCATTGTATGAGTGAATCAGTAAACAGTACAGGAACGACTAATGGGAGGTGTGAGTTAAGGACAGCCCACACAACCAGCATTGCATGAGTGAATTAGTAAACAGTACAGTAATTACTGATGGGAATTGTTAGTTAAGGACAGCCGACACAACCAGCATTGCATGAGTGAATGAGTAAACAGTACAGTATTCACTGATGGGAAGTGTGAGTTAAGGACAACCCACACAACCAGCATTGCATGACTGAATCTGTAAACAGTACAGTAATCACTGATGGGATGTGTGAGGTAAGGACAGCCCACACAACCAGCATTGCATGAGTGAATTAGTAAACAGTACAGTAATCACTGATGGGAAGTGTGAGTTAAGGATAGCCCACACAACCAGCATTGTATGAGTGAATCAGTAAGCAGTACAGGAACGACTAATGGGAGGTGTGAGTTAAGGACAGCCCACACAACCGGCATTGCATGAGTCAATCAGTAAACAGTACAGTAATCACTGATGGGAAGTGTGAGTTAAGGACAGCCCACACAACCAGCATTGCATGAGTGAATCAGTAAAAAGTACAGTAACCACTGATGGGAAGTGTGAGGTAAGGACAGCCCACACAACCAGCATTGCATGAGTGAATCAGTAAACAATACAGTAATCACTGACAGGAAGTGTGAGTTAAGGACAGCCCACACAACCGGCATTGCATGAGTGAATCAGTAAAAATGGACAGTAATCATTGATGGGAAGTGTGAGGTAAGGACAGCCAACACAACCAGCATTGCATGAGTGAATCAGTAAACAATACAGTAATCACTGACAGGAAGTGTGAGGTTAGGACAGACCACACACCCGGCATTGCATGAGTGAATCAGTAAACAGTACAGTAATTACTGATGGGATGGGTGAGTTAAGGACAGCCCACACAACCAGCATTGCATGAGTGAATCAGTAAACAGTACAGTAATCACTGATAGGAAGCGTGAGTTAAGGACAGCCCACACAAACGACATTGCTTGAGTGAATCAGTAAACAGTACAGTAATCACTGATGGGAAGTGCGAGTTAAGGAGAGCCCACACAACCAGCATTGCATGAGTGAATCAGAAAACAGTACAGTAACCACTGATGGGAAGTGTGAGGTAAGGACAGCCCACACAACCTGCATTGCATGAGTGAATCAGTAAACAATACAGTAATCACTGACAGGAAGTGTGAGGTAAGGACAGCCCACACAGCCAGCAATAAATGAGTGAATCAGTAAACAGTACAGTAATCACTGATGGGAAGTGTGACTTAAGGACAGCCCACACAACCAGCATTGCATGAGTGAATCAGTAAACAGTACAGTAATCAATGATGGGAAGTGTGAGTTAAGGACAGCCCGCTCAACCAGCATTGCATGAGTGAATCAGTAAACAGTACAGTAATCACTGATGGGAAGTGTGAGTTAAAGACAGCCCACACAACCAGCATTGCATGAGTGAATCAGTAAACAGTACAGTAATCACTGATGGGAAGTGTGAGTTAAGGACAGCCCACACAACCAGCATTGCATGAGTGAATCAGTAAACAGTACAGTAATCATTGATGGGAAGTGTGAGTTAAGGGCAGCCCACACAACCAGCATTGCATGAGTGAATCAGTAAACAGTACAGTAATCATTGATGGGAAGTGTGAAGTAAGGACAGCCACCACAACCAGCATTGCATGAGTAAATCAGTAAACAATACAGTAACCACTGATGGGAAGTGTGAGGTAAGGACAGCCGACACAACCAGCATTGCATGAGTGAATCAGTAAATAATACAGTAATCACTGATGGGAAGTGTGAGTTAAGGACAGCCCACACAACCAGCATTGCATGAGTAAATCAGTAAACAGTACAGTAATCACTGATGGGAAGTGTGGGTTAAGGACAGCCCACAAAACCAGCATTGCATGAGTAAATCAGTAAACAGTACAGTAATCACTGACAGGAAGTGTGAGGTAAGCACAGACCACACACCCGGCATTGCATGAGTGAATCAGTAAACAGTACAGTAATCACTGATGATAAGTGTGAGGTAAGGACAGCTCACACAACCAGCATTGCATGAGTGAATCAGTAAACAGTACAGTAATCACTGATGGGAAGTGTGAGGTAAGGACAGCCCACACAACCAGCATTGCATGAGTGAATCAGTAAACAATACAGTAATCACTGACAGGAAGTGGGAGGTAAGCACAGCTTACACAACCAGCATTGCATGAGTGAATCAGTAAACAGTACAGTAATCACTGATGGGAAGTGTGAGTTAAGGACAGCCCACACAACCAGCATTGCATGAGTGAATCAATAAACAGTACAGTAATCACTGATGGGAAGTGTGAGTTAAGGACAGCCCACACAACCAGCATTGCATGAGTGAATCAGTAAACAGTACAGTAATCACTGACGGGAAGTGTGAGGTAAGGACAGCCCACACAACCAGCATTGCATGAGTGAATCAGTAAGCAGTACAGTAATCCCTGATGGGAAGTGTGAGTTAAGGACAGCCCACACAACCAGCATTGCATGAGTGAATCAGTAAACAGTACAGTAATCACTGATGGGAAGTGTGAGTTAAGGACAGTCCACACAACCGGCATTGCATGAGTGAATCAGTAAATAATACAGTAATCACTGATGGGAAGTGTGATTTAAATACAGCCCACAAAACCAGTATTGCATGAGTGAATCAGTAAAAAGTACAGTAATCATTGATGGTAAGTGTGAGTTAAGGACAACCGACACAACCAGCATTGCATGAGTCAATCAGTAAACAGTACAGTAATCACTGATGGGAAGTGTGAGTTAAGGACAGCCCACACAACGAGCATTGCATGAGTCAATCAGTAAATAGTACAGTAATCACTGATGGGAAGTGTGAGTTAAGGACAGCCCACACAACCAGCATTGCATAAGTGAATCAGTAAACAGTACAGTAATCACTGATGGGATGTGTGAGGTAAGGACAGCCCACACAACCAGCATTGCATGAGTGAATTAGTAAACAGTACAGTAATCACTGATGGGAAGTGTGAGTTAAGGACAGCCCACACAACCAGCATTGCATGAGTGAATCAATAAACAGTACAGTAATCACTGATGGGAAGTGTGAGTTAAGGACAGCCCACACAACCAGCATTGCATGAGTGAATCAGTAAACAGTACAGTAATCACTGATGGGAAGTGTGAGTTAAGGACAGCCCACACAACCAGCATTGCATGAGTGAATCAGTAAACAGTACAGTAATCACTGATGGGATGTGTGAGGTAAGGACAGCCCACACAACCAGCATTGCATGAGTGAATCAGTAAACAGTACAGTAATCACTGATGGGAAGTGCAAGTTAAGGACAGCCCACACAACTAGCATTGCATGAGTGAATCAGTAAACAGTACAGTAATCACTGATAGGAAGTATCAGTTAAGGACAGCCCACACAACCAGCATTGCATGAGTGAATCAGCAAACAGTACATAATCACTGATGGGAAGTGTGAGGTAAGGACAGCCCACACAACCAGCATTGCATGAGTGAATCAGCAAACAGTACATAATCACTGATGGGAAGTGCAAGTTAAAGGCAGCCCCCAGAACCAGCATTGTGTGAATAAATCAGTAAACAGTACAGTACAGTAATCACTGATGGGAAATGTGAGTTAAGGATAGCCCACACAATCAGCATTGCATGAGTGAATCAGTAAACAGTACAGTAATCACTGATGGGAAGTGTGAGTTAAGGACAGCCCACACAACCAGCATTGCATGAGTGAATCAGTAAACAGTACAGTAATCACTGATGGGAAGTGTGAGTTAAGGACAGCCCACTCAACCGGCATTGCATGAGTGAATCAGTAAACAGTACAGTAATCACTGATGGGAAGTGTGAGTTAAGGACAGCCCACACAACCGGCATTGCATGAGTGAATCAGTAAACAGTACAGTAATCACTGAGGGGAAGTGTGAGTTAAGGACAGCCCACACAACCAGCATTGCATGAGTGAATCAGTAAACAGTACAGTAATCACTGATGGGAAGTGTGAGTTAAGGACAGCCCACACAACCAGCATTGCATGAGTGAATCAGTAAACAGTACAGTAATCACTGATGGGAAGTGTGAGTTAAGGACAGCCCACACAACCAGCATTGCATGAGTGAATCAGGAAACAGTGCACTAATCACTGATGGGAAGTGTGAGTTAAGGACAGCCCACAACCAGCATTGCATGATGGAATCAGTAAACAGTACAGTATTCACTGATGGGAAGTGTGAGTTAAAGACAGCCCACACAACCACCATTGCATGAGTGAATCAATGAACAGTACAGTAATCACTGATGGGAAGTGTGAGTTAAGGACAGCCGACACAACCGGCATTGCATGAGTGAATCAGTAAACAGTACAGTATTCCCTGATGGGAAGTGTGAGTTAAGGACAGCCCGCACAACCACCATTGCATGAGTGAATCAATAAACAGTACAGTAATCACTGATGGGACATGTGAGTTAAGGACAGCCAATGCAACCAGCATTGCATGACTGAATCATTAAACAATACAGTAATTACTGATGGAAAGTGTGAGTTAAGGACAGCCCCCACAAGCAGCATTGCATGACGGAATCAGTAAACAGTACAGTAATCACTGATGGGAAGTGTGAGTTATGGACAACCTACACAACCAGAATTGCATGAGTGAATCAGGAAACAGTACAGTAATCACTGATGGGAAGTGTGAGTTAAGGACAGCCCACACAACCGGCATTGCATGAGTCAATCAGTAAACAGTACAGTAATCACTGATGGGAAGTGTGAGTTAAGGACAGCCCACACAACCAGCATTGCATGAGTGAATTAATAAACAGTACAGTAATCACCGATGGGAAGTGTGAGGTAAGGACAGCCCACACAACCAGCATTGCATGAGTGAATCAGTAAACAGTGCAGTAATCACTGATGGGAAGTGTGAGGTAAGGACAGCCAACACAACCAGCATTGCATGAGTGAATCAGTAAACAGTACAGTAATCACTGATGGGAAGTGTGAGTTAAGGACAGCCCACACAACCAGCATTGCATGTGTGAATCAGTAAACAGTACAGTAATCATTGATGGGAAGTGTGAGTTAAGGACAGCTCACACAACCAGCATTGCATGAGTGAATCAGTAAACAGTACAGTAATCACTGATGGGAAGGGAGAGTTAAGGACAGCCCACACAACCAGCATTGCATGAGTGAATCATCAAACAGTACCGTAATCACTGATGGGAAGTGTGAGTTAAGGACAGCCCACACAACCAGCATTGCATGAGTGAATCAGTAAACAGTACAGTAATCACTGATGGGAAGTGTGAGTTAAGGACAGCCCACACAACCAGCATTGCATGAGTGAATTAGTAAACAGTACAGTAATCACTGATGAGAAGTGTGAGTTAAGGACAGCCCACACAACCAGCATTGCACGAGTGAATGAGTAAACAGTACAGTATTCACTGATGGGAAGTGTGAGTTATGGACAACCCACACAACCAGCATTGCATGACTGAATTAGTAAACAGTACAGAATTCACTGATGGGATGTGTGAGTTAAGGACAACCCACACAACCAGCATTGCATGAGTGAATCAGTAAACAGTACAGTAATCACTGATGGGAAGTGTGAGTTAAGGACAACCTACACAACCAGAATTGCATGAGTGAATCAGGAAACAGTACAGTAATCACTGATGGGAAGTGTGAGTTAAGGACAGCCCACACAACCAGCATTGCATGAGTGATTCAGTAAACAGTACAGTAATCACCGATGGGAAGTGTGAGGTAAGGACCACCCACACAACCAGCATTGCATGAGTGAATTAGTAAACAGTACAGTAATCACTGATGGGAAGTGTGAGTTAAGGATAGCCCACACAACCAGCATTGTATGAGTGAATCAGTAAACAGTACAGTAATCACTGATGGGAAGTGTGGGTTAAGGACAGTCCACAAAACCAGCATTGCATGAGTGAATCAGTAAACAGTACAGTAATCACTGATGGGAAGTGTGAGTTAAGGACAGCCCACACAACGAGCATTGCATCAGTCAGTCAGTAAATAGTACAGTAATCACTGATGGGAAGTGTGAGTTAAGGACAGCCCACACAACCAGCATTGCATGACTGAATCTGTAAAAAGTACAGTAATCACTGATGGGAAGTGTGAGTTAAGGACAGCCCACACAACCAGCATTGCATGAGTGAATCAGTAAACAGTACAGTAATCACTGATGGGAAGTGTGAGGTAAGGACAGCCCACACAACCAGCATTGCATGAGTGAATTAGTAAACAGTACAGTAATCACTGATGGGAAGTGTGAGTTAAGGACAGCCCACACAACCAGCATTGCATGAGTGAATCAGTAAATAGTACAGTAATCACTGATGGGAAGTGTGAGTTAAGGACAGCCCACACAACCAGCATTGCATGAGTGAATCAGTAAACAGTACAGTAATCACTGATGGGAAGTGTGAGTTAAGGACAGCCCACACAACCAGCATTGCATGAGTGAATCAGTAAACAGTACAGTAATCCCTGATGGGAAGTGTGAGTTAAGGACAGCCCACACAACCAGCATTGCATGAGTGAATCAGTAAACAGTACAGTAATCACTGATGGGAAGTGTGAGTTAAGGACAGCTCACACAACCAGCATTGCATGAGTGAATCAGTAAACAGTACAGTAATCATTGATGGGAAGTGTGAGTTAAGGGCAGCCCACACAACCAGCATTGCATGAGTGAATCAGTAAACAGTACAGTAATCACTGATGGGAAGTGTGAGGTAAGGACAGCCCACACAACCAGCATTGCATGAGTGAATCAGTAAACAATACAGTAACCACTGATGGGAAGTGTGAGGTAAGGACAGCCCACAACCAGCATTGCATGAGTGAATCAGTAAACAGTACAGTAATCACTGATGGGAAGTGCGAGTTAAAGACAGCCCACACAACCAGCATTGCATGAGTGAATCAGTAAACAGTACAGTAATCACTGATGGGAAGTGTGAGTTAAGGACAGCCCACACAACCAGCATTGCATGAGTGAATCAGTAAACAGTACAGTAATCACTGATGGGAAGTGTGAGTTAAGGACAGCCCACACAACCAGCATTGCATGAGTGAATGAGTAAACAGTACAGTATTCACTGATGGGAAGTGTGAGTTAAGGACAACCCACACAACCAGCATTGCATGACTGAATCAGTAAACAGTACAGAATTCACTGATGGGATGTGTGAGTTAAGGAGAGACCACATAGCCAGCATTGCATGAGTGAATCAGTAAACAGTACAGTAATCACTGATGATAAGTGTGAGGTAAGGACAGCTCACACAACCAGCATTGCATGAGTGAATCAGTAAACAGTACAGTAATCATTGATGGGAAGTGTGAGTTAAGGGCAGCCCACACAACCAGCATTGCATGAGTGAATCAGTAAACAGTACAGTAATCATTGATGGGAAGTGTGAAGTAAGGACAGCCACCACAACCAGCATTGCATGAGTGAATCAGTAAACAATACAGTAACCACTGATGGGAAGTGTGAGGTAAGGACAGCCCACACAACCAGCATTGCATGAGTGAATCAGTAAACAGTACAGTAATCACTGATGGGAAGTGTGAGTTAAGGACAGCCCACACAACCAGCATTGCATGAGTGAATCAGTAAACAGTACAGTAATCACTGATGGGAAGTGTGAGTTAAGGACAGCCCACACAACCAGCATTGCATGAGTGAATCAGTAAACAGTACAGTAATCACTGATGGGAAGTGTGAGTTAAGGACAGCCCACACAACCAGCATTGCATGAGTGAATCAGTAAACAGTACAGTAATCACTGATGGGAAGTGTGAGATAAGGACAGCCCACACAACCAGCATTGCATGAGTGAATTAGTAAACAGTACAGTAATTACTGATGGGAATTGTTAGTTAAGGACAGCCGACACAACCAGCATTGCATGAGTGAATGAGTAAACAGTACAGTATTCACTGATGGGAAGTGTGAGTTATGGACAACCCACACAACCAGCATTGCATGACTGAATTAGTAAACAGTACAGAATTCACTGATGGGATGTGTGAGTTAAGGGCAGCCCACACAACCAGCATTGCATGAGTGAATCAGTAAACAGTACAGTAATCATTGATGGGAAGTGTGAGTTAAGGACCACCCACACAACCAGCATTGCATGAGTGAATCCTTAAACAGTACAGTAATCACTGATGGGAAGTGTGAGTTAAGGACAGCCCACACAACCAGCATTGCATGAGTGAATCAGTAAACAGTACAGTAATCACTGATGGGAAGTGTGAGTTAAGGACAGCCCACACAACCAGCATTGCATGAGTGAATCAGTAAACAGTACAGGAACGACTAATGGGAGGTGTGAGTTAAGGACAGCCCACACAACCGGCATTGCATGAGTGAATCAGTAAACAGTACAGTAATCACTGATGGGAAGTGTGAGTTAAGGACAGCCCACACAACCAGCATTGCATGAGTGAATCAGTAAACAGTACAGTAATCACTGATGGGAAGTGTGAGGTAAGGACAGCCCACACAACCAGCATTGCATGAGTGAATCAGTAAACAGTACAGTAATCACTGATGGGAAGTGTGAGGTAAGGACAGCCCACACAACCAGCATTGCATGAGTGAATCAGTAAACAGTACAGTAATCACTGATGGGAAGTGTGAGTTAAGGACAGCCCACACAATCATCATTCAATGAGTGAATCAGTAAACAGTACAGTAATCACTGATGGGAAGTGTGAGTTAAGGATAGCCCACACAACCAACATTGCATGAGTGAATCAGTAAGCAGTACAGTAATCATTGATGGGAAGTGTGAGTTAAGGACAGCCCAAACAACCGGCACTGCAGGAGTGAATCAGTAAAGTGTACAGTAATCACTGATGGGAAGTGTGATTTACGGAGAGCCAACACAACCAGCATTGCATGAGTGAATCAATAAACAGTACAGTAATCACTGATGGGAAGTGTGAGTTAAGGAGAGCCCACACAACCAGCATTGCATGAGTGAATCAGAAAACAGTACAGTAACCACTGATGGGAAGTGTGAGATAGGACAGCCCACACAACCCGAATTGCATGAGTGAATCAGTAAACAATACAGTAATCACTGATGGGAAGTGTGACTTAAGGACAGCCCACACAACCAGCATTGCATAAGTGAATCAGTAAACAGTACAGTAATCACGGATGGGAAGTGTCAGTTAAGGACAGCCCACACAACCAGCATTGCATGAGTGAATCAGTAAACAGTACAGTAATCACTGATGGGAAGTGTGAGTTAAGGACAGCCCACACAACCAGCATTGCATGAGTGAATCAGTAAACAGTACAGTAATCACTGATGGGAAGTGTGAGTTAAGGACAGCCCACACAACCAGCATTGCATGAGTGAATCAGTAAACAGTACAGTAATCAATGATGGGAAGTGTGAGTTAAGGACAGCCCATTCAACCAGCATTGCATGAGTGAATCAGTAAACAGTACAGTAATCACTGATGGGAAGTGTGAGTTAAGGACAGCCCACAGAACCAGCATTGCATCAGTAAATCAGTAAACAGTACAGTAATCACTGATGGGAAGTGTGAGTTAAGGACAGCCCACACAACCAGCATTGCAGGAGTGAATCAGTAAACAGTACAGAATTCACTGATGGGATGTGTGAGTTAAGGACAGCCCACACAGCCAGCATTGCATGAGTGAATCAGTAAACAGTACAGTAATCACTGATGGGAAGTGTGAGGTAAGGACAGCCCACACAACCAGCATTGCATGAGTGAATCACTAAACAGTACAGTAATCACTGATGGGAAGTGTGAGTTAAGGACAGCCCACACAACCAGCATTGCATGAGTGAATCAGTAAACAGTACAGTAATCACTGATGGGAAGTGTGAGTTAAGGACAGCCCACACAACCAGCATTGCATGAGTGAATCAGTAAACAGTACAGTAATCACTGATGGGAAGTGTGAGGTAAGGACAGCCCACACAACCAGCATTGCATGAGTGAATCAGTAAACAGTACAGTAATCACTGATGGGAAGTGTGAGTTAAGGACAGCCCACACAACCAGCATTGCATGAGTGAATCAGTAAACAGTACAGTAATCACTGATGGGAAGTGTGAGTTAAGGACAGCCCACACAACCAGCATTGCATGAGTGAATCAGTAAACAGTACAGTAATCACTGATGGGAAGTGTGAGTTAAGGACAGCCCACACAACCGGCATTGCATGAGTGAATCAGTAAACAGTACAGTAATCACTGATGGGAAGTGTGAGTTAAGGACAGCCCACACAACCAGCATTGCATGAGTGAATCAGTAAACAGTACAGTAATCACTGATGGGAAGTGTGAGTTAAGGACAGCCCACACAACCAGCATTGCATGAGTGAATCAGTAAACAGTACAGTAATCACTGATGGGAAGTGTGAGTTAAGGACATCCCATACAACCAGCATTGCATGAGTGAATCAGTAAACAGTACAGTAATCACTGTTTGGAAGTGTGAGTTAAGGACAGCCCACACAACCAGCATTGCATGAGTGAATCAATAAACAGTACAGTAATCACTGATGGGAAGTGTGAGTTAAGGACAGCCCACACAACCAGCATTGCATGAGTGAATCAGTAAACAGTACAGTAATCATTGATGGGAAGTGTGAGTTAAGGACAGCTCACACAACCAGCATTGCATGAGTGAATCAGTAAACAGTACAGTAATCACTGATGGGAAGTGTGAGTTAAGGACAGCCCACACAACCAGCATTGCATGAGTGAATCAGTAAACAGTACAGTAATCACTGATGGGAAGTGTGAGTTAAGGACAGCCCACACAACCAGCATTGCATGAGTGAATCAGTAAACAGTACAGTAATCACTGATGGGAAGTGTGAGTTAAGGACAGCCCACACAACCAGCATTGCATGAGTGAATCAGTAAACAGTACAGTAATCACTTATGGGAAGTGTGAGTTAAGGACAGCCCACACAACCAGCATTGCATGAGTGAATCAGGAAACAGTACAGTAATCACTGATGGGAAGTGTGAGTTAAGGAAAACCGACACAACCAGCATTGCATGACAGAAGCAGTAAACAGTACAGTAATCACTGATGTGAAGTGAGAGTTGAAGACAGCCCACACAACTAGCACTGCATGAGTAAATCAGTAAACAGTGCAGTAATCACTGATGGGAAGTGTGAGTTAAGGACAGCCCACACAACCAGCATTGCATGAGTGAATCAGTAAACAGTACAGTAATCACTGATGGGAAGTGTGAGTTAAGGACAGCCCACACAACCAGCATTGCATGAGTGAATCAGTAAACAGTACAGTAATCACTGATGGGAAGTGAGAGTTAAAGACAGCTCACACAACTAGCATTGCATGAGTAAATCAGTAAACAGTACAGTAATCACTGATGGGAAGTGTGAGTTAAGGACAGCCCACACAACCAGCATTGCATGAGTGAATCAGTAAACAGTACAGTAATCACTGATGGGAAGTGTGAGTTAAGGACAGCCCACACAGCCAGCATTGCATAAGTGAATCAGGAAACAGTACAGTAATCACTGATGGGAAGTGTGAGTTAAGGAAAACCGACACAACCAGCATTGCATGAGTGAATCAGTAAACAGTACAGTAATCACTGATGGGAAGTGTGAGTTAAGGACAGCCCACACAACCAGCATTGCATGAGTGAATCAGTAAACAGTACAGTAATCACTGATAGGAAGTATCAGTTAAGGACAGTCCACACAACCAGCATTGCATGAGTGAATCAGTAAACAGTACAGTAATCACTGATGGGAAGTGTGAGTTAAGGACAGCCCACACAACCGGCATTGCATGAGAGAATCAGTAAACAGTACAGTAACCATTGATGGGAAGTGTGAGTTAAGGACAGCACACACAACCAGCATTGCATGAGTGAATCAGTAAACAGTACAGTAATCACTGACAGGAAGTGTGAGGTAAGGACAGCCCACACAACCAGCATTGCATGAGTGAATCAATAAACAGTACAGTAATCACTGATGGGAAGTGTGAGTTAAGGACAGCCCACACAACCAGCATTGCATGAGTGAATCAGTAAACAGTACAGTAATCACTGATGGGAAGTGTGAGTTAAGGACAGCCCACACAACCAGCATTGCATGAGTGAATCAGGAAAAAGTACAGTTATCACTGATGGGAAGTGTGAGTTAAGGACAGCCCACACAACCAGCATTGCATGAGTGAATTAGTAAACAGTACAGTAACCACTGATGGGAAGTGTGAGTTAAGGACAGCCCACACAACCAGCATTGCATGAGTGAATCAGTAAACAGTACAGTAATCACTGATGGGAAGTGTGAGTTAAGGACAGCCCACACAACCAGCATTGCATGAGTGAATCAGTAAACAGTACAGTAATCATTGATGGGAAGTGTGAGTTAAGGACAGCTCACACAACCAGCATTGCATGAGTGAATCAGTAAACAGTACAGTAATCACTGATGGGAAGTGAGAGTTAAAGACAGCCCACACAACCAGCATTGCATGAGTGAATCAGTAAACAGTACAGTAATCACTGATGGGAAGTGTGAGTTAAGGACAGCCCACACAACCAGCATTGCATGAGTGAATCAGTAAACAGTACAGTAATCACTGATGGGAAGGGAGAGTTAAGGACAGCCCACACAACCAGCATTGCATGAGTAAATCAGCAAACAGTGCAGTAATTACTGATGGGAAGTGTGAGTTAAGGACGGCCCACACAACCAGCATTGCATGAGTGAATCAGTAAACAGTACAGTAATCACTGATGGGAAGTGTGAGTTAAGGACAGCCCACACAATCTGCATTGCATGAGTGACTCAGTAAACAGTACAGTAATCACTGATGGGAAGTGTGAGTTAAGGACAGCCCACACAACCAGCATTGCATGAGTGAATCAGTAAACAGTACAGTAATCACTGATGGGAAGTGTGAGTTAAGGACAGCCGACACAACCAGCATTGCATGAGTGAATCAGTAAACAGTACAGTAATCACTGATGGGAAGTGTGAGTTAAGGACAGCCCACACAACGAGCATTGCATGAGTCAGTCAGTAAATAGTACAGTAATCACTGATGGAAAGTGTGAGTTAAGGACAGCCCACACAACCAGCATTGCATGAGTGAATCAGTAAACAGTACAGTAATCACTGATGGGAAGTGTGAGTTAAGGACAGCCCACACAACCAGCATTGCATGAGTGAATCAGTAAACAGTACAGTAATCACTGATGGGAAGTGTGAGTTAAGGACAGCCCACACAACCAGCATTGCATGAGTGAATCAGTAAACAGTACAGTAATCACTGATGGGATGTGTGAGGTAAGGACAGCCCACACAACCAGCATTGCATGAGTGAATTAGTAAACAGTACAGTAATCACTGATGGGAAGTGTGAGTTAAGGACAGCCCACACAACCAGCATTGCATGAGTGAATCATTAAAAGTACAGTAATCACTGATGGGATGTGTGAGGTAAGGACAGCCCACACAATCATCATTCAATGAGTGAATCAGTCAACAGTACAGTAATCACTGATGGGAAGTGTGAGTTAAGGATAGCCCACACAACCATCATTGCATGAGTGAATCAGTAAACAGTACAGTAATCACTGATGGGAAGTGTGAGTTAAGGATAGCCCACACAACCAGCATTGCATAAGTGAATCAGTAAGCAGTACAGTAATCATTGATGGGAAGTGTGAGTTAAGGACAGCCCAGACAAACAGCATTGCATGAGTGAATCAGAAAACAGTACAGTAATCATTGATGGGAAGTGTGAGTTAAGGACAGCCCAGACAAACAGCATTCCATGAGTGAATCAGAAAACAGTACAGTAATCATTGAAGGGAAGTGTGAGGTAAGGACAGCCCACACAACCAGCATTGCATGAGTGAATCAGTAAGCAGTACAGTAATCCCTGATGGGAAGTGTGAGTTAAGGACAGCCCACACAACCAGCATTGCATGAGTGAATCAGTAAATAATACAGTAATCACTGATGGGAAGTGTGAGTTAAGGACAGCCCACACAACCAGCATTGCATGAGTGAATCAGTAAACAGTACAGTAATCACTGATGGGAAGTGTGAGTTAAGGACAGCCCACACAACCAGCATTGCATGAGTGAATCAGTAAACAGTACAGTAATCATTGATGGGAAGTGTGAGTTAAGGACAGCCCACACAACCAGCATTACATGAGTGAATCAGTAAAAATTACAGTAATCACTGATGGGAAATGTGAACTAAGGGCAGCCCACACAACCAGCATTGCATGAGTGAATCAGTAAACAGTACAGTAATCACTGATGGGAAGTGTGAACTAAGGACAGCCCACACAACCGGCATTGCATGAGTGAATCAGTAAATAGTACAGTATTCACTGATGGGAAGTGTGAGTTAAGGACAGCCCACACGACTGGCATTGCATGAGTGAATCAGTAAACAGTACAGTAATCACTGATGGGAAGTGTGAGTTAAGGACAGCCCACACAACCAGCATTGCATGAGTGAATCAGTAAACAGTACAGTAATCACTGATGGGAAGTGTGAGTTAAGGACAGCCCACACAACCAGCATTGCATAAGTGAATCAGTAAACAGTACAGTAATCACGGATGGGAAGTGTGAGTTAAGGACAGCCCAAACAACCAGCATTGCATGAGTGAATCAGTAAACAGTACAGTAATCACTTATGGGAAGTGTGAGTTAAGGACAGCCGACACAGCCAGCATTGCATGAGTGAATCAGTAAACAGTACAGTAATCACTGATGGGAAGTGTGAGGTAAGGACAGCCCACACAACCAGCACTGCATGAGTGAATCAGTAAACAGTAGAGTAATCACTGATGGGAAGCGTGAGTTAAGGACAGCCCACACAACCAGCAATGCATGAGTGAATCAGTAAACAGTACAGTAATCACTGATGGGAAGTGTGAGTTAAGGACAGCCCACACAACCAGCATTGCATGAGTGAATCAGTAAACAGTACAGTAATCACTGATGGGAAGTGTGAGTCAAGGACAGCCGACACAACTGGCATTGCATGAGTGAATCTTTAAACAGTACAGTAATCACTGATGGGAAGCGTGAGTTAAGGACAGCCCACACAACCAGCATTGCATGAGCGAATCAGTAAACAGTACAGTAATCACTGATGGGAAGTGTGAGTTAAGGACAGCCCACCCAACCAGCATTGCATGAGTGAATCAGTAAACAGTACAGTAATCACTGATGGGAAGTGTGAGTTAAGGACAGCCCTCACAACCACCATTGCATGAGTGAATCAGTAAACAGTACAGTAATCACTGATAGGAAGTGTGAGTTAAGGACAGCACACACAACCAGCATTGCATGAGCGAATCAGTAAACAGTACAGTAATCACTGATGGGAAATGTGAGTTAAGGACAGCCCACCCAACCAGCATTGCATGAGTGAATCAGTAAACAGTACAGTAATCACTGAAGGGAAGTGTGAGTTAAGGACAGCCCACACAACCAGCATTGCATGAGTGAATCAGTAAACAGTACAGTAATCACAGATGGGAAGTGTGAGTTAAGGACAGCCGACACAACCAGCATTGCATGAGTGAATCAGTAAACAATACAGTAATCACTGAAAGGAAGTGTGAGGTAAGGACAGCCCACACAACCAGCATTGCATGAGTGAATCAGTAAACAGTACAGTAATCACTGATGGGAAGTGTGAGTTAAAGAGAGCCCAAACAACCAGCATTGCATGAGTGAATCAGTAAACAATACAGTAATCACTGAAAGGAAGTGTGAGTTAGGGTTGCCCACACAACCATCATTGCATGAGTAAATCAGTAAACAGTACAGTTATCACTGATTGGAAGTGTGAGTTAAGGACAGCCCACACAACCAGCATTGCATGAGTGAATCAATAAACAGTACAGTAATCACTGATGGGAAGTGTGAGTTAAGGACAGCCCACACAACCAGCATTGCATGAGTGAATCAGTAAACAGTACAGTAATCCTTGATGGTAAGTGTGAGTTCAGGACAGCCCACACAACCGGCACTGCATGAGTGAATCAGGAAAAAGTACAGTTATCACTGATGGGAAGTGTGAGTTAAGGACAGCCCACACAACCAGCATTGCATGAGTGAATTAGTAAACAGTACAGTAACCACTGATGGGAAGTGTGAGTTAAGGACAGCCCACACAACCAGCATTGCATGAGTGAATCAGTAAACAGTACAGTAATCACTGATGGGAAGTGTGAGTTAAGGACAGCCCACACAACGAGCATTGCATGAGTCAATCAGTAAATAGTACAGTAATCACTGATGGGAAGTGTGAGTTAAGGACAGCCCACACAACCAGCATTGCATGAGTCAATCAGTAAATAGTACAGTAATCACTGATGGGAAGTGTGAGTTAAGGACAGCCCACACAACCAGCATTGCATGACTGAATCTGTAAACAGTACAGTAATCACTGATGGGAAGTGTGAGTTAAGGACAGCCCACACAACCAGCATTGCATGAGTGAATCAGTAAACAGTACAGTAATCACTGATGGGAAGTGTGAGTTAAGGACAGCCCACACAACCAGCATTGCATGAGTGAATCAGTAAACAGTACAGTAATCACTGATGGGAAGTGTGAGTTAAGGACAGCCCACACAACCAGCATTGCATAAGTGAATCAGTAAACAGTACAGTAATCACTGATGGGAAGTGTGAGTTAAGGACAGCCCACACAACCATCATTGCATGAGTAAATCAGTAAACAGTACAGTTATCACTGATTGGAAGTGTGAGTTAAGGACAGCCCACACAACCAGCATTGCATGAGTGAATCAGTAAAAACTACAGTAATCACTGATGGGAAGTGTGAGTTAAGGACAGCCCACACAACCATCATTGCATGAGTGATTCAGTAAACAGTACAGTAATCACTCATGGGAAGTGTGAGTTAAGGACAGCCCACACAACCAGCATTGCATGAGTGAATCAGTAAACAGTACAGTAATCACTTATGGGAAGTGTGAGTTAAGGACAGCCGACACAGCCAGCATTGCATGAGTGAATCAGTAAACAGTACAGTAATCACTGATGGGAAGTGTGAGTTAAGGACAGCCCACACAACCAGCATTGCATGAGTGAATCAGTAAACAGTACAGTAATCACTGATGGGAAGTGAGAGTTAAGGACAGCCCACACAACCAGCATTGCATGAGTGAATCAGTAAGCAGTGCAGTTACCACTGATGGGAAGTGTGAGGTAAGGACAGCCAACACAACCAGCATTGCATGAGTAAATCAGTAAACAGTACAGTAATCCCTGATGGGAAGTGTGAGTTAAGGACAGCCCACACAACCAGCATTGCATGAGTGAATCAGTAAACAGTACAGTAATCACTGATGGGAAGTGTGAGTTAAGGACAGCCCACACAACCAGCATTGCATGAGTGAATCAGTAAACAGTACAGTAATCATTGATGGGAAGTGTGAGTTAAGGACAGCCCACACAACCAGCATTGCATGAGTGAATCAGTAAACAGTACAGTAATCACTGATGGGAAGTGTGAGTTAAGGACAGCCCACACAACCAGCATTGCATGAGTGAATCAGTAAACAGTACAGTAATCACTTAAGGGAAGTGTGAGTAAAGGACAGCCCACACAGCCAGCATTGCATGAGTGAATCAGTAAACAGTACAGTAATCACTGATGGGAAGTGTGAGTTAAGGACAGCCCACACAACCAGCATTGCATGAGTGAATCAGTAAACAGTACAGTAATCACTGATGGGAAGCGTGAGTTAAGGACAGCCCACACAACCAGCAATGCATGAGTGAACAGTAAACAGTACAGTAATCACTGATGGGAAGTGAGAGTTAAGGACAGCCCACACAACCAGCATTGCATGAGTGAATCAGTAAACAGTACAGTAATCACTGAAGGGAAGTGTGAGTTAAGGACATCCCACACAACCGGCATTGCATGTGTGAATGAGTAAACAGTACAGTATTCACTGATGGGAAGTGTGAGTTATGGACAACCCACACAACCAGCATTGCATGAGTGAATGAGTAAACAGTACAGTATTCACTGATGGGAAGTGTGAGTTATGGACAACCCACACAACCAGCATTGCATGACTGAATTAGTAAACAGTACAGAATTCACTGATGGGATGTGTGAGTTAAGGGCAGCCCACACAACCAGCATTGCATGAGTGAATCAGTAAACAGTACAGTAATCATTGATGGGAAGTGTGAGTTAAGGGCAGCCCACACAACCAGCATTGCATGAGTGAATCAGTAAACAGTACAGTAATCATTGATGGGAAGTGTGAGTTAAGGACAGCCCACACAACCAGCATTGCAGGAGTGAATCAGTAAACAGTACAGAATTCACTGATGGGATGTGTGAGTTAAGGAGAGACCACACAACCAGCATTGCATGAGTGAATCAGTAAACAATACAGTAACCACTGATGGGAAGTGTGAGGTAAGGACAGCCCACACAACCAGCATTGCATGAGTGAATCAGTAAACAGTACAGTAATCACTGATGGGAAGTGTGAGTTAAGGACAGCCCACACAACCAGCATTACATGAGTGAATCAGTAAACAGTACAGTAATCACTGATGGGAAGTGTGAGTTAAGGACAGCTCACACAACCGGCAATGCAGGAGTGAATCAGTAAACAGTACAGTAATCACTGATGGGAAGTGTGAGTGAAGGACAGCCCACATAACCAGCATTGCATGAGTGAATCAGTAAAAAGTACAGTAATCACTGATGGGACATGTGAGTTAAGGACAGCCCACACAACTGGCATTGCATGAGTGAATCAGTAAACAGTACAGTAATCACTGATGGGAAGTGTGAGTTAAGGACAGCCCATACAACCAGCATTGCATGAGTGAATCAGTAAACAGTACAGTAATCACTGATGGGAAGTGTGAGTTAAGGACAGCCCACACAACCAGCATTGCATGAGTGAATCAGTAAACAGTACAGTAATCATTGATGGGAAGTGTGAGTTAAGGGCAGCCCACACAACCAGCATTGCATGAGTGAATCAGTAAACAGTACAGTAATCACTGATGGGAAGTGTGAGGTAAGGACAGCCAACACAACCAGCATTGCATGAGTGAATCAGTAAACAGTACAGTAACCACTGATGGGAAGTGTGAGGTAAGGACAGCCCACACAACCAGCATTGCATGAGTGAATCAGTAAACAGTACAGTAATCACTGATGGGAAGTGTGAGTTAAGGACAGCCCACACAACCAGCATTGCATGAGTGAATCAGTAAACAGTACAGTAATCACTGATGGGAAGTGTGAGGTAAGGACAGCCCACACAACCAGCATTGCATGAGTGAATTAGTAAACAGTACAGTAACCACTGATGGGAAGTGTGAGTTAAGGACAGCCCACACAACCAGCATTGCATGAGTGAATCAGTAAACAGTACAGTAATCACTGATGGGAAGTGTGAGTTAAGGACAGCCCACACAACCAGCATTGCATGAGTGAATTAGTAAACAGTACAGTAATCACTGATGGGAAGTGTGAGTTAAGGACAGCCCACACAACCAGCATTGCATGAGTGAATTAGTAAACAGTACAGTAATTACTGATGGGAATTGTTAGTTAAGGACAGCCGACACAACCAGCATTGCATGAGTGAATGAGTAAACAGTACAGTATTCACTGATGGGAAGTGTGAGTTAAGGACAACCCACACAACCAGCATTGCATGACTGAATCAGTAAACAGTACAGTAATCACTGATGGGAAGTGCGAGTTAAAGAGAGCCCACACAACCAGCATTGCATTAGTGAATCAGTAAACAGTACAGTAATCACTGATGGGAAGTGTGAGTTAAGGACAGCCCATACAACCAGCATTGCATGAGTGAATCAGTAAACAGTAGAGTAATCACTGATGGGAAGTGTGAGTTAAGGACAGCCCACACAACCAGCATTGCATGAGTGAATCAGTAAACAGTGCAGTAATCACTGATGGGAAATGTGAGTTAAGGACAGCCCACACAACCAGCATTGCATGAGTGAATCAGTAAACAGTACAGCAATCACTGATGGGAAGTGTGAGTTAAGGACAGCACACACAACCAGCATTGCATGAGTGAATCAGTAAACAGTACAGTAATCACTGATGGGAAATGTGAGTTAAGGACAGCCCACACAACCAGCATTGCATGTGTAAATCAGTAAACAGTGCAGTAATCACTGATAGGAAATGTGAGTTAAGGACAGCCGACACAACCGGCATTGCATGAGTGAATCAGTAAACAGTACAGTAATCACTGATGGGAAGTGTGAGTTAAGGACAGCCCACACAACCAGCATTGCATGAGTGAATCAGTAAACAGTACAGTAATCACTGATGGGAAGTGTGAGTTAAGGACAGCCCACACAACCAGCATTGCATGAGTGAATCAGTAAACAGTACAGTAATCACTGATGGGAAGTGTGAGTTAAGGACAGCCCACACAACCAGCATTGCATGAGTGAATCAGTAAACAGTACAGTAATCACAGATGGGAAGTGTGAGTTAAGGACAGCCGACACAACCAGCATTGCATGAGTGAATCAGTAAACAGTACAGTAATCACTGATGGGAAGTGTGAGTTAAGGACAGCCGACACAACCAGCATTGCATGAGTGAATCAGTAAACAGTACAGTAATCACTGATGGGAAGTGTGAGTTAAGGACAGCCCACACAACCAGCATTGCATGAGTGAATCAGTAAACAGTACAGTAATCACTGATGGGAAGTGTGAGTTAAGGACAGCCCACACAACCGACATTGCATGTGTGAATCAGTAAACAGTACAGTAATCACTGATGGGAAGTGCGAGTTAAGGAGAGCCCACACAACCAGCATTGCATGAGTGAATCAGTAAACAATACAGTAATCACTGACAGGGAGTGTGAGGTAAGGGCAGCCGACACAGCCAGAATTGCATGAGTGAATCAGTAAACAGTACAGTAATCACTGATGGGAAGTGTGACTTAAGGACAGCCCACACAACCAGCATTGCATAAGTGAATCAGTAAACAGTACAGTAATCACTGATGGGAAGTGTGAGTTAAGGACAGCCCACACAACCAGCATTGCATGAGTGAATCAGTAAACAGTACAGTAATCACTGATGGGAAGTGTCAGTTAAGGACAGCCCACACAACCAGCATTGCATGAGTGAATCAGTAAACAGTACAGTATTCACTGATGGGAAGTGTGAGTTAAGGACAGCCTGCACAACCACCATTGCATGAGTGAATCTTTAAACAGTACAGTAATCACTGATGGGAAGCGTGAGTTAAGGACAGCCCACACAACCAGCATTGCATGAGTGAATCAGTAAACAGTACAGTAATCACTGATGGGAAGTGTGAGTTAAGGACAGCCCACACAACCAGCATTGCATGAGTGAATTGGTAAACAGTACAGTAATCACGGATGGGAAGTGTGAGTTAAGGACAGCCCAAACAACCAGCATTGCATGAGTGAATCAGTAAACAGTACAGTAATCACTTATGGGAAGTGTGAGTTAAGGACAGCCGACACAGCCAGCATTGCATGAGTGAATCAGTAAACAGTACAGTAATCACTGATGGGAAGTGTGAGGTAAGGACAGCCCACACAACCAGCACTGCATGTGTGAATCAGTAAACAGTAGAGTAATCACTGATGGGAAGCGTGAGTTAAGGACAGCCCACACAACCAGCAATGCATGAGTGAATCAGTAAACAGTACAGTTATCACTGATGGGAAGTGTGAGTTAAGGACAGCCCACACAACCAGCATTGCATGAGTGAATTAATAAACAGTACAGTAATCACCGATGGGAAGTGTGAGATAAGGACCACCCACACAACCAGCATTGCATGAGTGAATCCTTAAACAGTACAGTAATCCTTGATGGTAAGTGTGAGATAAGGACAGCCCACACAACCAGCATTGCATGAGTGAATCAGTAAACAGTACAGTAATCACTGATGGGAAGTGTGAGTTAAGGATAGCCCACACAACCATCATTGTATGAGTGAATCAGTAAACAGTACAGTAATCACTGATGGGAAGTGTGAGTTAAGGACAGCCCACACAACCAGCATTGCATGAGTGAATCAGTAAACAGTACAGTAATCACTGAGGGGAAGTGTGAGTTAAGGACAGCCAACACAACCAGCATTGCATGAGTGAATGAGTAAACAGTACAGTATTCACTGATGGGAAGTGTGAGTTAAGGACAACCCACACAACCAGCATTGCACGACTGAATCAGTAAACAGTACAGTAATCACTGATGGGAAGTGTGAGGTAAGGACAGCCCACACAACCAGCATTGCATGAGTGAATCCGTAAACAGTACAGTAATCACTGATGGGAAGTGTGAGTTAAGGACAGCCCACACAACCAGCATTGCATGAGTGAATCCGTAAACAGTACAGCATTCACTGATGGGAAGAGTGAGTTAAGGACAGCCCACACAACCAGCATTGCATGAGTGAATCAGTAAACAGTACAGTAATCACTGATGGGAAGTGTGAGTTAAGGACAGCCAACACAACCGGCATTGCATGAGTGAATCAGTAAACAGTACAGTAATCACTGATGGGAAGTGTGAGTTAAGGACAGCCCACGCAACCAGCATTGCATGAGCAAATCAGTAAAAAGTACAGTAATCACTGATGGGAAGTGTGAGTTAAGGACAGCCCGCACAACCACCATTGCATGAGTGAATCAATAAACAGTACAGTAATCACTGATGGGAAGTGTGAGTTAAGGACAGCCCACACAACCAGCATTGCATGAGTGAATCAGTAAACAGTACAGTAATCACTGATGGGAAGTGTGAGTTAAGGACAGCCCACACAACCAGCATTGCATGAGTGAATCAGTAAACAGTACAGTAATCACTGATGGGAAGTGTGAGTTAAGGACAGCCCACACAACCAGCATTGCATGAGTGAATCAGTAAACAGTACAGTAATCACTGATGGGAAGTGTGAGTTAAGGACAGCCCACACAACCAGCATTGCATGAGTGAATCAGTAAACAGTACAGTAATCATTGATGGGAAGTGTGAGGTAAGGACAGCCCAGACAACCAGCATTGCATGAGTGAATCAATAAACCGTACAGTAATCACTGATGGGAAGTGTGAGGTAAGGACAGCCCACACAACCGACATTGCATGAGTGAATCAGTAAACAGTACAGTAACCACTGATGGGAAGTGTGAGGTAAGGACAGCCCACACAACCAGCATTGCATGAGTGAATCAGTAAATAATACAGTAATCACTGATGGGAAGTGTGAGTTAAGGACAGCCCACACAACCAGCATTGCATGAGTGAATCAGTAAACAGTACAGTAACCACTGATGGGAAGTGTGAGGTAAGGACAGCCCACACAACCAGCATTGCATGAGTGAATCAGTAAACAATACAGTAATCACCGACAGGGAGTGTGAGTTAAACAGAGCCCAAACAACCAGCATTGCATGAGTGAATCAGTAAACAATACAGTAATCACTGACAGGAAGTGTGAGGTAAGGACAGCCCACACAACCAGCATTGCATGAGTGAATCAGTAAACAGTACAGTAATCACTGATGGGAAGTGTGAGTTAAGGACAGCCCACACAACCAGCATTGCATGAGTGAATCATTAAACAGTACAGTAATCATGGATGGGAAGTGTGAGTTAAGGACAGCCCACACAACCAGCATTGCATGAGTGAATCAGTAAACAGTACAGTAATCACTGATGGGAAGTGTGAGTTAAGGACAGCCCACACAACCAGCATTGCATAAGTGAATCAGTAAACAGTACAGTAATCACTGATGGGAAGTGTGAGGTAAGGACAGCCCACACAACCGACATTGCATGAGTGAATCAGTAAACAGTACAGTAACCACTGATGGGAAGTGTGAGGTAAGGACAGCCCACACAACCAGCATTGCATGAGTGAATCAGTAAACAGTACAGTAATCACTGATGGGAAGTGTGAGTTAAGGACAGCCCACACAACCAGCATTGCATGAGTGAATCAGTAAACAGTACAGTAATCACTGATGGGAAGTGTGAGTTAAAGAGAGCCCAAACAACCAGCATTGCATGAGTGAATCAGTAAACAATACAGTAATCACTGAAAGGAAGTGTGAGTTAAGGACAGCCCACACAACCAGCATTGCATGAGTGAATTAGTAAACAGTACAGTAATTACTGATGGGAATTGTTAGTTAAGGACAGCCGACACAACCAGCATTGCATGAGTGAATCAATAAACAGTACAGTAATCACTGATGGGAAGTGTGAGTTAAGGACAGCCCACACAACCAGCATTGCATGAGTGAATCAGTAAACAGTACAGTAATCACTGATGGGAAGTGCGAGTTAAAGAGAGCCCACCTAACCAGCATTGCATGAGTGAATCAGTAAACAGTACAGTAATCACTGATGGGACGTGTGAGTTAAGGACAGCCCACGCAACCAGCATTTCATGAGTGAATCAATAAACAGTACAGTAATCACTGATGGGAAGTGTGAGTTAAGGACAGCCCACACAACCAGCATTGCATGAGTGAATCAGTAAACAGTACAGTAATCACTGTTGGGAAGTGTGAGTTAAGGACAGCCCACACAACCAGCACTGCATGAGTGAATCAGTAAACAGTACAGTAATCACTGTTGGGAATTCTGAGTTAAGGACAGCCGACACAACCAGCATTGCATGAGTGAATTAATAAACAGTACAGTAATCACTGATGGGAAGTGTGAGTTAAGGACAGCCCACACAACCAGCATTGCATGAGTGAATCAGTAAACAGTACAGTAATCACTGATGGGATGTGTGAGGTAAGGACAGCCCACACAACCAGCATTGCATGAGTGAATTAATAAACAGTACAGTAATCACCGATGGGAAGTGTGAGTTAAGGACAGCCCACACAACCAGCATTGCATGAGTGAATCAGTAAACAGTACAGTAATCACTGATGGGAAGTGAGAGTTAAGGACAGCCCACACAACCAGCATTGCATGAGTGAATCAGTAAACAGTACAGTAATCACTGATGGGAAGTGTGAGTTAAGGACAGCCCACACAACCAGCATTGCATGAGTAAATCAGTAAACAGTGCTGTAATCACTGATGGGAAGTGTGAGTTAAGGACAGCCCACACAACCAGCATTGCATGAGTGAATCAGTAAACAGTGCAGTAATCACTGATGGGAAGTGTGAGTTAAGGACAGCCCACACAACCAGCATTGCATGAGTGAATCAGTAAACAGTACAGTAATTACTGATGGGAAGTGTGAGTTAAGGAAAACCGACACAACCAGCATTGCATGACAGAAGCAGTAAACAGTACAGTAATCACTGATGGGAAGTGTGAGTTAAGGACATCCCATACAACCAGCATTGCATGAGTGAATCAGGAAAAAGTACAGTTATCACTGATGGGAAGTGTGAGTTAAGGACAGCCCACACAACCAGCATTGCATGAGTGAATTAGTAAACAGTACAGTAATTACTGATGGGAAGTGTGAGTTAAGGACAGCCCACACAACCGGCATTGCATGAGTGAATCAGTAAACAGTACAGTAATCACTGATGGGAAGTGTGAGTTAAGGACAGCCCACACAACCAGCATTGCATGAGTGAATCAGTAAACAGTACAGTAATCACTGATGGGAAGTGTGAGTTAAGGACAGCCACCACAACCAGCATTGCATGAGTGAATCAGTAAACAATACAGTAACCACTGATGGGAAGTGTGAGGTAAGGACAGCCCACAACCAGCATTGCATGAGTGAATCAGTAAACAATACAGTAATCACTGACAGGAAGTGTGAGGTAAGGACAGCCCACACAACCAGCATTGCATGAGTGAATCAGTAAACAGTACAGTAATTGCTGATGGGATGGGTGAGTTAAGGACAGCCCAGACAACCAGCATTGCATGAGAGAAGCAGTAAACAGTACAGTAATCACTGATAGGAAGCGTGAGTTAAGGACAACCCACACAACCGACATTGCATGTGTGAATCAGTAAACAGTACAGTAATCACTGATGGGAAGTGCGAGTTAAGGACAGCCCACACAACCAGCATTGCATGAGTGAATCAGTAAACAGTACAGTAATCATTGATGGGAAGTGTGAGTTAAGGACAGCCCACACAACCAGCATTGCATGAGTGAATCAGTAAACAGTACAGTAATCACTGATGGGAAGTGTGAGTTAAGGACAGCCCACACAACCAGCATTGCATGAGTGAATCAGTAAACAGTACAGTAATCACTGATGGGAAGTGTGAGTTAAGGACAGCCCACACAACCGGCATTGCATGAGTGAATCAGTAAACAGTACAGTAATCACTGAGGGGAAGTGTGAGTTAAGGACAGCCAACACAACCAGCATTGCATGAGTGAATCAGTAAACAGTACAGTAATCATTGATGGGAAGTGTGAGTTAAGGACAGCCCACACAACCAGCATTGCATGAGTGAATCAATAAACCGTACAGTAATCACTGATGGGAAGTGTGAGGTAAGGACAGCCCACACAACCAGCATTGCATGAGTGAATCAGTAAACAGTACAGTAATCACTGATGGGAAGTGTGAGGTAAGGACAGCCCACACAACCAGCATTGCATGAGTGAATCAGTAAACAGTACAGTAATCACTGATGGGAAGTGTGAGTTAAGGACAGCCCACACAACCAGCATTGCATGAGTGAATCAGTAAACAGTACAGTAATCACTGATGGGAAGTGTGAGTTAAGGACAGCCCACACAACCAGCATTGCATGAGTGAATCAGTAAACAGTACAGTAATCACTGATGGGAAGTGTGAGTTAAGGACAGCCCACACAACCAGCATTGCATGAGTGAATCAGTAAACAGTACAGTAATCACTGATGGGAAGTGTGAGTTAAGGACAGCCCACACAACCAGCATTGCATGAGTGAATCAGTAAACAGTACAGTAATCACTGATGGGAAGTGTGAGTTAAGGACAGCCGACACAACCAGCATTGCATGAGTGAATCAGTAAACAGTACAGTAATCACTGATGGGAAGTGTGAGTTAAGGACAGCCCACACAACCAGCATTGCATGAGTGAATCAGTAAACAGTACAGTAATCACTAATGGGAAGTGTGAGTTAAGGACAGCCCACACAACCGGCATTGCATGAGTGAATCAGTAAACAGTACAGTAATCACTGATGGGAAGTGTGAGTTAAGGACAGCCCACACAACCAGCATTGCATGAGTGAATCAGTAAACAGTACAGTAATCACTGATGGGAAGTGTGAGTTAAGGACAGCCCACACAACCAGCATTGCATGAGTGAATTAGTAAACAGTACAGTAATCACTGATGGGAAGTGTGAGTTAAGGACAGCCCACACAACCGGTATTGCATGAGTGAATCATTAAACAGTACAGTAATCACTTATGGGAAGTGTGAGTTAAGGACAGCCGACACAGCCATCATTGCATGAGTGATTCAGTAAACAGTACAGTAATCACTGATGGGAAGTGTGAGTTAAGGACAGCCCACACAACCAGCATTGCATGAGTGAATCAGTAAACAGTACAGTAATCACTGATGGGAAGTGAGAGTTAAGGACAGCCCACACAACCAGCATTGCATGAGTGAATTAGTAAACAGTACAGTAATCACTGATGGGAAGTGTGAGGTAAGGACAGCCCACACAACCAGCATTGCATGAGTGAATCAGTAAACAGTACAGTAATCACTGATGGGAAGTGTGAGGTAAGGACAGCCCCCACAACCAGCATTGCATGAGTGAATCAGTAAACAGTCCAGTAATCACTGATGGGAAGTGTGAGTTAAAGACAGCCCACACAACCAGCATTGCATGAGTGAATCAGTAAACAGTACAGAATCACTGATGGGAAGTGTGATTTAAGGACAGCCCACACAAACAGCATTGCATGAGTGAATCAGTAAACAGTACAGTAATCACTGATGGTTAGTGTGAGTTAAGGACAGCCCACACAACCAGCATTGCATGAGTGAATCAGTAAACAGTACAGTAATCACTGATGGGAAGTGCGAGTTAAGGACAGCCCACACAACCAGCATTGCATGAGTGAATCAGAAAACAGTACAGTAATCACTGATGGGAAGTGTGAGTTAAGGACAGCCTGCACAACCACCATTGCATGAGTGAATCTTTAAACAGTACAGTAATCACTGATGGGAAGCGTGAGTTAAGGACAGTGCACACAACCAGCATTGCATGAGTGAATCAGTAAACAGTACAGTTATCACTGATGGGAAGTGTGAGTTAAGGACAGCCCACACAACCAGCATTGCATGAGTGAATCAGTAAACAGTACAGTAATCATTGATGGGAAGTGTGAGTTAAGGACAGCTCACACAACCAGCATTGCATGAGTGAATCAGTAAACAGTACAGTAATCACTGATGGGAAGTGAGAGTTAAGGACAGCCCACACAACCAGCATTGCATGAGTGAATCAGTAAACAGTACAGTAATCACTGATGGGAAGTGTGAGTTAAGGACAGCCCACACAACCAGCATTGCATGAGTGAATCAGTAAACAGTACAGTAATCCTTGATGGTAAGTGTGAGTTAAAGACAGTCCACACAACCAGCATTGCATGAGTAAATCAGTAAACAGTGCAGTAATTACTGATGGGAAGTGTGAGTTAAGGACAGCCCACACAACCAGCATTGCATGAGTGAATCAGTAAACAGTACAGTAATCATTGATGGGAAGTGTGAGTTAAGGACAGCTCACACAACCAGCATTGCATGAGTGAATCAGTAAACAGTACAGTAATCACTGATGGGAAGGGAGAGTTAAGGACAGCCCACACAACCAGCATTGCATGAGTGAATCAGTAAACAGTACAGTAATCACTGATGTGAAGTGTGAGTTAAGGATAGCCCACACAATCGGCATTGCATGAGTGACTCAGTAAACAGTACAGTAATCACTGAAGGGAAGTGTGAGTTAAGGACATCCCACACAACCGGCATTGCATGTGTGAATCAGTAAACAGTACAGTAATCACTGATGGGAAGTGTGAGTTAAGGACAGCCCACACAACCGGCATTGCATGAGTGAATCAGTAAACAGTACAGTAATCACTGCTGGAGAGTGTGAGTTAAGGACAGCCCACACAACCAGCATTGCATGAGTGAATCAGTAAACAGTACAGTAATCACTGATGGGAAGTGTGAGTTAAGGACAGCCCACACAACCAGCATTGCATGAGTGAATCAGGAAACAGTACAGTAATCACTGATGGAAGTGTGAGTTAAGGACAGCCCACACAACCGGCATTGCATGAGTGAATCAGTAAACAGTACAGTAATCACTGTTGGGAAGTGTGAGTTAAGGACAGCCCGCACAACCACCATTGCATGAGTGAATCAGTAAACAGTACAGTAATCACTGATGGGAGGTGTGAGTTAAGGACAGCCCACACAACCGGCATTGCATGAGTGAATCAGTAAACAGTACAGTAATCACTGAGGGGAAGTGTGAGTTAAGGACAGCCAACACAACCAGCATTGCATGAGTGAATCAGTAAACAGTACAGTAATCATTGATGGGAAGTGTGAGTTAAGGACAGCCCACACAACCAGCATTACATGAGTGAATCAGTAAACAGTACAGTAATCATTGATGGGAAGTGTGAGGTAAGGACAGCCCAGACAACCAGCATTGCATGAGTGAATCAATGAACCGTACAGTAATCACTGATGGGAAGTGTGAGGTAAGGACAGCCCACACAACCGACATTGCATGAGTGAATCAGTAAACAGTACAGTAACCACTGATGGGAAGTGTGAGGTAAGGACAGCCCACACAACCAGCATTGCATGAGTGAATCAGTAAACAGTACAGTAATCACTGATGGGAAGTGTGAGTTAAAGAGAGCCCAAACAACCAGCATTGCATGAGTGAATCAGTAAACAGTACAGTAATCACTGATGGGAAGTGTGAGTTAAGGACAGCCCACACAACCAGCATTGCATGAGCTAATCAGTAAACAGTACAGTAATCACTGATGGGAAGTGTGAGTTAAGGACAGCCCACACAACCGGCATTGCATGAGTGAATCAGTAAACAGTACAGTAATCACTGATGGGAAGTGTGAGTTAAGGACAGCCCACACAACCAGCATTGCATGAGTGAATCAGTAAACAGTACAGTAAACATTGATGGGAAGTGTGAGTTAAGGACAGCCCACACAACCAGCATTGCATGAGTGAATCAGTAAACAGTACAGTAATCACTGATGGGAAGTGTGAGTTAAGGACAGCCCACACAACCAGCATTGCATGAGTGAATCAGTAAACAGTACAGTAATCATTGATGGGAAGTGTGAGTTAAGGACAGCCCACACAACCAGCATTGCATGAGTGAATCAGTAAACAGTACAGTAATCACTGATGGGAAGTGTGAGGTAAGGACAGCCCACACAACCAGCATTGCATGAGTGAATCAGTAAACAGTACAGTAATCACTGATGGGAAGTGTGAGTTAAGGACAGCCCACACAACCAGCATTGCATGAGTGAATCAGTAAACAGTACAGTAATCACTGATGGGAAGTGTGAGTTAAGGACAGCCCACACAACCAGCATTGCATGAGTGAATCAGTAAACAGTACAGTAATCACTGATGGGAAGTGTGAGTTAAGGACAGCCCGCACAACCAGCATTGCATGAGTGAATCAGTAAACAGTACAGTAATCACTGATGGGAAGTGTGAGGTAAGGATAGCCCACACAACCAGCATTGCATGAGTGAATCAGTAAACAGTACAGTAATCACTGATGGGAAGTGTGAGTTAAGGACAGCCAACACAACCAGCATTGCATGAGTGAATCAGTAAACAGTACAGTAATCATTGATGGGAAGTGTGAGTTAAGGACAGCCCACACAACCAGCATTACATGAGTGAATCAGTAAACAGTACAGTAATCATTGATGGGAAGTGTGAGGTAAGGACAGCCCAGACAACCAGCATTGCATGAGTGAATCAATAAACAGTACAGTAACCACTGATGGGAAGTGTGAGGTAAGGACAGCCCACACAACCAGCATTGCATGAGTGAATCAGTAAACAATACAGTAATCACTGACAGGAAGTGTGAGGTAAGCACAGACCACACACCCGGCATTGCATGAGTGAATCAGTAAACAGTACAGTAACCACTGATGGGAAGTGTGACGTAAGGAAAGCCCACAACCAGCATTGCATGAGTGAATCAGTAAACAGTACAGTAATCACTGATGGGAAGTGTGAGTTAAGGACAGCCCACACAACCAGCATTGCATGAGTGAATCAGTAAACAGTACAGTAATCACTGATGGGAAGTGTGAGTTAAGGACAGCCCACACAACCAGCATTGCATGAGTGAATCAGTAAACAGTACAGTAATCACTGATGGGAAGTGTGAGTTAAAGACAGCCCACACAACCAGCATTGCATGAGTGAATCAGTAAACAGTACAGTAATCACTGATGGGAAGTGTGAGTTAAGGACAGCCCACACAACCAGCATTACATGAGTGAATCAGTAAACAGTACAGTAATCACTGATGGGAAGTGTGAGTTAAAAACAGCCCACACAACCAGACTTACATGAGTTTATCAGTAAACAGTACAGTATTCACTGTTGGGAAGTGTGAGTTAAGGACAGCTCACACAACCGGCAATGCAGGAGTGAATCAGTAAACAGTACAGTAATCACTGATGGGAAGTGTGAGTGAAGGACAGCCCACATAACCAGCATTGCATGAGTGAATCAGTAAAAAGTACAGTAATCACTGATGGGACATGTGAGTTAAGGACAGCCCACACAACTGGCATTGCAGGAGTGAATCAGTAAACAGTACAGTAATCACTGATTGGAAGTGTGAGTTAAAGAGAGCCCAACCAACCAGCATTGCATGAGTGAATCAGTAACCAGTACAGTAATCACTGATGGGATGTGTGAGTTAAGGACAGCCCACACAATCAGCATTGCATGAGTGAATCAGTAAACAGTACAGTAATCACTGATGGGATGTGTGAGGTAAGGACAGCCCACACAACCAGCATTGCATGAGTGAATCCTTAAACAGTACAGTATAGTAATCAGTGATGGGATGTATGAGGTAAGGATAGCCAACACAATCATCATTGCACGAGTGAATCAGTAAACAGTACAGTAATCACTGATGGAAAGTGTGAGTAAGGACAGCCCACACAACCAGCATTGCATGAGTGAATCAGTAAACAGTACAGTAATCACTGATGGGAAGTGTGAGTTAAGGACAGCCCACACAACCAGCATTGCATGAGTGAATCAGTAAACAGTACAGTGATCACTAATGGGAAGTGTGAGTTAAGGACGGCCCACAAAACCACTTTGCATGAGTGAATCAGTAAACAGTACAGTAATCACTGATGGGAAGTGTGAGTTAAGGACAGCCCACACAACCAGCATTGCATGAGTGAATCAGTAAACAGTACAGTAATCATTGATGGGAAGTGTGAGTTAAAGACAGCCCACAACCAGCATTGCATGAGTGAATCAGTAAACAGTCCAGTAATCACTGATGGGAACTGTGAGTTAAGGACAGCCCACACAACCAGCACTGCATGAGTGAATCAGTAAACAGTACAGAATCACTGATGGGAAGTGTGATTTAAGGACAGCCCACACAACCAGCATTGCATGAGTGAATCAGTAAACAGTACAGTAATCACTGATGGGAAGTGTGAGTTAAGGACAGCCCACACAACCAGCATTGCATGAGTGAATCAGTAAACAGTACAGTAATCACTGATGGGAAGTGTGAGTTAAGGACAGCCCACACAACCAGCATTGCATGAGTGAATCAGTAAACAGTACAGTAATCACTGATGGGAAGTGTGAGTTAAGGACAGCCCACACAACCAGCATTGCATGAGTGAATCAGTAAACAGTACAGTAATCACTGATGGGAAGTGTGAGTTAAGGACAGCCCACACAACCAGCATTGCATGAGTGAATCAGTAAACAGTACAGTAATCACTGATGGGAAGTGTGAGTTAAGGACAGCCCACACAACCAGCATTGCATGAGTGAATCAGTAAACAGTACAGTAATCACTGATGGGAAGTGTGAGTTAAGGACAGCCCACACAACCAGCATTGCATGAGTGAATCAGTAAACAGTACAGTAATCACTGATGGGAAGTGTGAGTTAAGGACAGCCCACACAACCAGCATTGCATGAGTGAATCAGTAAACAGTACAGTAATCACTGATGGGAAGTGTGAGTTAAGGACAGCCCACACAACCAGCATTGCATGAGTGAATCAGTAAACAGTACAGTAATCACTGATGGGAAGTGTGAGTTAAGGACAGCCCACACAACAAGCATTGCATGAGTGAATCCGTAAACAGTACAGCATTCACTGATGGGAAGAGTGAGTTAAGGACAGCCCACACAACCAGCATTGCATGAGTGAATCAGTAAACAGTACAGTAATCACTGATGGGAAGTGTGAGTTAAGGACAGCCCACACAACAGGCATTGCATGAGTGAATCAGTAAACAGTACAGTAATCACTGATGGGAAGTGTGAGTTAAGGACAGCCCACACAACCAGCATTGCATGAGTAAATCAGTAAACAGTACAGTAATCACTGATGGGAAGTGTGAGTTAAGGACAGCCCACACAACCAGCATTGCATGAGTGAATCAGTAAACAGTACAGTAATCACTGATGGGAAGTGTGAGTTAAGGACAGCCCACACAACCAGCATTGCATGAGTGAATCAGTAAACAGTAGAGTAATCACTGATGGGAAGTGTGAGTTAAGGACAGCCCACACAACCAGCATTGCATGAGTGAATCAGTAAACAGTACAGTAATCACTGATGGGAAGTGTGAGTTAAGGATAGCCCACACAACCAGCATTGCATGAGTGAATCAGTAAGCAGTACAGTAATCACTGATGGGAAGCGTGAGTTAAGGACAGCCCACACAACCAGCAATGCATGAGTGAATCAGTAAACAGTACAGTAATCACTGATGGGAAGTGAGAGTTAAGGACAGCCCACACAACCAGCATTGCATGAGTGAATCAGTAAACAATACAGTAATCACTGATGGGAAGTGTGAGTTAAGGACAGCCCACACAACCAACATTGCATGAGTAAATCAGTAAACAGTACAGTAATCACTGATCGGAAGTGTGGGTTAAGGACAGCCCACAAAACCAGCATTGCATGAGTGAATCAGTAAACAGTACAGAATTCACTGATGGGAATTCTGAGTTAAGGACAGCCCACACAACCAGCATTGCATGAGTGAATCAGTAAACAGTACAGTAATTACTGATGGGAAGGGTGAGTTAAGGACGGCCCACACAACCAGCATTGCATGAGTGACTCAGTAAACAGTACAGTAATCACTGATGTGAAGTGTGAGTCAAGGACAGCCCACACAACTGGCATTGCATGAGTGAATCAGTAAACAGTACAGTAATCACTGATGGGAAGTGTGAGTTAAGGACAGCCTGCACAACCACCATTGCATGAGTGAATCTTTAAACAGTACAGTAATCACTGATGGGAAGCGTGAGTTAAGGACAGTGCACACAACCAGCATTGCATGAGCGAATCAGTAAACAGTACAGTAATCACTGATGGGAAGGGAGAGTTAAGGACAGCCCACACAACCAGCATTGCATGAGCTAATCAGTAAACAGTACAGTAATCACTGATGGGAAGTGTGAGTTAAGGACAGTCCACACAACCAGCATTGCATGAGTGAATCAGTAAACAGTACAGTAATCACTGATGGGAAGTGTGAGTTAAGGACAGCCTACACAACCAGCATTACATGAGTAAATCAGTAAACAGTACAGTAATCACTGATGGGAAGTGTGAGTTAAGGACAGTCCACACAACCAGCATTGCATGAGTGAATCAGTAAACAGTACAGTAATCACTGATGGGAAGTGTGAGTTAAGGACAGGCCACACAACCAGCATTGCATAAGTGAATCAGTAAACAGTACAGTAATCACTCATGGGAAGTGTGAGTTAAGGACAGCCCACACAACCAGCATTGCATGAGTGAATCAGTAAACAGTACAGTAATCACTGATGGGAAGTGTGAGTTAAGGACAGCCCACACAACCAGCATTGCATGAGTGAATCAGTAAACAGTACAGTAATCACTGATGGGAAGTGTGAGTTAAGGACAGCCCACACAACCAGCATTGCATGAGTGAATCAGTAAACAATACAGTAATCACTGATGGGAAGTGTGAGTTAAGGACAGCCCACACAACCAGCATTGCATGAGTAAATCAGTAAACAGTACAGTAATCACTGATGGGAAGTGTGAGTTAAGGACAGCCCACACAACCAGCATTGCATGAGTGAATCAGTAAACAGTACAGTAATCACTGATGGGAAGTGTGAGTTAAGGACAGCCCACACAACCAACATTGCATGAGTAAATCAGTAAACAGTACAGTAATCACTGATCGGAAGTGTGGGTTAAGGACAGCCCACAAAACCAGCATTGCATGAGTGAATCAGTAAACAGTACAGTAATCACTGATGGGAAGTGTGAGGTAAGGACAGCCCATACAACCACCATTGCATGAGTGAATCAGTAAACAATACAGTAATCACTGACAGGAAGTGTGAGGTAAGTACAGCCCACACAACCAGTATTGCATGAGTGAATCAGTAAACAGTACAGTAATCACTGATGGGAAGTCGGAGTTAAGAACAGCCCCCACAACCAGCATTGCATGAGTGAATCAGTAAACAATACAGTAATCATTAATGGGAAGTGTGAGGTAAGGACAGCCCACACAACCTGCACTGTATGAGTGAATCAGTAAAAAGTACAGTAATCACTGATGGGAAGTGTGAGGTAAGGACAGCCCACACAACCTGCATTGCATGAGTGAATCAGTAAGCAGTACAGTAATCACTGACGGGAAGTGTGAGTTAAGGACAGCCCACACAACAAGCATTGCATACGTGAATCAATATACACTACAGTAATCACTGATGAGAAGTGTGAGTTAAGGACAGCCCACACAACCAGCATTGCATGAGTGAATCAGAAAACAGTACAGTAACCACTGATGGGAAGTGTGACGTAAGGACAGCCCACACAACCAGTATTGCATGAGTGAATCAGTAAAAAGTACAGTAATCACTGACAGGAAGTGTGAGGTAAGGACAGCCCACACAGCCAGCATTCAATGAGTGAATCAGTAAACAGTACAGTAATCACTGATGGGAAGTGTGAGTTAAGGACAGCCCACACAACCAGCACTGCATGAGTGAATCAGAAAACAGTACAGTAACCACTGATGGGAAGTGTGACGTAAGGACAGCCCACACAACCCGCATTGCATGAGTGAATCAGTAAACAATACAGTAATCACCGACAGGAAGTGTGAGCTAAGGACAGCCCACACAACCAGCATTGCATGAGTGAATCAGTAAAAAGTACAGTAATCACTGATGGGAAGTGTGAGTTAAGGACAGCCCACACAACCAGCATTGCATGAGTGAATCAGTAAACAGTACAGTAATCACTGATGGGAAGTGTGAGTTAAGGACAGTCCACACAACCGGCATTGCATGAGTGAATCAGTAAAAACATACAGTAATCACTAATAGGCAGTGTGAGTTAAGGACAACCCACACAGCCAGCATTACATGAGTGACTCAGTAAACAGTACAGTAATTACTGATGGGAAGTGTGAGGTAAGTACAGCCCACACAACCAGCATTGCATGAGTGAATCAGTAAACAGTATAGTATTTATTGTTGGGATGTGGGATTTAAGGACAGCCCACACAACCAGCATTGCAAGAGTAAATCAGTAAAAAGTACAGTAATCACTGATGGGAAGTGTGAGTTAAGGACAGCCCACACAACCCGCATTGCATGAGTGAATCAGTAAACAATACAGTAATCACTGACAGGAAGTGTGAGGTAAGGACAGCCCACACAACCAGCATTGCATGAGTGAATCAGTAAACAGTACAGTAATCACTGATGGGAAGTGTGAGTTAAGGACAGCCCACACAACCAGCATTGCATGAGTGAATCAGTAAATAGTACAGTAATCACTGATGGGAAGTGTGAGTTAAGGACAGCCCACAAAACGGCATAGCATGAGTGAATCAGTAAACAGTACAGTAATCACTGATGGGAAGTGTGAGTTAAGGACAGCCCACACAATCAGCATTGCCTGAGTGAATCAGTAAACAGTACAGATATAACGGACGGGAAGTGTGAGTTAAGGACAGCCCACACAACCAGCATTGCATGAGTGAATCAGTAAAAAGTACAGTAATCATTGATGGGAAATGTGAGTTAAGGACTGCCCACACAACCAGAATTGCATGAGTGAATCATTAAACAGTACAGATATCACGGACGGGAAGTGTGAAGTAAGGACAGCCCACACAACCAGCATTGCATGAGTGAATCTTCAAACAGTACGGTAATCACTGATGGGAAGTGTGAGTTAAGGACAGCCCACACTACCAGCATTGCATGAGTGAATCATCAAACAGTACAGTAATCACTGATCAGAAGTGTGAGTTAAGGAGAGCCCACACAACCAGCATTGCATGAGTGAATCAGTAAACAGTACAGAATTCACTGATGGTACGTGTGAGTTAAGGAGAGACCACACAGCCAGCATTGCATGAGTGAATCAGTAAAAACTACAGTAATCACTGATGGGAAGTGTGAGTTAAGGACAGCCCACACAACTGGCATTGCATGAGTGAATCATTAAACAGTACAGTAATCACGGATGGGAAGTGTGAGTTAAGGACAGCCCAAGCAACCAGCATTGCATGAGTGAATCAGTAAACAGTACAGTAATCACAAATGGGAAGTGTGAGGTAAGGACAGCCCTCACAACCAGCATTGCATGAGTGAATAAGTAAACAGGACAGTATTCACTGATGGGAAGTGTGAGTTAAGGACAGCCCACACAACCAGCATTGCATGAGTGAATCAGTAAACAGTACAGTAATCACTGATGGGAAGTGTGAGGTAAGGACAGCCCACACAACCAGCACTGCATGTGTGAATCAGTAAACAGTACAGTAATCACTGATGGGAAGTGTGAGTTAAGGACAGCCCACACAACCAGCATTGCATGAGTGAATCAGTAAACAGTACAGTAATCACTGATGGGAAGTGAGAGTTAAGGACAGCCCACACAACCAGCATTGCATGAGTGAATTAGTAAACAATACGTAATAACTGACAGGAAGTGTGAGGTAAGGACAGCCCAGACAACCAGCATTGCATGAGTGAATCAGTAAACAATACAGTAATCACTGATGGGAAGTGTGGGTTAAGGACAGCCCACAAAACCAGCATTGCATGAGTGAATCAGTAAACAGTACAGAATTCACTGATGGGACGTGGGAGTTAAGGAGAGACCACACAGCCAGCATTGCATGAGTGAATCAGTAAACAGTACAGTAATCACTAGATAGGAAGTGTGAGTTAAGGACAGTTCCCAAAACCAGCATTGCATGAGTGAATCAGTAAACAGTACAGTAATCACTGATGGGAAGTGTGAGGTAAGGACAGCCCATACAACCACCATTGCATGAGTGAATCAGTAAACAATACAGTAATCACTGATAGGAAGTGTGAGGTAAGGACAGCCCACACAACCACCATTGCATGAGTGAATCAGTAAACAATACAGTAATCACTGACAGGAAGTGTGAGGTAAGGACAGCCCACACAACCAGCATTGCATGAGTGAATCAGTAAACAGTACAGTAATCACTGATGGGAAGTCTGAGTTAAGAACAGCCCCCACAACCAGCATTGCATGAGTGAATCAGTAAACAGTACAGTAATCACTGATGGGAAGTGTGAGGTAAGGACAGCCCACACAACCACCATTGCATGAGTGAATCAGTAAACAATACAGTAATCACTGATAGGAAGTGTGAGGTAAGGACAGCCCACACAACCACCATTGCATGAGTGAATCAGTAAACAATACAGTAATCACTGACAGGAAGTGTGAGGTAAGGACAGCCCACACAACCAGCATTGCATGAGTGAATCAGTAAACAGTACAGTAATCACTGATGGGAAGTCTGAGTTAAGAACAGCCCCCACAACCAGCATTGCATGAGTGAATCAGTAAACAATACAGTAATCATTAATGGGAAGTGTGAGGTAAGGACAGCCCACACAACCTGCACTGTATGAGTGAATCAGTAAAAAGTACAGTAACCACTGATGGGAAGTGTGAGGTAAGGACAGCCCACACAACCTGCATTGCATGAGTGAATCAGTAAACAATACAGTAATCACTGACAGGAAGTGTGAGGTAAGGACAGCCCACACAGCCAGCAATAAATGAGTGAATCAGTAAACAGTACAGTAATCACTGATGGGAAGTGTGACTTAAGGACAGCCCACACAACCAGCATTGCATGAGTGAATCAGTAAACAGTACAGTAATCAATGATGGGAAGTGTGAGTTAAGGACAGCCCATTCAACCAGCATTGCATGAGTGAATCAGTAAACAGTACAGTAATCACTGATGGGAAGTGCAATTTAAAGAGAGCCCACACAACCATCATTGCATGAGTAAATCAGTAAACAGTACAGTTATCACTGATGGGAAGTGTGAGTTAAGGACAGCCCACACAACCGGCATTGCATGAGTGAATCATTAAACAGTACAGTAATCACGGATGGGAAGTGTGAGTTAGGGACAGCCCTAAAAACCAGCATTCAATGAGTGAATCAGTAAACAGTACAGTAATCACTTATGGGAAGTGTGAGTTAAGGACAGCCGACACAACCAGCATTGCATGAGTGAATCAGTAAACATTACAGTAATCACTGATTGGAAGTGTGAGGTAAGGACAGCCCACACAACCAATACTGCATGTGTGAATCAGTAAACAGTACAGTAATCACTGATGGGAAGTGTGAGGTAAGGACAGCCCACACAACCAGCATTGCATGAGTGAATTTGTTAACAATACGGTAATCACTGACAGGAAGTGTGAGGTAAGGACAGCCCAGACAACCAGCATTGCATGAGTGAATCAGTAAACAATACGGTAATCACTGATGGGAAGTGTGAGTTAAGGACAGCCCACACAACCAGCATTGCATCAGTAAATCAGTAAACAGTACAGTCATCACTGATGGGAAGTGTGAGTTAAGGATAGCCCACACAACCAGCATTGCATGAGTAAATCATCAAACAGTACAGTAATCACTGATGGGAAGTGTGAGGTAAGGATAGCCCACACAACCAGCATTGCATGAGTGAATCATTAAACAGTACAGTAATCACGGATGGGAAGTGTGAGTTAAGGACAGCCCTAAAAACCAGCATTCAATGAGTGAATCAGTAAACAGTACAGTAATCACTTATGGGAAGTGTGAGTTAAGGACAGCCGACACAACCAGCATTGCATGAGTGAATCAGTAAACATTACAGTAATCACTGATGGGAAGTGTGAGGTAAGGACAGCCCACACAACCAGTACTGCATGTGTGAATCAGTAAACAGTACAGTAATCACTGATGGGAAGTGTGAGGTAAGGACAGCCCACACAACCAGCATTGCATGAGTGAATTTGTTAACAATACGGTAATCACTGACAGGAAGTGTGAGGTAAGGACAGCCCAGACAACCAGCATTGCATGAGTGAATCAGTAAACAATACGGTAATCACTGATGGGAAGTGTGAGTTAAGGACAGCCCACACAACCAGCATTGCATCAGTAAATCAGTAAACAGTACAGTAATCACTGATGGGAAGTGTGAGTTAAGGATAGCCCACACAACCAGCATTGCATGAGTAAATCATCAAACAGTACAGTAATCACTGATGGGAAGTGCGAGTTAAGGACAGCCCACACAACCAGCATTGCATGAGTGAATCAGTAAACAGTACAGTAATCACTGATGGGAAGTGCGAGTTAAAGAGAGCCCACCCAACCAGCATTGCATGAGTGAATCAGTAAACAGTACAGAATTCACTGATGGGATGTGTGAGTTAAGGAGAGACCACACAGCCAGCATTGCATGAGTGAATCAGTAAACAGTACAGTAATCACTGATGGGAAGTGTGAGGTAAGGACAGCCCACACAACCAGCATTGCATGAGTGAATCACTAAATAATACAGTAATCACTGACAGGAAGTGTGAGGTAAGGACAGCCCACACAACCAGCATTGCATGAGTGAATCATTAAACAGTGCAGTACAGTAATCACTGATGGGATGTGTGAGGTAAGGACAGCCCACACAATCATCATTCAATGAGTGAATCAGTAAACAGTACAGTAATCACTGATGGGAAGTGTGAGTTAAGGATAGCCCACACAACCAGCATTGCATGAGTGAATCAGTAAGCAGTACAGTAATCACTGATGGGAAGTGTGATTTACGGAGAGCCAACACAACCAGCATTGCATGAGTGAATCAGTAAACAGTACAGTAATCACTGACAGGAAGTGTGAGGTAAGGACAGCCCACACAACCAGCATTGCATGAGTTAATCAGTAAACAGTACAGTAATCACTGATGGGAAGTGCGAGTTAAAGACAGCCCACACAACCAGCATTGCATGAGTGAATCAGTAAACAGTACAGTAATCACTGATGGGAAGTGTGATTTAAGGACAGCCCACAAAACCAGTATTGCATGAGTGAATCAGTAAACAGTACAGTAATCATTGATGGTAAGTGTGAGTTCAGGACAGCCCACACAACCAGCACTGCATGAGTGAATCAGTAAACAGTACAGTAATCACTGTTGGGAAGTGTGAGTTAAGGACAACCCACACAACCAGCATTGCACGACTGAATCAGTAAACAGTACAGTAATCACTGACAGGAAGTGTGAGGTAAGGACAGCCCACACAGCCAGCATTCAATGAGTGAATCAGTAAACAGTACAGTAATCACTGATGGGAAGTGTGAGTTAAGGACAGCCCACACAACCAGCACTGCATGAGTGAATCAGAAAACAGTACAGTAACCACTGATGGGAAGTGTGACGTAAGGACAGCCCACACAACCCGCATTGCATGAGTGAATCAGTAAACAATACAGTAATCACCGACAGGAAGTGTGAGCTAAGGACAGCCCACACAACCAGCATTGCATGAGTGAATCAGTAAAAAGTACAGTAATCACTGATGGGAAGTGTGAGTTAAGGACAGCCCACACAACCGGCATTGCATGAGTGAATCAGTAAACAGTACAGTAATCACTGATGGGAAGTGTGAGTTAAGGACAGTCCACACAACCGGCATTGCATGAGTGAATCAGTAAAAACATACAGTAATCACTAATAGGCAGTGTGAGTTAAGGACAGCCCACACAGCCAGCATTACATGAGTGACTCAGTAAACAGTACAGTAATTACTGATGGGAAGTGTGAGGTAAGTACAGCCCACACAATCAGCATTGCAAGAGTAAATCAGTAAAAAGTACAGTAATCACTGATGGGAAGTGTGAGTTAAGGACAGCCCACACAACCAGCACTGCATGAGTGAATCAGAAAACAGTACAGTAACCACTGATGGGAAGTGCGACGTAAGGACCGCCCACACAACCTGCATTACATGAGTGAATCAGTAAACAATACAGTAATCACTGACAGGAAGTGTGAGGTAAGGACAGCCCACACAACCAGCATTGCATGAGTGAATCAGTAAACAGTACAGTAATCACTGTTGGGAAGTGTGAGTTAAGGACAGCCCTCAAAACCGGCATAGCATGAGTGAATCAGTAAACAGTACAGTAATCACTGATGGGAAGTGTGAGTTAAGGACAGCCCACACAACCAGCATTGCATGAGTGAATCAGTAAACAGTACAGATATCACGGACGGGAAGTGTGAGTTAAGGACAGCCCACACAACCAGCATTGCATGAGTGAATCAGTAAAAAGTACAGTAATCATTGATGGGAAATGTGAGTTAAGGACTGCCCACACAACCAGAATTGCATGAGTGAATCATTAAACAGTACAGTAATCACTGATGGGAAGTGTGAGTTAAGGACAGCCCACACAACCAGCATTGCATGAGTGAATCTTCAAACAGTACCGTAATCACTGATGGGAAGTGTGAGTTAACGACAGCCCACACTACCAGCATTGCATGAGTGAATCATCAAACAGTACAGTAATCACTGATCAGAAGTGTGAGTTAAGGAGAGCCCACACAACCAGCATTGCATGAGTGAATCAGTAAACAGTACAGAATTCACTGATGGGACGTGTGAGTTAAGGAGTGACCACACAGCCAGCATTGCATGAGTGAATCAGTAAAAACTACAGTAATCACTGATGGGAAGTGTGAGTTAAGGACAGCCCACACAACTGGCATTGCATGAGTGAATCATTAAACAGTACAGTAATCACGGATGGGAAGTGTGAGTTAAGGACAGCCCAAGCAACCAGCATTGCATGAGTGAATCAGTAAACAGTACAGTAATCACAAATGGGAAGTGTGAGGTAAGGACAGCCCTCACAACCAGCATTGCATGAGTGAATAAGTAAACAGTACAGTAATCACTGATGGGAAGTGTGAGTTAAGGACAGCCGACACAGCCAGCATTGCATGAGTGAATCAGTAAACAGTACAGTAATCACTGATGGGAAGTGTGAGGTAAGGACAGCCCACACAACCAGCACTGCATGTGTGAATCAGTAAACAGTACAGTAATCACTGATGGGAAGTGTGAGTTAAGGACAGCCCACACAACCAGCATTGCATGAGTGAATCAGTAAACAGTACAGTAATCACTGATGGGAAGTGAGAGTTAAGGACAGCCCACACAACCAGCATTGCATGAGTGAATTAGTAAACAATACAGTAATCACTGATGGGAAGTGTGAGTTAAGGACAGCCCACACAACCAGCATTGCATGAGTAAATCAGTAAACAGTGCAGAATTCACTGATGGGACGTGTGAGTTAAGGAGAGACCACACAGCCAGCATTGCATGAGTGAATCAGTAAACAGTACAGTAATCACTAGATAGGAAGTGTGAGTTAAGGACAGTTCCCAAAACCAGCATTGCATGAGTGAATCAGTAAACAGTACAGTAATCACTGATGGGAAGTGTGAGGTAAGGACAGCCCATACAACCACCATTGCATGAGTGAATCAGTAAACAATACAGTAATCACTGATAGGAAGTGTGAGGTAAGGACAGCCCACACAACTACCATTGCATGAGTGAATCAGTAAACAATACAGTAATCACTGACAGGAAGTGTGAGGTAAGGACAGCCCACACAACCACCATTGCATGAGTGAATCAGTAAACAGTACAGTAATCACTGATGGGAAGTGTGAGGTAAGGACAGCCCACACAACCAGCATTGCATGAGTGAATCAGTAAACAGTACAGTAATCACTGATGGGAAGTGTGAGTTAAGGACAGCCCACACAACCAGCATTGCATGAGTGAATCAGTAAACAATACAGTAATCACTGACAGGAAGTGTGAGGTAAGGACAGCCCACACAACCAGCACTGCATGAGTGAATCAGTAAAAAGTACAGTAACCACTGATGGGAAGTGTGAGGTAAGGACAGCCCACACAACCAGCATTGCATGAGTGAATCAGTAAACAATACAGTAATCACTGACAGGAAGTGTGAGGTAAGGACAGCCCACACAGCCAGCAATAAATGAGTGAATCAGTAAACAGTACAGTAAACACTGATGGGAAGTGTAACTTAAGGACAGCCCACACAACCAGCATTGCATGAGTGAATCAGTAAACAGTACAGTAATCAATGATGGGAAGTGTGAGTTAAGGACAGCCCATTCAACCAGCATTGCATGAGTGAATCAGTAAACAGTACAGTAATCACTGATGGGAAGTGCAATTTAAAGAGAGCCCACACAACCATCATTGCATGAGTAAATCAGTAAACAGTACAGTTATCACTGATGGGAAGTGTGAGTTAAGGACAGCCCACACAACCGGCATTGCATGAGTGAATCATTAAACAGTACAGTAATCACGGATGGGAAGTGTGAGTTAAGGACAGCCCTAAAAACCAGCATTCAATGAGTGAATCAGTAAACAGTACAGTAATCACTTATGGGAAGTGTGAGTTAAGGACAGCCGACACAACCAGCATTGCATGAGTGAATCAGTAAACATTACAGTAATCACTGATGGGAAGTGTGAGGTAAGGACAGCCCACACAACCAGTACTGCATGTGTGAATCAGTAAACAGTACAGTAATCACTGATGGGAAGTGTGAGGTAAGGACAGCCCACACAACCAGCATTGCATGAGTGAATTAGTAAACAGTACAGTAACCACTGATGGGAAGTGTGAGTTAAGGACAGCCCACACAACCAGCATTGCATGAGTAAATCAGTAAACAGTACAGTAATCACTGATGGGAAGTGTGAGTTAAGGATAGCCCACACAACCAGCATTGCATGAGTAAATCATCAAACAGTACAGTAATCACTGATGGGAAGTGTGAGGTAAGGATAGCCCACACAACCAGCATTGCATGAGTGAATCAGTAAACAGTACAGTAATCACTGATGGGAATTGTGAGTTAAAGAGAGCCCACCCAACCAGCATTGCATGAGTGAATCAGTAAACAATACAGAATTCACTGATGGGATGTGTGAGTTAAGGAGAGACCACATAGCCAGCATTGCATGAGTGAATCAGTAAACAGTACAGTAATCACTGATGGGAAGTGTGAGGTGAGGACAACCCACACAACCAGCATTGCATGAGTGAATCAGTAAATAATACAGTAATCACTGACAGGAAGTGTGAGGTAAGGACAGCCCACACAACCAACATTGCATGAGTGAATCATTAAACAGCCCACACAACCGGCATTGCATGAGTGAATCAGTAAAAAGTACTGTAATCACTGATGGGAAGTGTGCGTTAAGGACAGCCCACACAACCGGCATTGCATGAGTGAATCAGTAAAAAGTACAGTAATCACTGATGGGAAGTGTGAGTTAAGGACAGCCCACACAACAAGCATTGCATACGTGAATCAGTATACACTACAGTAATCACTGATGAGAAGTGTGAGTTAAGGACAGCCCACACAACCGGCATTGCATGAGTGAATCAGTAAACAGTACAGTAATCACTGATGGGAAGTGTGAGTTAAGGACAGCCCACACAACCAGCACTGCATGAGTGAATCAGAAAACAGTACAGTAACCACTGATGGGAAGTGTGACGTAAGGACAGCCCACACAACCCGCATTGCATGAGTGAATCAGTAAACAATACAGTAATCACTGATGGGAATTGTGAGTTAAGGACAGCCCACACAACCGGCATTGCATGAGTGAATCAGTAAAAACATACAGTAATCACTAATAGGCAGTGTGAGTTAAGGACAGCCCACACAGCCAGCATTACATGAGTGACTCAGTAAACAGTACAGTAATTACTGATGGGAAGTGTGAGGTAAGTACAGCCCACACAACCAGCATTGCATGAGTGAATCAGTAAACAGTACAGTAATTATTGTTGGGATGTGAGATTTAAGGACAGCAAACACAACCAGCATTGCATGAGTAAATCAGTAAAAAGTACAGTAATCAATGATGGGAAGTGTGAGTTAAGGACAGCCCACACAACCAGCACTGCATGAGTGAATCAGAAAACAGTACAGTAACCACTGATGGGAAGTGTGAGGTAAGGACAGCCCACACAACCAGCATTGCATGAGTGAATCAGTAAACAGTACAGTAATCACTGATGGGAAGTGTGAGTTAAGGACAGCCCACACAACCAGCATTGCATGAGTGAATCAGTAAACAGTACAGTAATCACTGATAGGAAGTGTGAGTTAAGGACAGCCCACACAACCAGCATTGCATGAGTGAATCAGTAAACAGTACAGTAATCACTGATGGGAAGTGTGAGTTAAAAACAGCCCACACAACCAGACTTACATGAGTTTATCAGTAAACAGTACAGTATTCACTGTTGGGAAGTGTGAGTTAAGGACAGCTCACACAACTGGCATTGCAGGAGTGAATCAGTAAACAGTACAGTAATCACTGATGGGAAGTGTGAGTTAAGGACAGCCCACATAACCAGCATTGCATGAGTGAATCAGTAAAAAGTACAGTAATCACTGATGGGAAGTGTGAGTTAAGGACAGCCCACACAACCTGCATTGCATGAGTGAATAAGTAAAAAGTACAGTAATCACTGATGGGAAGTGTGAGTTAAGGACAGCCCACACAACCGGCATTGCATGAGTCAATTAGTAAAAAGTACAGTAATCACTGATGGGAAGTGTGAGTTAAATACAGCCCACACAACAAGCATTGCATACGTGAATCATCAGTAAACAGTACAGTAATCACTGATGAGAAGTGTGAGTTAAGGACAGCCCACACAACCAGCATTGCATGAGTGAATCAGTAAACAGTACAGTAATCACTGATGGGAAGTGTGAGTTAAGGACAGCCCACACAACCAGCATTGCATGAGTGAATCATCAAACAGTACCGTAATCACTGATGGGAAGTGTGAAGTGGGGACACAGCCCACTCAGCACATCATGAGGAGTGAATCAGTAAAAAGTACAGTAATCACTGATGGGAAGTGTGAGTTAAGGACAGCCCACACAACCAGCATTGCATTAGTGAATCAGTAAACAGTGCAGTAATCATTGATGGGAAGTGTGAGGTAAGGACAGCCCAGACTACCAGCATTGCATGAGTGAATCAGTAAACAGTATAGTAATCACTGGTGGGTTGTGTGAGGTAAGGACAGCCCCCACAACCACCATTGCATGAGTGGATCAGTAAACAATACAGTAATCACTGACAGGAAGTGTGAGGTAAGGACAGCCCACACAACCAGCATTGCATGAGTGAATCAGTAAACAGTACAGTAATTACTGACAGGAAGTGTGAGGTAAGGACAGCTCACACAACCAGCATTGCATGAGTGAATCAGTAAACAGTACAGTAATCACTGATGGGAAGTCTGAGTTAAGAACAGCCCCCACAACCAGCATTGCATGAGTGAATCAGTAAACAATACAGTAATCACTGATGGGAAGTGTGAGGTAAGGACAGCCCACACAACCAGCACTGCATGAGTGAATCAGTAAAATGTACAGTAATCACTGGTGGGTTGTGTGAGGTAAGGACAGCCCACACAATCAGCATTGCATGAGTGAAACAGTAAACAGTACAGTACTCACTGATGGGAAGTGTGAGTTAAGGACAGCCCACACAACCAGCATTGCATGAGTGAAACAGTAAACAGTACAGTAATCACTGATGGGACGTGTGAGTTAAGGACAGCCCAAACAAACAGCACAGCAGAAGTGAATCAGTAAACAGTACAGTAATCACTGATGGGAAGTGTGAGTTAAGGAGAGCCTACACAACCAGCATTGCATGAGTATATGAGTAAACAGTACAGAATCACTGATGGGACGTGTGAGTTAAGGAGAGACCACACAGCCAGCATTGCATGAGTGAATCAGTAAACAATACAGTAATCACTTGATAGGAAGTGTCAGTTAAGGACATTCCACAAAACCAGCATTGCATGAGTGAATCAGTAAACAGTACAGTAATCACTGATGGGAAGTGTGAGGTAAGGACAGCCCACACAACCACCATTGCATGAGTGGATCAGTAAACAATACAGTAATCACTGACAGGAAGTGGGAGGTAAGGACAGCCCACACAACCAGCATTGCATGAGTGAATCAGTAAACAGTACAGTAATCACTGACAGGAAGTGTGAGGTAAGGACAGCCCACACAACCAGCATTGCATGAGTCAATCAGTAAACAGTACAGTGATCACTGATGGGAAGTCTGAGTTAAGAACAGCCACCACAACCAGCATTGCATGAGTGAATCAGTAAACAATACAGTAATCACTGATGGGAAGTGTGAGGTAAGGACAGCCCACACAACCAGCACTGCATGAGTGAATCAGTAAAAAGTACAGTAATCACTGATGGGAAGTGTGAGTTAAGGACAGCCCACACAACCGGCATTGCATGAGCGAATCATTAAACAGTACAGTAATCACGGATGGGAAGTGTCAGTTCAGGACAGCCCAAGCAACCAGCATTGCATGAGTGAATCAGTAAACAGTACCAGTAATCACTGATGGGAAGTGTGAGGTAAGGACAGCCCACACAACCAGCATTGCATGAGTGAATTAGTAAACAGTACAGTAATCACTGATGGGGATTGTGAGTTAAGGACAGCCCACACAACTGGCACTGCAGGAGTAAATCAGTAAACAGTACAGTAATCACTGATGGGGATTGTGAGTTAAGGACAGCCCACACAACTGGCACTGCAGGAGTAAATCAGTAAACAGTACAGTAATCACTGATGGGAAGTGTGAGTTAAGGACAGCCCACACAACCGGCATTGCATGAGTGAATCAGTAAAGAGTAGAGTAATCACTGATGGGAATTGTGAGTTAAGGACAGCCCTCAGAACCAGCAGTGCATGAGTGAATCAGTAAACAGTACAGTAATCACTTATGGGAAGTGTGAGTTAAGGACAGCCGACACAATCAGCCTTGCATGAGTGAATCAGTAAACAGTACAGTAATCACTGATGGGAAGTGTGAGTTAAGGACAGCCCACACAACCAGCATTGCATGAGTGAATCATCAAACAGTACAGTAATCACTGATGGGAAGTGTGAGTTAAGGAAAGCCCACACAACCAGCATTGCATGAGTGAATCAGTAAACAGTACAGTAATCACTGATGGGGATTGTGAGTTAATGACAGCCCACACAACTGGCACTGCATGAGTGAATCAGTAAATAGCACAGTAATCACTGATGGGAAGTGCGAGTTAAGGACAGCCCACACAACTGGCACTGCAGGAGTGAATCAGTAAAAGTGCAGTAATCACTGATGGGTAGTGGGAGTTAAGGACAGCCCACGCAACTGGCACTGCAGGAGTGAATCAGTAAACAGTACAGTAATCACTGATGGGAAGTGTGAGTTAAGGACAGCCGACACAACCAGCATTGCATGAGTGAATCAATAAATAGTACAGTAATCACTGATGGGTTGTGTGAGGTAAGGTCAGCCCACACAGTCAGCATTGCATGAGTGAATCAGTAAACAGTACAGTAATCACTGATGGGTTGTGTGAGGTAAGGACAGCCCAAGCAACCAGCATTGCATGAGTGAATCAGTAAACAGTACAGTAATCACTGATGGGAAGCGTGAAGTAAGGACCACCCACACAGCCAGCATTGCATGAGTGAATCAGTAAACAGTACAGTAATCACTGATGGGAAATGTGAGGTAAGGACAGCCCACACAACCAGCATTGCATGACTGAACCAGTAAACAGTACAGTAATCACTGATGGGAAGTGTGAGGTAAGGACAGCCCACACAACACGCATTGCATGAGTGAATCAGTAAACAGTACAGTAATCACTGATGGGAAGTGCGAGTTAAGGACAGCCCACACAACCAGCATTGCATGAGTGAATCAGTAAACAGTACAGTAATCACTGACAGGAAGTGTGAGGTAAGGACAGCCCACACAACCAGCATTGCATGAGTGAATCAGTAAACAGTACAGTAATCACTGATGGGGATTGTGAGTTAAGGACAGCCCACACAACCAGCATTGCATGACTGAACCAGTAAACAGTACAGTAATCACTGATGGGAAGTGTGAGTTAAGGACAGCCCACACAACCAGCATTGCATGAGTGAATCAGTAAACAGTACAGTAATCACTGATGGGAAGTGTGAGGTAAGGACAGCCCACACAATCAGCATTGCATGAGTGAATCAGTAAACAGTACAGTAATCACTGATGGGAAGTGTGAGTTAAGGACAGCCCACACAACCAGCATTGCATGAGTGAATCAATAAATAGTACAGTAATCACTGATGGGTTGTGTGAGGTAAGGTCAGCCCACACAATCAGCATTGCATGAGTGAATCAGTAAACAGTACAGTAATCACTGATGGGAAGTGTGAGGTAAGGATAGCCCACACAACCAGCATTGCATGAGTGAATCAGTAAACAGTACAGTAATCACTGATGGGAAGTGCGAGTTGGAGAGCACACACAACCAGCATTGCATGAGTGAATCAGTAAACAGTACAGTAATCACTGATGGGAAGTGCGAGTTGGAGAGCACACACAACCAGCATTGCATGAGTGAATCAGTAAACAGTACAGTAATCACTTGATAGGAAGTGTGAGTTAAGGACAGTTCACAAAACGAGCATTGCATGAGTGAATAAGTAAACAGTACGGTAATCACTGACAGGAAGTGTGAGGTAAGAACAGCCCACACAACCAGCATTGCATGAGTGAATCAGTAAACAATACAGTAATCACTGATGGGAAGTCTGAGTTAAGGACAGCCCCCACAACCAGCATTGCATGAGTGAATCAGTAAAAAGTACAGTAATCACTGATGGGAAGTGTGAGGTAAGGACCACCCACACAACCAGCATTGCATGAGTGAATCAGTAAACAGTACATTAATCACTGATGGGAAGTGTGAGGTAAGGACCACCCACACAACCAGCATTGCATGAGCGAATCAGTAAACAGTACAGTAATCACTGATGGGAAGTGCGAGTTGGAGAGCACACACAACTAGCATTGCATGAGTGAATCAGTAAACAGTACAGTAATCACTTGATATGAAGTGTGAGTTAAGGACTGTTCATTTATTACCTGAAGATTGTGAGATATTGAGTTGGGTGAACTCTGTCCCCCTAAGGTGGTGGGGTGAAACAAGCTCTTCAGGGTAGTTATATCTGGATGGTGAAAAGTGTGTGCTCTGCTACTCTGAACCTTTTTTTAATTTAACACTACAGTTGAGTAAGGATGTGTGTGTGTGTGTGTGTGTGTGTGTGTGTGTGTGTGTGTGTGTGCGTGCGTGCGTGCGTGCGTGTGTGTGTGTGTGTGTGTGTGTGTGTGTGTGTGTGCATCTGTACACCTAGAAGTGTGTGTGTATTTATATTTATATGGGTTCCAGACTATTGCTCAAATGCACAGAATGTTGAAAGCTATTACTGCTATCATAGATAGATTTGTGAGTGGCCAAATGCCAAAATGTTTGAAAAAGCAATGTTAAATGCTATATTTACTCAAGAAATGGTTATGTGATAGAGATGACTGATGATGACTGTGTTTCCAAGTGTTTGTGAGTTAGGGCTAGACAGGGCTGAAGTAAGGCCTAAGTCAGAGGATAGATTTATTGTTGTGTCCTCTTATCCACTGACCCACTCACAGTTGCAGCAATGGCTGGAATAGGCACATACCTGGTGAACTGAAAATGGCCTCAAGTGGAATGCAAAACATCAAAAAAGTTGTTCTCACCTCATGTGTTATATACAGTACTCCTTTTCAGAAAAATACGTATGGTCATAAGAGACCTAGGTACTTATGTGGGCACTCCTCTATCCCATTAAATCATCATTTTTCCATCATAGTGAGGAAAACCTCTTATATGGCCCAGTTACTTTCCAAGGGAATAGAGTCAAGATCCAAATATGTCATCCTGCCAGTGTAAGCTTCCCACTAATGAATACTATACCCCATTTGGTATGTTTAAATCTAAGCCTACTGCACAGTTGGAAAGTCCCCAGAGACACCTTAGTATGTAAATAAAAGGCCATTAAAGGCCTTAAATCCTTCAACTAATATGATAGAACAGCATAAATCCTTATAATGAGTAGCATACAAGCATTTCTTTTTTTTTTTTTTTTTTTTTTTTTTTAAAACAAGTTTATTGTTTTAACATATAAGAGAAATATCATAACAATTTTATACAAATAATTAAAAATAGGTATTATTATTATAATATTCAGCAAAACAACTAAAGTATTTACAAAGACATCCACTACAATCAGATCAATTAATTAAACTAAAATACTGTGCTATTGAAATTAGAATTTTTTAACAAATTTTGTAAATTATCCCATACAATAAAATGTGATGTTTTTCTAGTTGTTCTCATTCTAATTGTGCTTATTGCATACAAGCATTTCTGAGGTGACCTGTGCCTCAATTTTTCAGCCTTGAAAGCCTCAATCCTGTTTCACCTCCTGTTTCTTTGCAAAAGCAGGGCTTCTGTAAACACCATCTGTCCTGATGGTAATCATCATTTTATTATGTCATTTCTGTGCGTCAATGTCTCCTTTTACACCTCGATTCCCACAATCCCATTCTTTTTCCCTTACCTTATAAACATTATCATTCTAAGGCTGCATTTCATTCCAGCGCCCTTGTGGAAGTTCTCAGACTCTTCCATCATTATCCTCAGTGCCTCTTCCATTCCATTGACAAAAAGGATTCAGTCTTTGGGGACATGTGTAAGAAGGTCTAGGACCCATCCCTTTCCTCTCTTGCCTGTAGTCTTGCCCTTATTTTTGGTGACTACTCAGTTATGAGGAAAAACAGAGTAAGCAACGATTTGTACCTCTGTTTTATCCCATTCTGTACTGTACCTACTTCAAAACGTCCACCGTTAATCCTTATTTGATTATATAAAGCATTAGCACATGTTTTAAAAATCTGCTCAACACCCATCTCTGTCCATAAAAATACTCCAGATCCGCAGAGTCAAAAATGTTTTTGGTGAAAGTTATGACTATTCTTAGCTGAACACCTAATTTGTATCATTCTGCTAACTGTGTGCCCTTTACAAAACCCATTTATCCTGGATTGATAATGCCTGGGAAAAATCAGAACTGCCTTCTGATTACACCTTTGCCAGCATTTTAGTGTCAATATTCAACATCTAAATGGAACCAGTATTGATGGCTCCAGAATATTCTTTGTCTATATGGGCAGTACCACCACTCTTACCCTTTTCCTTACCCCCAGCACTTCGTCTGACTCCCCCCCAAGCTCTTTAGTAGTACATCTTCATCAACTATCTGACAATCTCACTTAAAACTATTTTGAGAACTCAGTGAATTATCCATCAATCCCTGCCTTTTTATTTACATCATAACATGATAATAGCCACCCCCACCTCGTGGTGTGAAAGTTCTCACTCTAATTCCTTTGCCATTGCTCCATCTAAATGTATGCAGAGCAGACCCCATGTTCAGGGTCCCCATACCCTCACCTCCAGTGTACATCCTGTCTGAATATAATGCTGTATAGTCTTTCTTTTTCTCACGTTTTTACCCCTTTTTTGTCTTCGCCTACCTCACCATCATCACCACTTTGGCATAATCCTACCATGTTACATTATCTTACCACATCCCTCCTACCTCCTCTTTCTGATCATTTTTACACTACTTTCTTAAGATTCTTCATCAACTCTTGTCCCTTCTACACATGGATGTCCTGTTTCTAGTACCTCATGTTTATATATCTGTTAAACTAGGATGTGGTCTATACATGCTGACATGGCTTAGTGGTAAATCACTTTGGCTATGGTGTGCAGCATCCTGGGTTCAAGCCTTGCAAAGGCTGTTTATTGACAAGTGGAGTACCTCAGGGTTCAGTCCTAGGACGGCTCTTGTTGGCATCTATTCAGATCTCTCTCTCTGAAGTACAGGCCAACATTAAGGGACTCTGGCTAACAAAGTTTGCAAATGATTGCAAACTGGGAGCCATTATTGAATCTCCAAATGATGTGGATATTCTACAAAAGGGCCTTACAAAAACAGATTCTTGGGACAAGAAACATGGGCTCAAGCTCAATACCAAGAAATGTATAGTTATTCCCTTTGGGAAAAAAAAAAACATATACCCGTGAATTACGACATAGGTGGAAGTACACTAAACACCGAAACTGTGATAAGAGACTTAGGGGCACAGGTGGACATTGGTCTCACCTTCGATAACCACATCACTACAACAGTCAGGAAATCCTTCTACAGGGCACACCTCAGCACTAAGGGCTTTTCATCCAGAAATAAGGAGGTCAATGTCCCACTGTACTCATCCCTCATTAGACCCATTATAGAGTATAACGCCCCATTTGGTATGTACCTCACAAAACATCTGCAGCAACTGGAAAGACCACAGAAATGCCTCACTAAAAGAATCATAGGCCTAAAGCAGATGCCCTATGCTGACTGTCTAAAAAAACTCCACCAATACTCTGTCACATATCATCTACTCAGAGGCGATCTCTGCTTAACATACAAGGCCATGTCAAACCTAGAGATGTTGGACATGCTACACTTAAAGAAATCCCAATCCCTCAGAGCCACACGCTCCAGGGATCTAAACCTTGTCATCACAATGAACAAAGCATGCTGGAGGGATAGGTTCCTGACCCAGAGACTCCCTAGTCTCTGGAATAGACTGCCCATACATGTCAAGCAGAGTGCCTCTTTGGCCCTCTTCAAAAGGAACTTTGATGATTGTATGGGAGATAGGAAATTCACCCCGGGGATCACATCAGTCACCCTGCTCGACAGGGGTCCAGGGAAGTAAATACTGTGGGAAGAAATATCCAGAGAATTGTTATGGCTAGGCTTGTATAGACCCTAGGGCCGATAGCCTAGTGCCAACCTATGAACAAACCTGTCCCAAATACCCACTCTTTCTGCAGATGTGGCCCTGTAGTTTCAGACTGATATCCAGTCCAGCATGCTCACCTGCCCCTCACTTTCACCTTAGGAATGTGAGCTGCCTCCCCATGTTGTCTCTCGCGTTCTCTCTACCCCCAAATCCTCACTCAGTAATTCATACTCATGAAGTACCATGGCTGTCTTTGTTTCCTATATTGTTTCTTCTTCCTTTATCAGGAACTATCACAGCTGCCTGGTTTCCTTTCTCAATAATTTTCATAGCTGTATTTATTTCATTTTACTATATAGTTTCTTTCTTCTTCTGAGTAACTATCATAGCTAGCTTTGTTTCCTCTGTCAGTATTATTCCTTCCTACCTCCTCATTAACTGTCATAACTGTCTTTGTCACATCTTGCTAAAGTATTCGTTCATCATTTAACTGCCATAGCTTTCCTTCATTTCCTCTCACTATATTCACTATATTATTCCTTCCTCTTTTTAGTCAGTGTTTGTCTCATCTATAGACTTATTCTCTGGATCACAAAACAGATATTTTTTAAAGAATTCAACAGAATTTCGGTTCTTTGCTCCAATATTTCTTATATATCACATTATCCTACCTTGTCACATGATCTACCTCCCATTCCCACTTCCTGCCACCTATGACTTGCTTCTTATATATCCCATTATCCAACCTTGTCACATGATCTACCTCCCATTCCCACTTCCTGCCACCTATGACTTGCTTACAGTAATCAACCTGTGGAATATCCTCTTTTTACACCTGTTCCTAGATGATCTGCTTTATACACAGCTTAAGAACTTGCCTAACTTTCAACTTGATCCCTGGGGTAAGCCAAATATGGAATCATGTTGATAGATGATCGCCTTTTTCCCCCAACAGCAAAATCTCTGAAAACGTTTCATTTAAAGCACTTTCAATAAAAGTCTGAGCAAATGTTTTCCTGCAGAGGGGTAAGTGCCACTACATCGCCCATGTTGCGGGGGACACAGCTTAAACTTTAATATTCAAACTCTGAGGTTGTATAACAGTGGAGAAAAGGGAATTCTTGGCTGTTGGTAAAAATGCTTTCAGCACTTGCCAAAACTCCCATTGATCAACAGTCTCCCCCATACAGGGTTGCCAGATTTCTGACTGGCCAGGTAGGGACAAACAAAGTGAAGACTAAAAAAAAAAGGTTTTTCACTGTAAGTGAAGACTAAAAAAAAAGGTCTCCCACACCAGGGTCTTTAATGCGGAACATCAGAGTTCCGCATTAAACAAAAGTAGCTCTGTGTTTATTTTTTATTTGATTGGCCTGGGCCAATCAAAAATAAATAAACACGGAGCTGCTTCTGTTTAATGCGAAACATCGCAGTTCCGCATTAAACAGAAGTAGCTCTGTTATGCGATTTTTTGATTGGCCCATATACCGGTATACGGGCCAATCAAAAATCGCTAAACATGGAGCTATTTCTGTTTAATGCGGAACTGCGATGTTCCGCATTAAACACAAGAAGCTCTGTGTTTAGCGATTCCTGATTGGCCCGTATACGGGCCAATCAAAAAAAAAAAAAACAAAGGGGAGGCTGCCCGGGATTTAAACCGGCAGTGCGGGACTCGGGATCAGGCTGCTGATCTCGGGATAGTCTCGCCCAAATAGGAAAGTCTGGCAATCCTGAGAATAACCCATATTTGGAGGCTACATCTTAAGCAGAAGCCCTCTAAGGAAGTGGGGTTCACATACTTAAGAATGATGTTTCAGTTGGTATAAAAGCAGGCACTATGCTAAGCTTAAACACAGAAAATGCCAATTTTAAATGCATATTTATTGAATCTTCTTGCTTTATTTTGTCTTCACTGTGATGTTACATAGTAAATAAATCTGCAGCATGATTTTTTTTTGACTTTCTGGTAATATGGGATGGACTCATATGGTCTGTTACTTAGATATGTAGGACTGACTTGTGCTTATGTTTGAGGTCTGTTACTTTCTGGTTATATGGGATGGACTCATGCTTATGTTCATGGTCTGTTACTTATTAGATATGTAGGAATGACTTGTGTTTATGTTTGAGGGCTGTTATTTTCTGGTTATATGGGATGGACTCATGTTTATGTTCATGGTCTGGTACTTATTAGACATGTAGAACTGACTTGTGCTTATGTTTGAGGTCTGTTACTTTCTGGTTATATGGGATGGACTCATGTTTATGTTCATGGTCTGGTACTTATTAGATATGTAGGACTGACTTGTGCTTATGTTTCAGGTCTGTTACTTTCTGGTTATATGGGATGGACTCATGTTTATGTTCATGTTCTGGTACTTATTAGATATGTAGGACTGACTTGTGCTTATGTTTGAAGGCTGTTACTTTCTGGTTATATGGGATGGACTCATACTTATGTTCATGGTCTGGTACTTATTAGAAATGTAAGACTGACTTGTGCTTATGTTTGAGGTCTGTTACTTTCTGGTTATATGGGATGGACTCATGCTTATGTTCATGGTCTGGTACTTATTAGATATGTAAGACTGACTTGTGCTTATGTTTGAGGTGTGTTACTTTTTGGTTATATGGGATGGACTCATGTTTATGTTCATGGTCTGGTACTTATTAGATATGTAAGACTGACTTGTGCTTATGTTTGAGGTGTGTTACTTTCTGGTTATATGGGATGGACTCATGCTTATGTTCATGGTCTGGTCCTTATTAGATATGTAAGACTGACTCGTGTGTATGTTCAGGTCTGTTACTTTCTGGTTATATTGGATGGACTCATGTTTATGTTCATGGTCTGGTCCTTATTAGATATGTAGGACTGACTCGTGCTTATGTTTGAGGTCTGTTTCTTTCTGGTTATATGGGATGGACTCATGTTTATGTTCATGGTCTGGTACTTATTAGATATGTAAGACTGACTTGTGCTTATGTTTGAGGTCTGTTTCTTTCTGGTTATATGGGATGGACTCATGTTTATGTTCATGTTCTGGTACTTATTAGATATGTAGGACTGACTTGTGCTTATGTTTGAAGGCTGTTACTTTCTGGTTATATGGGATGGACTCATGTTTATGTTCATGGTCTGGTACTTATTAGATATGTAGGACTGACTCATGCTTATGTTTGAGGGCTGTTTCTTTCTGGTTATATGGGATGGACTCATGTTTATGTTCATGGTCTGGTACTTATTAGATATGTAGGACTGACTTGTGCTTATGTTTGAGGTCTGTTACTTTCTGGTTATATGGGATGTTTTCATGCTTATGTTCATGGTCTGGTCCTTATTAGATATGTAGGACTGACTTGTGCTTATGTTTGAGGTCTGTTACTTTCTGGTTATATGGGATGTTTTCATGCTTATGTTCATGTTCTGGTACTTATTAGAAATGTAGGACTGACTCGTGCTTATGTTTGAAGGCTGTTACTTTCTGGTTATATGGGATGGACTCATGTTTATGTTCATGGTCTGGTACTTATTAGATATGTAGGACTGACTTGTGCTTATGTTTCAGGTCTGTTACTTTCTGGTTATATGGGATGGACTCATGTTTATGTTCCTGGTCTGGTCCTTATTAGATATGTAGGACTGACTTGTGCTTATGTTTGAAGGCTGTTACTTTCTGGTTATATGGGATGGACTCATGTTTATGTTTATGGTCTGGTACTTATTAGATATGTAGGACTGACTCATGCTTATGTTTGAGGTCTGTTACTTTCTGGTTATATGGGATGGACTCATGTTTATGTTCATGGTCTGGTACTTATTAGATATGTAGGACTGACTCGTGTGTATGTTCAGGTCTGTTACTTTCTGGTTATATGGGATGGACTCATGTTTATGTTCATGGTCTGGTACTTATTAGATATGTAGGACTGACTCGTGCTTATGTTTGAGGTCTGTTACTTTCTGGTTATATGGGATGGACTCATGTTTATGTTCATGGTCTGGTACTTATTAGAAATGTAAGACTGACTTGTGCTTATGTTTGAGGTCTGTTACTTTCTGGTTATATGGGATGGACTCATGTTTATGTTCATGGTCTGGTACTTATTAGATATGTAAGACTGACTTGTGCTTATGTTTGAGGTCTGTTACTTTTTGGTTATATGGGATGGACTCATGTTTATGTTCATGGTCTGGTACTTATTAGATATGTAGGACTGACTCGTGTGTATGTTCAGGTCTGTTACTTTCTGGTTATATGGGATGGACTCATGTTTATGTTCATGGTCTGGTACTTATTAGATATGTAGGACTGACTCGTGTGTATGTTCAGGTCTGTTACTTTCTGGTTATATGGGATGGACTCATGCTTATGTTCATGGTCTGGTACTTATTAGATATGTAGGACTGACTCGTGTGTATGTTCAGGTCTGTTACTTTCTGGTTATATTGGATGGACTCATGTTTATGTTCATGGTCTGGTCCTTATTAGATATGTAGGACTGACTCGTGCTTATGTTTGAGGTCTGTTACTTTCTGGTTATATGGGATGGACTCATGTTTATGTTCATGTTCTGGTACTTATTAGATATGTAGGACTGACTTGTGCTTATGTTTGAGGTTTGTTACTTTCTGGTTATATGGGATGGATTCATGCTTATGTTCATGGTCTGGTACTTATTAGATATGTTGGACTGACTCGTGCTTATGTTTGAGGTCTGTTACTTTTTGGTTATATGGGCTGGACTCATGCTTATGTTTATGGTCTAGTACTTATTACATATGTAGGACTGACTCGTGCTTATGTTTGAGGTCTGTTTCTTTCTGGTTATATGGGATGGACTCATGTTTATGTTCATGGTCTGGTACTTATTAGATATGTAGGACTGACTTGTGCTTATGTTTGAGGTCTGTTACTTTCTGGTTATATGGGATGGACTCATGCTTATGTTCATGGTCTGGTACTTATTAGATATGTAGGACTGACTCGTGTGTATGTTCAGGTCTGTTACTTTCTGGTTATATGGGATGGACTCATGTTTATGTTCATGGTCTGGTACTTATTAGATATGTAGGACTGACTTGTGGCTATGTTCAGGGTTGCCTAGTATCACTCTGAAGGTTATTGTGCCTTTTTATCTTATGTAATCCCAGTCAACACTACTCGAATGCTAATCCCTGACATGTCTTTGTAATGTTTCAGGCTCTGACACCACATCTGCACTTATAATAACTCCAGCCTGTTTATTTGTATCCAGTAAACATTACATTTACAGGAAGCTTGTGTGCTGCTGCATTTAAGGAACGTATTCAGTAGTTACCTGTCTGGATTCCTGCAAAAATCAATACACCTGAGATCCAGTGTCCAGCTACATTTTCACATTGTACAATAACACAGTGCTGTATCGTTAGAAAGTAGAAGAAAATGCTGGCATGCATTGCTGGCCTCAGAAACATCATCCAGAATAACCAGGGTTGCCAGATTTCTGACTGGCCAGGTAGGGACAAACAAAGTGAAGACTAAAAAAAAAAGGTCTTTCACTGTAAGTGAAGACTAAAAAAAAAAAAAAGAAGGTCTTCCACACCAGGGTCTTTAATGTGGAACATCAGAGTTCCGCATTAAACAAAAGTAGCTCTGCGTTTATTTTTTATTTGATTGGCCCAGGCCAATTAAAAATAAATAAACATGGAGCTGCTTCTGTTTAATGCAAAACATCACAGTTCCGCATTAAACAGAAGTAGCTCTGTTTTGCGATTTTTTTGATTGGCCCGTATACCAGTATACGGGCCAATCAAAAATCGCTAAACATGGAACTACTTCTGTTTAATGTGGAACATCGCAGTTCCGCATTAAACAGAAGTAGCTCTGTTTTGCGATTTGTTTTGATTGGCCCGTATACCGGTATACAGGCCAATCAAAAATCGCTAAACATGGAGCGACTTCTGTTCCGCAATAAACGCAAGAAGCTCTGTGTTTACCGATTTCTGATTGACCGTATGCCGGTATATGGGCCAATCAAAGAAAAAAAAAACAAAGCGGAGGCTGCCCGGTATTCAAACCGGCAGTGCGGGACTCGGGATCAGGCTGTTGATCTCGGGACAGTCCCACCCAAATAGGGACGTCTGGCAGCATTGCCCCCATATATCTACACTCTGTGTCTCTAGGTTCTTCTTCACCCTCCACCTTGTGATCAGATTTGCTATTACCTTTAAATCCTACTCACTGTTTCTTGTCTCAATCTCTTGCACTCGTGGTTCTTATCCATTCTCGACTCTCTCACCTTCAATCAGATAGACAGCAGAAGGCTTATGCATCCCTCTCCTAACCTTGTGTTCATGGGTTCATAGGTTCAAACTAGGCTAATGGCACGAGAGCCTTTATAACCCCAGCCAATAATACCCAGGAAATGACAATACTATATCTCAGTTCCCCAGATATGGGATGGGGTAGTATCGGGGTAGTGGGTCTGTGAGTGATGGAACCCTGAATCATCTGCTACACTGCAATTAGAATCACTAGGGTAATGTGCATAACCCCCGTACTTCTTTAACCTTGCTGATATTCTATTCTCAGACAGCACAGTGAATTAAGATCATGAGCGATTAAGCTGGTTCATGTAGTCCAGGGTTTGAGTCTGTCATTCTCCAGCTGCCTCCTGTGTACCTCTGAGTAAATCACTTAATCAGATGGTGCTCTAGGGCATTTGTAAAATTCAACTAGGTGCCTCAATGGTCTCTTGGACTGCATACCTACCTGTGAACCTATACGTAAACAACAAACAGGCAAGTCCTATATAAATAGACCTCCTGCATCCTTTCACTGCAATTGTCTCTGAATGCGCCATCCACTCCCTCATACACCTATTGCTCCCTGTTCTCAGCCCTGTAACCTCTCTTATTCTTTGTATTACTCTGCCCATTCCAGATCTCTTAGCTGCCCTCTTATTACATCTCCTATCACACAGAAGCAGCCCCTCCTTATCGATACACACTGTCTTTCTAACCTCTTAGTTCGCTGTCTCATTATCATTATGCACCCCAAGTTTAACAGACGCTCTGCTCAGGACTGTAAACTGGGTTCCGCTGTAAATTCCCCAGATGATACCAAAACCCTCCAATAAGGCCTTTTCGCAAAAAAAAAAACATGGACTAAAACTAAATGCCCAGAAATGTATAATAGTATCCCTCAGCAAGCATGGCCACCCATGTAACAGTCACATTAAAAAGTACCCCTGAAAGTTGTTCTTGTAGTCAGGGGGATCTGGGAACCTATACCAATGATGAGCTGCCTTTTGATCACCACATATAATATATATATATATATAATATCCTCCTCTATTGTAAGGAAGTTATTTTTCATTGAACAGCTTATATCTAAAGTTATGGCATCCAGGGTCAGAGATGAAATCATTCCGCTGAACATGTCTCTTATTAGGCCGATCGTTGAGTATAATGCCGTTTTTGCTATGTACTTGTCTAAACACTTGGCACAACTGGAATGATCACAATGATTTCTCAATGAAAATGCCCGCCTAAATCATAAAAACTATGCAGATCATCTAAAAGTTTTTTTTCCATCTGCTTGTATTACACAGGCTACTAAGAAGTGGCTTCTGCCTCACATATAGGGCCCCAACAGACTCTATCATGTCAGGCTTATTACACACTGAAAGGTCTGATTTTACCGTAAGCACCTGGTGAAGGGATATCAATCTCATTTGCAACATAAACAGGACTTGTTGGAGAGATAGGTTATGTATCACAAAGAATTATATCCCTGAGGAACTATCTTCCACTCCACATAAATCAACATTCCTGTTCTTCATTTCATATGAAATTTGAATGATCAGATGTGAAATAATAAACTTATTCCTGGTTTAGCACCCATGTCCATGTTCAAAAGGGGGCAGCACCCATGTCCATGTTCCAAAGGGGCAGCACCCATGTCCATGTTCCAAAGGGGCAGCACCCATGTCCATGTTCCAAAGGGGCAGCACCCATGTCCATGTTCAAAGGGCAGCACCCATGTCCATGTTCCAAAGGGGCAGCACCCATGTCCATGTTCCAAAGGGGCAGCACCCATGTCCATGTTCAAAAGGGGCAGCACCCATGTCCATGTTCAAAAGGGGCAGCACCCATGTCCATGTTCAAAAGGGGCAGCACCCATGTCCATGTTCCAAAGGGGCAGCACCCATGTCCATGTTCAAAAGGGGCAGCACCCATGTCCATGTTCCAAAGGGGCAGCACCCATGTCCATGTTCAAAAGGGGCAGCACCCATGTCCATGTTCCAAAGGGGCAGCACCCATGTCCATGTTCCAAAGGGGCAGCACCCATGTCCATGTTCCAAAGGGGCAGCAAGTACATGTCTCAACATATCCTTGTTCAGTCGACTTCTGGGTTATTAATACAGAAAATATAAGGGCTAAAAACTACCACGAGAGTGTAACACTGGGCTTCTTGAGATCCTCACAGATAAATAGACTAGTAAGTACTTATGAATCAATGAGAAACAAACAAACCTTCCTGACAAGTAAAATACCCTTGTAACGAAATGAATCCAAAAATGTAAAGCAAATCCAAGGGTATACCAATGGCCAAACAGAAAACAGTCCAACGAATTCCAAACGGTCTCTTTATTAAAAGATGTGCACAAAACAGTAAGCGCTTTCACGTTGTAGTAATGCTTCCTCAGACTTCAATGACATGCCAGTGTAACTCAATCTATTTATAGCATACTCATTCACCTGCAACTTATTAACCTCTTAATTGATAATACAAGTCTGGGTTGCTATAACTACAGTACACATAGTTCACCAACTGGTGTTCAACAAAACAAACAACATATGTTCATAAGCACAAATATAAAAATAAACACAGATATTAAAAACATTTCTCAAATTCCTATAATAACGTAAAAATACTTTTACTTTAAAAAAAAAAAATATATATATATATATATATATATATATATATATATATATATATATATATATATATATATGTGTGTGTGTATATTTCAATGTTTAAATGGCTTGGCTGCCAGAAATGGTTTTAAACTTATCTTCTCATTCAGCCCATAATAATGTGCCTGCAGCCTAATAATCCATTTATTTTCTATCTCTTCGGTGTGATTCTTGATATTACCTAGTCTACTAGTCCTTCTCACTAATTCTAGGACTCTAAATTTAAAACAATGTTGAAGCCCATTTTCTATTATATGACGTGCTAAAGCATTGGATGTGTTTTCTTTATTGATCGCATAGAGGTGTTCTCTTATGCGTTCACGGAGGGTTCTATTTGTTTTTCCTACATAGTATTTCCCACACAATTGACACTGTGCTAGGTATACAACATCCCTAGTCCTGCAATCGGCATAGCATTTAAATCTATATCTACGTCCTGTATATGGATGTATAAAAACATTATCAGCTGCTATGTACTGGCATTGATGACATGTCCGGCAAGGGAAAGTGCCTTCTCTACAAGACTGCATGGACACAGCATCTGTCTTCTCATAGCATAACAGCCTTTTAAGTGATTTCATATTCCTGTATGCTATTCTTGGTTTATCTTCCACTATATTCATAATTCGTTCATCCATAGCTAAAATCTTCCAATTTCTCTCTATTATCTTTCTAATCTGGCAGTTCCTATTTGTAAAGGGAATAATAAGTCTATTTTTCTCAACCTGTTGCTTGTCTCTTCCTGAATTACTTATTTCATTTTTACCATGGAAGAATGGTCTACCTTTGCTTTTCCTTAGCTTATCACTTGACTCTATGGTGGCATGTACAATTTCCTTATCATATCCTCTAGATATAAAATTATGAGATATTCTTTCTTTCTGTTGAACATAGGCTTCTTCACCTGTAGTAAGTTTGGAGGTCCTGAGGACCTGATTAGTGATAATATTCGAATGAACATGCTTGGGATGCATACTGGTGCGAAGTAGAAGGCTATTTCTCCAACAGGGCTTTCTAAACATTACCGTTTCTATCCCATTAGATCCTTTTGTCAGCTGGACATCAAGGAATTCAATCTTAGTGTATGAGTGTGTACCTTCAAATTCAAGGAAATCAGTGGTACCATTCAAGTAACTGATAAATTCACTCAACACAGCTGTAGGT
>NC_056730.1:572385414-572448453 GCF_019279795.1 Protopterus annectens
TTCAATATTTTTGACTTTTTAGGAGCATTTTTTCATTCTTGGTTTGGATATCATAGTTATGGTCATATATTCTTCCCCTGAGCTGTCTTTCATTTTTTCCTATATAAAATGTGTCACAGGCTTCACATAGTGCTAGGTATACCAAACCTGCCATATTACAGTTGTAATATTTCTTTCCTTATATACATTTATTCCTACATTTTATATGGACAGATTCTCTATGCAAAATAAATGGACATTGGGAACATGTTCTACATTTAAATGTTCCCTTTCTTTTGGCTTAATGAATGTTATTTCTACTCTTGTCACCCTCTAAAATCTCGTTTAAAGTTTGTGCTTTCTTCTATACAGTACTCAGTGGTGCTTTTTCTATCTCCTTTATGTCAGTCAGTGCAATAAACCTCTCCCATTCCCTCTCAATAATGCGTTTCACATTGTTGGCATTTCCATTATATTCAGTAATAAAGGCCCTCTTATATCTGTTCTCTGTTTTTTGTTGTCATTGTATAATCTGCCCATCTGTCAGTATATTCTCCACCCAGTATGGGTTTAAATCTATCTTTACTTCCTTCTGAAACTTCCACTTTTACTTCTTGAATTAACCTCTCAAGGTACCCTCTTTCTTTAAATAGGTTACCTAGGAAATTACATTCTAACTCAAAATCTTCCTCTTCTGACATCATTCTACTACACCTGGCATATTATCCTTTTATTGTGCTTCTTTTTTGATGGAAAGAGTGAGCACTTATGTAGTGGAGAGAGGAGTTGAAAAATGTCTCCTTCCTGTATATTTTGTATTTAAACCCATTGTGCTTTTTTGTTTGGTTACATCCAAGCAATTTAGTGTGTCATGGGAAATATTATAAGTAAACTGTAAGAATTCAGTAGTATTCCATATGTAGGTTATAAACTCTTTCAGCTTATCTATTTATGCTGTCCACAAAATACAGATGTTGTCAAGGTATATTTTGTATAACATCCAGCATTCTTTGTATTCTGAGTGATATATAAATTTCTCCTCCCAGGCTGCTAATACAATATTTGCATAGGTGGGGGTACATGCAGCCCCCATAGCAACCCCTTTTATTTGCTGAAAGAAGTCTCTGTTAAAAAATATGTAATTGTTCCATATTACAAGTTCTATCAAATATTGGAGCAAGAGAAAATCAATTTGTTGCATGTTTTTATTTTGTAATAAAGCCTCCTCAAATAGTTTGGGTGTACATGGGTGTATATATAAAGAGAGACACACAAGGTTGTGTTTATTTAACATCTGAAGAAGTTGGGTAAAACAACAATGTAGTGTGGAATTCAAGTGTTCATGTATGTGTGCTGTGCTTATGTGAATAAAGTTGACCTGAAGAGGTTTTAATTATAGTTTCAGTGATCCTCTCCTTCCAAATTGCCTTTTTCACTCATTTCTAAGTTCATGATACTGTTGTTTAGAAACTACTGTGTTAGTCTTATGCCATAGTTCACAGGCTTTATCTCTAGTTTTCAAAAGGGCCCTGGTGTCTCTGCTTAGCCAGGGGGCATAGTTTGATTTTACTCTGATGGTTCTAACAGGGGCATGTGCATTTAATACATCTAAAAAGGATTTAGTAAAGTGGTTCACTGCATCATCTAGGTCAAGGTATTTGAATGGAATCCAATTGCACCTTTGTAGGTCAGCTAGGAAGTTGTCAAGTTTAAAGTTATGTTTTTTTTCCTAAGTTGTTTAAACATAGTAGTTTTGGTGGGAATGTGTGTTATCATATAAGAAATGTGAGGTGGTGGTGACTCAGACCATAAGGAAGGCAACCTGATTGGTATGAGTGAGAGGAGTTATTTAGTAATATCCAAACCAGGGTTGATTGTTTTTTACTAGCTTTATCTATTCAGGTAGCTTCTTCAATAGTTTCAGAAAAGCAGGCGTTGCCAAAACTAATAAAAAAGAAAAAAAGCCACCAGCCACGAACAAACTCCTTCCATAAAATGTAAGGACCAGGTAATCCACGACGAGACCAACAGTTTGGTTAACGCTTTTATTCACCACACATAAAAAAACATGCGTTTTCGTCCTAACCAAAGGACTTCATCAGACAAATACAATAAAATCCATTCAGTTTAAATACTTCCCATAACTATTAATTTGATTTGGAAACCAATGATTTCCTAGTTATAAAATTCAAATGAACAAATCACAGTGTCTTATTCTTGCATATTAATGTCTTCCTTTTAAAGTGTCTTGTGCTTTACTCAGTATTGACCTACATACAATTCAGGTTTTCCTCTAAATATATAATTACAATAAAATAAGTAAATAAGTAAATAAATAATTTAAAAACCTCCATACTAAAAAATTATTTATTAAAAAGTTAAATATTTTAAATTGATGTTATATTTCCAAAAACAGTGAAACCAATACATTCAAATGTTTTGTTTTGTCAAATTCTCCTGTGTGTATGTTTACCCCCTCTAGTGTCCATATTTAATAATTACATGAAATTTTAATCAGATGTTGTTAGCGCTTAATTTTAAAAGTGAAGAAATGGATATGAACTCATTCATGCCAGGCCTCGTGTTGGCGTCGAGGTTAATCTGCCACCAAAGTTCTTTACTTTCTAGAATTTCTTCCCATAAACCACCTCTTATGTCAGGTTTGATTTGATCTAAGACAAAGAATACATATTTAAATTCAGAACAATTGATGGAATGTTTATAAAGTGCATTTGTACATTTCCCTTTTTTAATATCATATGTATGTTCATATATCCTTCTTTTTAAATGTCTCTCTGTCTTCCCCACATAAAAAGATTGACATTTCTGACATAGAACAAGATATATAACTCCTTTACTGTCACAGTTATAATAATTATTACTATTTAACCATCTCTTTCTGCTCTCAATGTATACTTCCCCTTTATTAATAATATATGGGCACTGCGGACACCTACCACACTTAAATGTTCCTACTTTGTTACCATCTCCATGTTGTTTAATGTTTATTTTCCTTTCTAATATGTTCTTTATATTCCTTGAATTTTTGTAAACTATTTTTGGTTGCATATTTACAACTTCATCAATATCAGTCAGGATGGAGAATTTGTTCCATTCCGTACCTAAAAATGCTTTCATCTTTTTATTAGAAGCGTTATATTCCAACACCAAGCTTTTTGTGTATCCTTCACACTTCTTGTTGTTGTGTTTGTCATAATTGTTGTTCCCCCTACCCCCGAGACTAGAATTTTCATTTCCTTTCTCAAAGATAGGTTTAAATCTATCATTCCTACCTCTTTTAACTTCTTCCCATATATTCCTAACGAATTCCTTGGGATATCCACGTTCTAAAAACATTTTCTCCAACTTTTTACATTCCTGTTCAAAATCAACTTCTAAACTAGTCATTCTTGACCCCCTTACATATTGTCCTTTTGCAATATTTCTTTTGTTGTGCAGGGGGTGAGAACTGTCATAGTGTAAAAATGAGTTCACATAAGTTTCTTTTCTAAAAACCTTGGTTTCAAACTTCCCATTCTTCTTATATACTTCAACGTCCAAATATTGGAGTGTTTCATTATTGATAGAATATGTAAATTTTAAGAAACTTGTTGTCCCACCCATATATTCCGTAAATTCCAGGAATCTTGCATGCCCCCCTACCCAAAAACTAACAATGTCATCCAAAAATCTATGATAAATCAGCCAATATTTTTTGTATTCTGAATTAAGTATAAAACTTTCCTCCCATTTGGACAACACAATATTGGCATAAGTGGGGGCGCATGCAGCTCCCATGGAAACCCCAGCTTTTTGTTGGTAAAATTCCCCTTCAAAAGTTAGGAAGTTGTATTTCAAGACCGCTTCCATAAATGCAACACTAGCTATTTTGTCATTATGACAAAGAGTCGTGTCATTAAAAACACTCTCTTCGAACATCTCCATCCCTTTCACATGAGGGATGCAACTAAAAAGATCAATAATGTCAATAGTGACAAACATCATTTCTTCCTTGTACATCTCAGGTTTTAATTTACTCAAAAAATCCCAAGAATCTTTGAGAATAACCTGATTGTTCATCCAAATGTGTTTTGTCTTAGTGTCCACAAATTTAGCTAAAGGGACAGTTTTAGCACCTTCTGCAGACACTATAGGTCTCAGGGGGGGGTTACACATATTTTTATGGATTTTTGGTATCCCGAATATTGTAGCCATTCTTGGTTTGCTAACTTCCAAATACTTCAATATTTTATTATCTATGACTCCCTCAACCAATAAATCCTGTAATAAATTGTCTATTAAACGCTTGTGTTTATATTAATCTCATTCAGGGATACCACTGTATATGTTTCCTCATTCCCCAAAATGACATTCATCTTACCATCGTACATCATTTTATCCATTATAACTATCCCCCCTCCCTTATCAGGTTTCATAACTCTAAGAAGTGGATTTCTGCTTAAGTCATTTAACACAACTTTTTCTTCCTTACTTAAGTTGTGATTAACCCAAACCTTATTACTTTTCTTTCTAACCCCATCTACCAAAACCTTCTCAAAGTTTTTTAGCTGTGGTAGTAGAGGGGGGTTGTAAATGGATTTTCTAGTTAACACAAGTTCTTTCCCTGTTGCTCTATTTAGTCCCGCTGTTGAGGCAAGAATTTCTAAATTAATTTTCCTAATAAACAACTTGATGTCAAGGATAGTTTATGATAGTCTCCTGTAGTAGTAGGTATAAATTTCAACCCCTTACTTAGAAGGGAAAAGTGCGGAATAGTTAAGTTAGTTTCACTGAAATTATAAATACTAAAATCATTATAGGTGTACTTGATATGGTCTCCCTCTATTGAGACATTGTTTGAACAGTCACTAATGGTGTTAATATTACCAGGTTGGAGGGTATTATCCTTTAATATCTTCCTCTTCCTCTTCTCCCCCCCCAATTCTGAAAATTTTCCCCATTGAATTGAGTCTCTAACTCATTGTTCCTCCCATGTTCTAATGGTGGAAATTCTTGATTAAATAATTCTTTTTCCCATTCAACTTCTCTCCTATTACCATACCATTGTTTATTTAAAAAAAAATTGTTATTCCTTTGCTTCTTTGTGACACCTGAATTGTAACCTTGGTTAGAAGGTTTAGGGTAACTAATACTGTTCTCATACTCGTAAATATCCCTATTTAGTTTTCCTATTTTACGTTGAATAATGTTCTCACATTTCACATCAATGTCTCTCCTAATGTTGAAATATTTATCCCTTTCCTCTCTAATACTGAAGATTAAATCAGTTTTGATATTCTTGTCCATTTCATCTATTTCTTTCCCCAACTCACATTGTTTACGCTCATTTTCCTCAATAATAACTTTTATAATTTCCAAACCACAGTTGTTAAACACATTCAGTAAACTCTTGTGAAATTGTGAGCCTATAACAACATTATTAGGGTATTTATAAACCCTCAACCCCTTAGGGACAATTTCCCTTCTCAGACACTCATTTAAATATGCATTTTCGATACTTAAATTCCTAAATTTCATCATACAATTATGCAATTTGTCTATTTTAGTTAAATATGTACTGCCATCACCTTGGCCGTAATCAAGTCTTTTATTATTGTCAGCATTATTAAAAAGAAAGTCTTTTTTAAGCCATTCTTCAGTTGTTATATTGGCTTCTTTATTACTGAAAACAGTACCTTTTTGTGAAGCCCCAGGTGGGTTTCTTTTGGGTTTAGCCCCAAGTTCCAGCACAGTGTCTCCACCCATTTCCGAGTTTTGGATTCCTTCATCGAAAATCCTCGGTGTTTGTAAGGGATTAAAGTCAGTCCTAGCGATGTCATCAGGGTCGCCGGCTCCTCCAGGTTCACCAATATGCTCCCTTTTTCTTTTTCCTTTAGGTCTCTCGGTTTCTTCAATCCCTTCACTTGCCGCAGTTGTACGCTTCGTCTCAGTCAAAAGATTCACGCAAAGGGGCGTGAGCAAGTCCAAAAGCTCCGTGAGCTGCCCAATTAATCTCCTGGTCTGCCCAGCTTCTTCCTGGTTGTCAGCACTCATGCTCCCCCACAAACTGTGCCGCTAAGGAGAAAGTCCGACGGCAACCTCCAAACTGACAAGTAAATTCAGAAAAGCAGGCGTTGCCAAAACTAATAAAAAAGAAAAAATGCCACCAGCCACGAACAAACTCCTTCCATAAAATGTAAGGACCAGGTAATCCACGAGGCCAACAGTTTGGTTAACGCTTTTATTCACCACACATAAAAAACATGCGTTTTCGTCCTAACCAAAGGACTTCATCAGACAAATACAATAAAATCCATTCAGTTTAAATACTTCCCATAACTATTAATTTGATTTGGAAACCAATGATTTCCTAGTTATAAAATTCAAATGAACAAATCACAGTGTCTTATTCTTGCATATTAATGTCTTCCTTTTAAAGTGTCTTGTGCTTTACTCAGTATTGACCTACATACAATTCAGGTTTTCCTCTAAATATATAATTACAATAAAATAAGTAAATAAGTAAATAAATAATTTAAAAACCTCCATACTAAAAAATTATTTATTAAAAAGTTAAATATTTTAAATTGATGTTATATTTCCAAAAACAGTGAAACCAATACATTCAAATGTTTTGTTTTGTCAAATTCTCCTGTGTGTATGTTTACCCCCTCTAGTGTCCATATTTAATAATTACATGAAATTTTAATCAGATGTTGTTAGGTCTTAATTTTAAAAGTGAAGAAATGGATATGAACTCATTCATGCCAGGCCTCGTGTTGGCGTCGAGGTTAATCTGCCACCAAAGTTCTTTACTTTCTAGAATTTCTTCCCATAAACCACCTCTTATGTCAGGTTTGATTTGATCTAAGACAAGGATACATATTTAAATTCAGAACAATTGATGGAATGTTTATAAAGTGCATTTGTACATTTCCCTTTTTTAATATCATATGTATGTTCATATATCCTTCTTTTTAAATGTCTCTCTGTCTTCCCCACATAAAAAGATTGACATTTCTGACATAGAACAAGATATATAACTCCTTTACTGTCACAGTTATAATAATTATTACTATTTAACCATCTCTTTCTGCTCTCAATGTATACTTCCCCTTTATTAATAATATATGGGCACTGCGGACACCTACCACACTTAAATGTTCCTACTTTGTTACCATCTCCATGTTGTTTAATGTTTATTTTCCTTTCTAATATGTTCTTTATATTCCTTGAATTTTTGTAAACTATTTTTGGTTGCATATTTACAACTTCATCAATATCAGTCAGGATGGAGAATTTGTTCCATTCCGTACCTAAAAATTATTTCATCTTTTTATTAGAAGCGTTATATTCCACCACCAAGCTTTTTGTGTATCCTTCACACTTCTTGTTGTTGTGTTTGTCATAATTGTTGTTCCCCCTACCCCCGAGACTAGAATTTTCATTTCCTTTCTCAAAGATAGGTTTAAATCTATCATTCCTACCTCTTTTAACTTCTTCCCATATATTCCTAACGAATTCCTTGGGATATCCACTTTCTAAAAACATTTTCTCCAACTTTTTACATTCCTGTTCAAAATCAACTTCTAAACTAGTCATTCTTGACCCCCTTACATATTGTCCTTTTGCAATATTTCTTTTGTTGTGCAGGGGGTGAGAACTGTCATAGTGTAAAAATGAGTTCACATAAGTTTCTTTTCTAAAAACCTTGGTTTCAAACTTCCCATTCTTCTTATATACTTCAACGTCCAAATATTGGAGTGTTTCATTATTGATAGAATATGTAAATTTTAAGAAACTTGTTGTCCCACCCATATATTCCATAAATTCCAGGAATCTTGCATGCCCCCCTACCCAAAAAATAACAATGTCATCCAAAAATCTATGATAAATCAGCCAATATTTTTTGTATTCTGAATTAAGTATAAAACTTTCCTCCCATTTGGACAACACAATATTGGCATAAGTGGGGGCGCATGCAGCTCCCATGGAAACCCCAGCTTTTTGTTGGTAAAATTCCCCTTCAAAAGTTAGGAAGTTGTATTTCAAGACCGCTTCCATAAATGCAACACTAGCTATTTTGTCATTATGACAAAGAGTCGTGTCATTAAAAACACTCTCTTCGAACATCTCCATCCCTTTCACATGAGGGATGCAACTAAAAAGATCAATAATGTCAATAGTGACAAACATCATTTCTTCCTTGTACATCTCAGGTTTTAATTTACTCAAAAAATCCCAAGAATCTTTGAGAATAACCTGATTGTTCACCCAAATGTGTTTTGTCTTAGTGTCCACAAATTTAGCTAAAGGGACAGTTTTAGCACCTTCTGCAGACACAATAGGTCTCGGGGGGGGGGGGGGTTACACATATTTTTATGGATTTTTGGTATCCCGAATATTGTAGCCATTCTTGGTTTGCTAACTTCCAAATACTTCAATATTTTATTATCTATGACTCCCTCAACCAATAAATCCTGTAATAAATTGTCTATTCGCTTGTAAGCGATATTAATCTCATTCAGGGATACCACTGTATATGTTTCCTCATTCCCCAAAATGACATTCATCTTACCATCGTACATCATTTTATCCATTATAACTATCCCCCCTCCCTTATCAGGTTTCATAACTCTAAGAAGTGGATTTCTGCTTAAGTCATTTAACACAACTTTTTCTTCCTTACTTAAGTTGTGATTAACCCAAACCTTATTACTTTTCTTTCTAACCCCATCTACCAAAACCTTCTCAAAGTTTTTTAGCTGTGGTAGTAGAGGGGGGTTGTAAATGGATTTTCTAGTTAACACAAGTTCTTTCCCTGTTGCTCTATTTAGTCCCGCTGTTGAGGCAAGAATTTCTAAATTAATTTTCCTAATAAACAACTTGATGTCAAGGATAGTTTGCGTATAGTCTCCTGTAGTAGTAGGTATAAATTTCAACCCCTTACTTAGAAGGGAAAAGTGCGGAATAGTTAAGTTAGTTTCACTGAAATTATAAATACTAAAATCATTATAGGTGTACTTGATATGGTCTCCCTCTATTGAGACATTGTTTGAACAGTCACTAATGGTGTTAATATTACCAGGTTGGAGGGTATTATCCTTTAATATCTTCCTCTTCCTCTTCTCCCCCCCCAATTCTGAAAAATTTCCCCATTGAATTGAGTCTCTAACTCATTGTTCCTCCCATGTTCTAATGGTGGAAATTCTTGATTAAATAATTCTTTTTCCCATTCAACTTCTCTCCTATTACCATACCATTGTTTATTTTTAAAAAAAATTGTTATTCCTTTGCTTCTTTGTGACACCTGAATTGTAACCTTGGTTAGAAGGTTTAGGGTAACTAATACTGTTCTCATACTCGTAAATATCCCTATTTAGTTTTCCTATTTTACGTTGAATAATGTTCTCACATTTCACATCAATGTCTCTCCTAATGTTGAAATATTTATCCCTTTCCTCTCTAATACTGAAGATTAAATCAGTTTTGATATTCTTGTCCATTTCATCTATTTCTTTCCCCAACTCACATTGTTTACGCTCATTTTCCTCAATAATAACTTTTATAATTTCCAAACCACAGTTGTTAAACACATTCAGTAAACTCTTGTGAAATTGTGAGCCTATAACAACATTATTAGGGTATTTATAAACCCTCAACCCCTTAGGGACAATTTCCCTTCTCAGACACTCATTTAAATATGCATTTTCGATACTTAAATTCCTAACTTTCATCATACAATTATGCAATTTGTCTATTTTAGTTAAATATGTACTGCCATCACCTTGGCCGTAATCAAGTCTTTTATTATTGTCAGCATTATTAAAAAGAAAGTCTTTTTTAAGCCATTCTTCAGTTGTTATATTGGCTTCTTTATTACTGAAAACAGTACCTTTTTGTGAAGCCCCAGGTGGGTTTCTTTTGGGTTTAGCCCCAAGTTCCAGCACAGTGTCTCCACCCATTTCTGAGTTTTGGATTCCTTCATCGAAAATCCTCGGTGTTTGTAAGGGATTAAAGTCAGTCCTAGCGATGTCATCAGGGTCGCCGGCTCCTCCAGGTTCGCCAATAAGCTCCCTTTTTCTTTTTCCTTTAGGTCTCTCGGTTTCTTCAATCCCTTCACTTGCCGCAGTTGTACGCTTCGTCTCAGTCAAAAGATTCACGCAAAGGGGCGTGAGCAAGTCCAAAAGCTCCGTGAGCTGCCCAATTAATCTCCTGGTCTGCCCAGCTTCTTCCTGGTTGTCAGCACTCATGCTCCCCCACAAACTGTGCCGCTAAGGAGAAAGTCCGACGGCAACCTCCAAACTGACAAGTAAATTCAGAAAAGCAGGCGTTGCCAAAACTAATAAAAAAGAAAAAATGCCACCAGCCACGAACAAACTCCTTCCATAAAATGTAAGGACCAGGTAATCCACGACGAGACCAACAGTTTGGTTAACGCTTTTATTCACCACACATAAAAAACATGCGTTTTCGTCCTAACCAAAGGACTTCATCAGACAAATACAATAAAATCCATTCAGTTTAAATACTTCCCATAACTATTAATTTGATTTGGAAACCAATGATTTCCTAGTTATAAAATTCAAATGAACAAATCACAGTGTCTTATTCTTGCATATTAATGTCTTCCTTTTAAAGTGTCTTGTGCTTTACTCAGTATTGACCTACATACAATTCAGGTTTTCCTCTAAATATATAATTATAATAAAATAAGTAAATAAATAATTTAAAAACCTCCATACTAAAAAATTATTTATTAAAAAGTTAAATATTTTAAATTGATGTTATATTTCCAAAAACAGTGAAACCAATACATTCAAATGTTTTGTTTTGTCAAATTCTCCTGTGTGTATGTTTACCCCTCTACTACCACAGCTAAAAAACTTTGAGAAGGTTTTGGTAGATGGGGTTAGAAAGAAAAGTAATAAAGTTTGGGTTAATCACAACTTAAGTAAGGAAGAAAAAGTTGTGTTAAATGACTTAAGCAGAAATCCACTTCTTAGAGTTATGAAACCTGATAAGGGAGGGGGGATAGTTATAATGGATAAAATGATGTACGATGGTAAGATGAATGTCATTTTGGGGAATGAGGAAACATATACAGTGGTATCCCTGAATGAGATTAATATCGCTTACAAGCGAATAGACAATTTATTACAGGATTTATTGGTTGAGGGAGTCATAGATAATAAAATATTGAAGTATTTGGAAGTTAGCAAACCAAGAATGGCTACAATATTCGGGATACCAAAAATCCATAAAAATATGTGTAACCCCCCCTGAGACCTATAGTGTCTGCAGAAGGTGCTAAAACTGTCCCTTTAGCTAAATTTGTGGACACTAAGACAAAACACATTTGGGTGAACAATCAGGTTATTCTCAAAGATTCTTGGGATTTTTTGAGTAAATTAAAACCTGAGATGTACAAGGAAGAAATGATGTTTGTCACTATTGACATTATTGATCTTTTTAGTTGCATCCCTCATGTGAAAGGGATGGAGATGTTCGAAGAGAGTGTTTTTAATGACACGACTCTTTGTCATAATGACAAAATAGCTAGTGTTGCATTTATGGAAGCGGTCTTGAAATACAACTTCCTAACTTTTGAAGGGGAATTTTACCAACAAAAAGCTGGGGTTTCCATGGGAGCTGCATGCGCCCCCACTTATGCCAATATTGTGTTGTCCAAATGGGAGGAAAGTTTTATACTTAATTCAGAATACAAAAAATATTGGCTGATTTATCATAGATTTTTGGATGACATTGTTATTTTTTGGGTAGGGGGGCATGCAAGATTCCTGGAATTTATGGAATATATGGGTGGGACAACAAGTTTCTTAAAATTTACATATTCTATCAATAATGAAACACTCCAATATTTGGACGCTGAAGTATATAAGAAGAAAGGGAAGTTTGAAACCAAAGGTTTTTAGAAAAGAAACTTATGTGAACTCATTTTTACACTATGACAGTTCTCACCCCCTGCACAACAAAAGAAATATTGCAAAAGGACAATATGTAAGGGGGTCAAGAATGACTAGTTTAGAAGTTGATTTTGAACAGAAATGTAAAACGTTGGAGAAAATGTTTTTAGAACGTGGATATCCCAAGGAATTCGTTAGGAATATATGGGAAGAAGTTAAAAGAGGTAGGAATGATAGATTTAAACCTATCTTTGAGAAAGGAAATGAAAATTCTAGTCTCGGGGGTAGGGGGAACAACAATTATGACAAACACAACAACAAGAAGTGTGAAGGATACACAAAAAGTTTGGTGGTGGAATATAACGCTTCTAATAAAAAGATGAAAGAATTTTTAGGTACGGAATGGAACAAATTCTCCATCCTGACTGATATTGATGAAGTTGTAAATATGCAACCAAAAATAGTTTACAAAAATTCAAGGAATATAAAGAACATATTAGAAAGGAAAATAAACATTAAACAACATGGAGATGGTAACAAAGTAGGAACATTTAAGTGTGGTAGGTGTCCGCAGTGCCCATATATTATTAATAAAGGGGAAGTATACATTGAGAGCAGAAAGAGATGGTTAAATAGTAATAATTATTATAACTGTGACAGTAAAGGAGTTATATATCTTGTTCTATGTCAGAAATGTCAATCTTTTTATGTGGGGAAGACAGAGAGACATTTAAAAAGAAGGATATATGAACATACATATGATATTAAAAAAGGGAAATGTACAAATGCACTTTATAAACATTCCATCAATTGTTCTGAATTTAAATATGTATTCTTTGTCTTAGATCAAATCAAACCTGACATAAGAGGTGGTTTATGGGAAGAAATTCTAGAAAGTAAAGAACTTTGGTGGCAGATTAACCTCGACGCCAGCACGAGGCCTGGCATGAACGAGTTTATATCCATTTCTTCACTTTTAAAATTAAGAGCTAACATCTGATTAAAATTTAATGTAATTATTAAATATGGACACTAGAGGGGGTAAACATACACACAGGAGAATTTGACAAAACAAAACATTTGAATGTATTGGTTTCACTGTTTTTGGAAATATAACATCAATTTAAAATATTTAACTTTTTAATAAATAATTTTTTAGTATGGAGGTTTTTAAATTATTTATTTACTTATTTACTTATTTTATTGTAATTATATATTTAGAGGAAAACCTGAATTGTATGTAGGTCAATACTGAGTAAAGCACAAGACACTTTAAAAGAAGACATTAATATGCAAGAATAAGACACTGTGATTTGTTTATTTGATTTTTATAACTAGGAAATCATTGGTTTCCAAATCAAATTAATAGTTATGGGAAGTATTTAAACTGAATGGATTTTATTGTATTTGTCTGATGAAGTCCTTTGGTTAGGACGAAAACGCATGTTTTTTATGTGTGGTGAATAAAAGCGTTAACCAAACTGTTGGTCTCGTCGTGGATTACCTGGTCCTTACATTTTATGGAAGGAGTTTGTTCGTGGCTGGTGGCTTTTTTTCTTTTTTTTTTTTTTCTTGAATAGTTTGTGTAAAGCCATGCAAGTTTCTGTGATGCATGGTGTGATCTGTATCATGCAAGGCAGTGTAAATTAAAATAACCCAGTATGAATTCCTCCTGACTAAGGGTACTCCTTACCCAGTGCAATAGATGTTCTCTACATAGTTGGGGAATTATTTCCAGGCGGGGTATAACAGCCAATTATATTAAGTGTTTTTTCTTGAATTTATAGTTAGTGTGGTGTAGATGATTTCTCCACTGTTGAGTTGTGGGGTTTTGCAGTCAAGGAAAGTTAAAGTGAGATGGCCTTTAAAGAGGATAGCTACTCTACCTCCTCTTTTGTTGAGTCTATCCACCCGTAGTATGGAGTAACCTGGGGGCAGTATTTCATTAACTTTTGTACCTGGTTTTAGCCATGTTTCAGTGATTATTACTATGTCTGTGGAGTATGTGGCTAGAGTGGTATAGAGGATGTCTAAGTTGGCTATACTTCTAATATTAATGTTCTTTAGCAATAGGTCTGATTTTTTTCTGTTTAGGATCAGATGTGTATGGGTGTTGAGACTAAAGTGACAAGGAGGGTTGGTGTTATCTGAGAGTGGTTCAGGGTTTGGGTGGAAGTCACCACTAAGCAGTAGCCTAGAGGCAATGTTGGTAAGTAATTTCAATCATTTGATAAGCTCATTGTTGAATAACTGAGGTTATAGTGACTATCTTTAGCAGGTATTATTTTAAGTGGAAAATATTGGAGGCTAGCAATACTGACAAGTATAGGAGATGCTTTGTATGGGTTGTCGGGGAGATGACAGCATTGTCTTTGGCTATTATGTTAAATGGTGGGCATAAGATAGATGTCTTGTTAGGTTGGAAGAGTAATAATTTAGTTTTGTTTGGGTTCAGAATTAGATGGGCATTGGCTAACCATGTTTCAAAAGAAGTGAAAGATTCCTGTGTTTGAGAATGAAGAGCTGATAGAGAAGTGGCAGCTGAATCATCTGCATATTGCATACTGTATTACAGAACCATGTGGAGTAGCTGGGTGTAAATTATTAGTAAAGAGGGAGAAAAGGAGATGGCCTAAGATAGATCCTTGGGGGACACCAATGGATAAAGGAAGGTGAGGAGATAGGTCACATTGCCATAGAACAGATTGTTAATGGCCAGATAAATAGTTATTAAACCAAGCTGTGGCAGATGGAGAGAAGGATAGTTCAGTTAGTACATCTATTAGTTTTGCATGGGAGACCATATCAAAAACTTTTGATATGTCTACAAAGATGGCAGATACAAAGTTGTTGTTATTCCTGTGATGGTTTATGGTATTAGTGAAGGATAAGAGAGCTGTATTGATACTAAGCGATGAGTGAAACCCATGCTAACTGTGTGAGAGAAGGTTATTTGTTAGTAAGAATTTCATGAACTGGAGATGAGTACACCTTTCGAGTAGGTTAGAAAGAGGTGAAAGAATAGCAATCAGATGATAGTTTGTTAATTCTGTGGAAGGTCCCCCTTTATGAAATGTGATTACAGGGGAGATTTTCCACAGTTGATGAACCTTGTTTTCGAGAATGAATCTATTTATAAGGATTGATACTGGGAAGGCTATAGATTCAGCTGCAATTTTGAGGTATTCACTGGGTAAGTTATCTACGGCAAGTGTAGTAGGTTTTAGTTTCTGTAGTAGTTTTTTTTTTATAGTGGCTGTAGGAACTGGGGAAAAAGATAACAAGGCATTGCTAGTTGGAAACTTGGCTGGTTTGGTATCAAAGTAGGAGTTTGTTGCTTGTAAAGGGCAGTTATAGATTCAGTAAAATGTTTGTTAAAAATGGTAGCTATGTTATTGAAATTGTTGTGGATGTTTGGGGTTGGTGTAGTAGATTTTCCTGGGTGAAGGAATGAGTTTATAGGAGGCCAGAGTTTTTAAGTTTTTTTGGTATGTTTTGAATGTTATGATAGAAATTTATTTTATCCTGTTTTATTTGGGGTTTTTTTGCCTCATTTCTAAATTAACCAAAAGGAAGAAAAATTTTCAATTCTGTCACCAATAAACAAAAAAGGCAATCTGGAAGGAGATCATTGAAACTATAATTAAAACCTCTTCAGGCAATTCATATAAGCACAGTACACACATTAATGCTTGAATTCCACACTATGTTTTCATTTTACCCAACTTCTTCAGCTGTCAAATACATATAACCCTGTGTGTCCCTCTTTCTATATACACCCAATTATGTATTATCCAATAAAATCAACACCCCAGTTAGTGTTCCATAACTGTGCCCCCTTAATATTAAAACTAAAATTTCATCTCATATAATATAAAACATCACAAATAAGACAATGGAGGTAAAATGTTGTAAACACTTTGCCTTAAAATTTTATAAAATAAGTACATTATCAAAATTAGTAATTTGATCAAGACCTGTAAAATTATAATATATATTGCATAAATGATATATAGTAGTAGATCTCCATCTAGTGGACATTTTAAAAATGTAAAACTTGTACTGTTTCTAGTACATAAACATCATATCTTGGTACTATAGAAAATCAAACACAATCTAAAATACTAATTTCATCTCCATGTTAAAAGTATTCCTAAGCCTTATTTATGTTCACCCTGTTATAACTTATCAGCTCTCATTTTCAATAGAGGTGTGATGGATATACTTTAGTTTAGACCTGGGATTTTGCTAGCTTCTAAAGTGACTTGCCACCATAATTATTTGTATTCAATTTGTGTTTCCCATGGTCCACCCATTTGATCCTTTTGTATATCCTCTAAAACAAAGAATAAAATCTTAGCATTTGTACATTTTTTTGGTATGCTTATACAAGGCATTTTTTTCATTCTTGGTTTGGATATCATAGTTATGGTCATATATTCTTCCCCTGAGCTGTCTTTTGGTTTTTCCTATATAAAATGAGTCACAGGCTTCACATAGTGCTAGGTATACTAAACCTACTGTATTACAATTGTAATATTTCTTTCCTTCTATACATTTATTCCTACATTTTATATGGACAGCTTCTCTATGTAAAATAAATGGAAATTGGGAACATGTTTGGCATTTAAATGTTCCCCTTCTTTTGGCTTGATGAGTGTTAGTTCTACTCTTGTCATCCACTAAAATCTCTTTTAAATGTTGTGCTTTCTTCTATACAGTACTCAGTTGTGCTTTTTCTATCTCCTTTATGTCAGGCAGTGCATTGAACCTCTCCCATTCCCTCTCAATAATGGGTTTCACATTGTTGGCATTTCCATTATATTTAGTAATGAAGGCCCTATTATATCTGTTCTCTGTTTTTTGTTGTCGTTGTATAATCTGCCCATATGTCAGTATATTCTCACCCAGTATGGGTTTAAATCTATCTTTCCTTCCTTCTGATACTTCCGCTTTTACCTCTTGAATTAACCTCTCAGGGTATCCCCTTTATTTAAATAGGTTCCCTAGGAAATTACATTCCAACTCAAACTCTTCCTCTTCTGACATCATTCTACTACACCTGGCATATTGTCATTTTATTGTGCTTCTTTTTTGATGGAAAGGATGAGCACTTATGTAGTAGAGCTAGGAGTTGGAAAATCTCCCCTTCCTGTATATTTTGGACTTAAACCCATTGTGCTGTTTTTGTATGGTTACATCCAAGTAATTTAGTGTGTCATGGTAAATATTATAGGTAAACTGTAAGAATTCAGTAGTATTCCATATGTAGGTTATAAACTCTTTCAGCTTATCTATTGATGCTGTCCACAAAATACAGATGTCGTCAAGGTATCTTTTGTATAGCATCCAGCATTCTTTGTATTCTGAGTGATATATAAAATTGGCTGTTAATATAATATTTGCATAGGTGGGGGCACATGCGGCCCCCATAGCAACCCCTTTTATTTGCTGAAAGAATTCGCCGTTAAAAATATGTAATTGTCCTTTAATACAAATTCTATCAAATATTGCCACAAGAGAAAATCAATTTGTTGCATGCTTTTATTTTGTAATAAGGCCTCCTCAAATAGTTTGGGTGTATATGGGTGTATATATAAAGGGAGACACACAGGATTGTGTGTATTTGACATCTGAAGAAGTTGGGTAAAACAAATATGTATTGTGGAATTCAAGTGTTGATCTGTGTGCTGTGGTTATTTGAATAAAGTTGACCTGAAGAGGTTTTAATTATAGCTTTACTGAACTTCTCCTTCCAAATTGCCTTTTTTGCTCATTTCTAAGTTCCTGATGCTGGTGTTTAGAAACTACTGTTCCCATGCTTTATCTCTAGTTTTCAAAAGGGCCTAGTTTCTCTGCTTAGCCAGGGGGCAAAGTTTGATTTTACTCTGATGGTTCTACCAGGGGCATGTGCATTTAATATATCTGAAAAGGATTTATTAAAGTGGTTCACTGTGTCATCTAGGTCAAGGTATTTGAGTGGAGTCCAATTGCACCTTTGTAGGTCAGCTAGGAAGTTGTCAAGATGAAAGTTATGTTTTTCCAAGTTGTTTAAACATAGTAGGTTTTGGTGGGAATGTGTGTTGTTGTATAAGAAATGTGCTAGGTGGTCGCTCAGACCGTCAAGAAGGCAACCTGACTGGTATGAGTGAGAGGAGTTATTTAATAATATCCAATCCAGGGTTGATTGTTTTTTACTAGCTTTATCTATTCAGGTAGATTCTTGAATAGTTTGCGTAAAACCATGCAAGTTTATGTGATGGATGGGGTGATCTGTATTATGCAAGCCAGTCTAAATTAAAATCATCCAGTATGAATTCCTCCTGACTAATTTGGCCAGTTCAATAGATGTTCTCTACATAGTTGGGACATTATTTCCAGATGGGATATAGCAGTCAATTATATTAAGTGTTTTTCTTGAATTTATATTTATTATGGTGTAGATGATTTCTGTACTGTCAAGATGTGGGGTTTTGCAGTCAAGGAAAGTTAAAGTGAGATAGTCTTTAAAGAGGATAGCAACTCCACCTCCTCTTTTGTTGAGTCTATCCACCCGTAGTACGGGGTAACCTGGGGGTAGTATTTTATTATCATTTGTACCTACGTTTAGCCATGTTTCAGTGATTATTACTATGTCTGTGGAGTATGTGGCTAGAGTGGCATGGATGATGTCTAATTTGTTGGCTATACTTCTAATATTAATGTTCATTAGCAATAGGTCTGATTTTTTTTCTGTTTAGGACTGGATGTGTAGGGGCATTGAGACTAGAGTGACTAGGAGGGTTGATGTTATCTGAGAGTGGTCCAGGGTTTGGGTGGACATAACCACTAAGCAGTAGTCTAGAGGCAATGTTGGTAAGTGATTTCAATTGTTTGATAACCTCCATGTTGAATAACTGAAGGTTATAATGACTATCTTTAGTAGGCATTATTTTAAGTGGAAAATATTGGAGACTAGTAATATTGACAACTGTAGGAGACATAGTGAGATATGTACATGTAGTAGTATGGTAAGGTGGGTTAGTGGTGTGATGAAAAGTGGGTGTCTGGAATGTGTTTTGGTGATAAGTAGTGAGGAGAGACAGTAATATGAGTGTACTAAGAAGTGATAGGTGAAGCATGAGCATGTTATAGGTCTAGGAGGAGGAACCAGAATAACAGGAAGTGCATGTAATTGGATGGATAGAGTGATGGAGTGACAGCCTAGTGAATAAGAGTAGAAGCACTGGGGCAGGTGGGATATAGGGGCAGGGTAGGGGAGCAGAGTGAGCCCGGAGGGTGAATGGAATGGGGAGAGCAAGCCCCAGCAGGAGGGAGTCCAAAAAAATCAGGAGCCAGGAAATGTAAGTAAGACAATACACTATGTCAGAGCTTTTAATCTTACAGAAAACAAATGTTGCTAGCAGGCCTTTTAAGGATGAGTAGAGCTAAGGGAATTGGGACTGAACTAAAATTTTGTTTTGGAATAGTTTTGATCTTAGACTCTGGAGCTTGCCTTTTTGCATACAGAGGAAATAGGGATCTTATATAATTAGTAGAGTATGTCACCACCTTTTGGCCAACTTGATTAAAGCTCTCCAAGTTGAAAGCTGAATGGAGCTTATGAATCTGTGCTCAGCTCACAATGATATTCACAAAATACGAAAAAAATGTTAAAACAATTCAATGACATTCACCTAATGATTAATTGTAAAGGAAGGCTTGTGTATAAAAGTAAGTTGAGATTTCCCAAGGCTGATTTGAGCTTTTGCTGAAACTTTGCTTTAGAACCAAAAATGTAAATCCCGAGGCTTGTAGATAGCCTGAGCAAATTGCAGAAAAGAACAAATAGAGTGTGAGGAGAAAGTGAATAGTACAGTTTTAGGTGAAATAGAGACAAACTGGGAGAGAGTAGAGGATATTAGTCAGAGAGTGATGGAGGGATTATCAGAATACAGTGGGTACAAGAAATAGTACAGTAAGTAGGTTCAGAGGTAAATGGCCAGGGAAGAGTAAAGAATCACAAAGAATAGGAAACATTTTATAGGCAGACCATAATAGACAAATGATTATTATTTAGAATACATATTGGATTAATAAGTAATTCAAACATATTAATGTGTTGGCAGATTCTCATTGTTTAAGGTTTGCAGTTTCACAGAATTATAAAACAAGCTTTCACAAAAATGCTTCTTCTGGTTATGTATGCATAACAACTTAAAACTGCAATTTATAAAAATTAAAACAATTAAAATATGACACCACTTCCTTTTCTTCCTTAATTTTAAAATTGGCTTCATACTAACATACCCATTCAGTCCAAGATCCTTGCCAGCACAGAGCAAGTTTTATACATTTATATTGTGCATTTTTGTTTTTTAAAACTACATTACCACACATACATTTTTAATAAATGACATAGAAAATGAAAAAAATTATTGAAGCAATTAGAATATGACTTAATTTACCTGTTAAATACCTTTCTAATTCCTATAATGGATTTTATTTATTTATGTAATGTTGATAAAATAAAACTTTGTTTTGATTCAATAAAATCATAATGTAAATGTACCATATATGCAAATGTGTTTTCATTCATTTGTGTTTTACTAGCCTGCAGCCTTGATGTTATGATGTGTTAGTGACTCATGTGCAGTATGTTACATTGTTACAAAACAGTACATGGTATATCTGAGGGTTAGTGATTCATGTGCAATATGCTACATTGTTACAAAACAGTACATGGTATATCCTAGGGTTAGTGATTCATGTACAGCATTTTACATTGTAACAAAACAATACATGGTATATTAGCATTAGTGATTCATGTGCAGCATGTTACATTGTTACAAAACAGTACATGGTATATCCTAGGGTTAGTGATTCATGTGCAGCATGTTACATTGTAATAAAACAGTACATGATGTATCCTAAGGTTAATGATTCATGTAAATCATGTTCCACTGTAACAAAACAGTAAATGGTATATCCTAGGGTTAGTGATTCATGTGCAGCATGTTACATTGTAACAAAACAGTACATGGTATATTAGCATTAGTGATTCATGTGCAGTATGTTACATTGTAACAAAACAGTACATGGTATATCCTAAAGTTAGTGATTCATGTGCAGCATGATACATTGTAACAAAACAGTACATGGTATATCCTAGGTTTAGTGATTCATATACAGCATGTTACATTGCAACAAAAAAGTACAAGGTATATCCTAGAGTTAATGACTCATGTGCAACATGTTACATTGTAACAAAATAGAACATGGTATATCCTAGGGTTAGTGACTCATGCGCAGCATGTTACATTTTAACAACACAGTACATGGTATATCCTAGGGTTAAGGATTCATGTGCAGTATGTTACATTGTAACAAAACAGTACATGGTATATCCTAGGGTTAGTTATTCATGCACAGCATGTTACATTGTAACAAAACATTACATGGTATATCCTAAGGTTAATGATTCATGTACATCATGTTACATTGTTATAAAATAGTACATGGTATATTAGCATTAGTAATTCATGTGCAGCATGTTACATTGTAACAAAACAGTATATGGTATATCCTAGTGTTAGTGATTCATGTGCATCATGTTACATTGTTACAAAACAGTACATGGCATATCCTAGGGTTAGTGATTCATGTGCATCATGTTACATTGTTACAAAACAGTACATAGTATATCCTAGTCTTAGTGATTCATGGGCAGCCTGTTACATTGTAACAAAATAGTACATGGTATATCATAGGTTCTTTACTTAAATGTACAGCAACAAGCTTGCACAGTGTGACCACCGTTTCTTTTAATTTCACTTTCCTGTACAAGTTAAATGTCTCGTACACCCACTGGAACACATTCAAAGGCTTGGTACACCTAGACAAAGTCCAGATTGTGCTGAAACTTTGGCTTCAGTTTTGTATTCATAAGGCTTTTGATTGTTTATAAATTTGGTCATACTGGTTAATAACATGTTACAATCTTGACCGCTAGTAAGCTGTACTACAGTTGCCCTGCTGAGCTCATAGTAAAATAAGATTTTCTTTTTTCTGAACATATAAAGCAGGTTTTTACTTTACAAATTCAGCTGAAATTATTTTCTCATACTTAAAATGCTTGATTGTGGTACTGAATACCACAGAATCAGTCCCAGGACTAAGTTACACTGTAACAAAAGCATTGTACATGTGTATGTAGCACCGAATATGAAAGAACCAGTACCAAGATTTAGTTACACTGTTACAAAAGCATTTTGCATGCATATGGTCTGCCTTTCATGCACTGTAGGCTTGAATGAAACAAAGCAGCTCACACAAGCAGAATTGCATGAGTGAATCAGTAAACAGTACAGTAATCACTGATGGGAAGTGTGAGTAAACAGCCCACACAACAAGCATTGCATGAGTGAATCATAAACAGTACAGTAATCACTGATGGGAAGTGTAAGTTACGGACAGCCCACACAACCAGCATTGCATGAGTGAATCATAAACAGTACAGTAATCACTGACGCAAAGTGTGAGTTAAGGACAGCCCACACAACCAGCATTGCATGAGTGAATCAGTAAACAGTACAGTAATCACTGACTGGAAGTGTGAGTTAAGGCCAGCCCACAAAACCAGCATTGCAAGAGTGAATCAGTAAACAGTACAGTAATCACTGACTGGAAGTGTGAGGTAAGGACAGCCCACAAAATCAGCATTGCAAGAGTGAATCAGTAAACAGTACAGTAATCACTGACTGGAAGTGTGAGGTAAGGACAGCCCACAAAACCAGCATTGCAAGAGTGAATCAGTAAACAGTACAGTAATCACTGACGGGAAGTGTGAGTTAAGGACAGCCCACACAACTAGCATTATATGAGTGAATCAGTAAATAGTACAGTAATCACTGATGGGAAGTGTGAGTTAAGGACAGCCCATACAACCAGCACTGCAGGAGTGAATCAGTAAACAGGACAGTAATCACTGATGGAAAGTGTGAGTTAAGGACAGCCCGCAGAACCAGCATTGCATGAGTGAATAAATAAACAGTGCAGTAATCACTGATGGGAAGTCTGAGTTAAGGATAGCCCACACAACCACCACTGCATGAATGAATCAGTAAACAGTACAGTAATCTCTGATGGGAAGTGTGACTTAAGGACATCCCCCACAGCCAGCATTGCATGTGGGAATCAGTAAACAGTACAGTAATCACTGATGGGAAGTGTCAGTTAAGGACAGCCCATACAACCAGCACTGCAGGAGTGAATCAGTAAACAGTACAGTAATCACTGATGGGAAGTGTCAGTTAAGGACAGCCCGTACAACCAGCATTGCAGAGTTGAATCAGTTAAAAGGACAGTAATCACTGATGGGAAGTGTGAGTTCAGGACAGCCCACACAACCAGCATTGAATGAGTGAATCAGTGAACAGTACAGTAATTACTGAAAAGAAGTCTGAGTTAAGGACAGCTCACACAACCAGTATTGCATGAGTGAATCAGTAAAAAGTACAGTAATCATTGATGGGAAGTGTGTGTTAAGGACAACCCACACAACCAGCATTGCATGAGTGAATCAGTAAACAGTACAGTAATCACTGATGGGAAGTCTGAGTTAAGGACAGCCCATACAACCACCATTGCCTGAGTGAGTCAGTAAATAGTACAGTAATCTCTGATGGGAAGTGTGAGTTAAGGACATCGCCCACAGCCAGCATTGCATGAGTAAATCAGTAGACAGTACAGTAATCACTAATGGGAAGTGACAGATAAAGACATCCCCCACAGCCAGCATTGCATGAGTGAATCAATAAACAGAACAATAATCACTGATGGGAAGTGTGAGTTAAGGACACCCCAAATCAGTAAGCAGTACAGTAATCTCTGATGGGAAGTTTGAGTTAAAGACAGCCCCGACAACCAGCATTGAATTATGGAATCAGTAAAAAGAACAGTAATCATTGATGGGAAGTGTGAGTTAGGACAGCCCACACAACCAGCATAGCATAGGTGAATCAGTAAACAGTACAGTAATCACTGATGGGATGTGTGAGTTAAGGACAGCCTAGACAACCAGCATTGCATGAGTGAACTAGTAAAAAGTACAGTAATCACTGATGGGAAGTGTGAGTTAAGGAAATCACACACAACCAGCATTGCAGGAGCGAATCAGTAAAAAGGACAGTAATCACTGATGGGAAGTGTGAGTTCAGGATAGCCCACACAGCCAGCATTGCATGAGTGAATCAGTAAACAGGACAGTAATCACTGATGGGAAGTGTGAGTTAAGGACAGACCACACAAGCAGCATTGCATGAGTTAATCAGGAAACAGCACAGAACTCACTGATGGGAAGTGTGAGTTAAGGACAGCCCACACAACCAGCATTGCACGAATGAATCAGTAAACAGTACAGTAGTCACTGATGGGAAGTATGAGTTAAGGACAGCCCACACAAACAGCATTGCATGAGTTAATCAGTAAACAGTACAGTAATCACTGATGGGAAGTGTGAGTTAAGGACAGCCACACAACCAACATTGCATGAGTGAATTAGTAAACAGTACAGTAATCACTGATATGAAGTGTGAGTTAAGGACAGCCCACACAAACAGCATTGCATGAGTTAATCAGTAAACAGTACAGTAATCACTCATGGGAAGTGTAAGTTAAGGACAGCCCACACAACCAGCATTGCATGAGTGAATCAGTAAACAGTACAGTAATCACTGACAGGAAGTGTGGTTTAAGGACTGCCCACACAACCAGCATTGCACGAGTGAATCAGTAAACAGTATGGTAGACACTGATGGGAAGCGTGAGTTAAGGATAGCCCACACAACCAGCATTGCATGAGTGAATTAGTAAACAGTACAGTAATCACTGATGGGAAGTGTGAGTTAAGAACAGCTCACACAGTCAGCATTGTATGAGTGAATCAGTAAACAATGCAGACATTACTGATGGGAAGTGTGAGTTAAGGACAGCCCACACAACCCGCACTGCATAAGTGAATAAGTACACAGTACAATAATCACTGATGGGAAGTGTGAGTTAAGGACAACCCACACAACCAGCATTTAATGAGTGAATTAGTAAACTGTACAGTAATCACTGATGAGAAATGTGAGTTAAGGACAGCCCACGCAACCTGCAATGCATGAGTGAATCAGTAAACAGTGCAATACTCACTGATGGGAAGTGTGAGTTAAGGACAGCCCACACAACTGGCATTGCATGACTGAATCAGTAAACAGTACATTACTCAGTGATTAGAAGTGTGAGTTAAGGACAGCCCACACAATTGGAGTTGCATGAGTAAATCAGTGAGCAGTACAGTAATCACGGATGGGAGGTGTGAGTTAAGGACAGCCCACAAAACTGGCATTGCGTCACTGAATCAGTAAGAAGTACAGTAATCTCTGATGGGAAGTGTGAGTTAAGGACAGCCCCCACAACCAGCATAGCATAAGTTAATCAACAGACAGCACTGTAATCACTGATGGGAAGTGTAAATTAAGGATAGCCCCCACAACCAGCATTGCATGAGTGAGTCAGTAAACAGTACATTAATCACTGATGGGAAGTGTGAGCTAAAAACAACGCCCACAAACAGCATTACATGAGTGAATCAGTAAACAGCACAATAATCACTGATGGGAAGTGTGAAATAAGCACAGCCCCAAAACCTGTACTGCATGAGTGAATCAGTAAACAGTAGAGTCATTACTGATGGGAAGTGTGAGGTAAGGACAGCACACACAACCAGCATTGCATGAGTGAATCAGTAAACAGTACAGTAATCATTGACGGGAAGTGTGAGGTAAGGACAACTCACACAATCAGCATTGCATGAGTGAATCAGTAAACAGTACAGTAATTACTGAGAGGAAGTGTGAGTTAATAACAGCCCACACAACCAGCATTGAAAGATTGAATCAGTAAACAGTACAGTATTCACTAATGGGAAGTGTGAGTTAAGGACAGCCCACACAACCAGCATTGCATGAGTGAATCAATAACCAGTACAGTAATCATTGATGGGAAATGTGAATTAAGGACAGCCCTTCCAACCAGCATTGCACAAAGGAATCAGTAAACAGTACAGTAATCACTACTAGGAGGTGTGGGTTAAAGATAGTCCCAAAATGAAAAAAAAAAAAAATGAAAAAAAAGCCAGTTAAAGATAGGCCAGACAACCAGCATTGCATGACGGAATCAGTAAACAGTACAGTAATCACTGATGGAAAGCGTGAGTAAAGGACAGCCCACACATCCAGCATTGCATGACAGAATCAGTAAACAGTACAGTAATCACTGATTAGAAGTATGAGTTGAGGACAGCCCACACAACCAGGATTGCATGAGTAAATCAGAAAAAAGTACAGTAATCACTGATGGGAAGTGTGAGTTAAGGACAGCCCACACAATCAGCATTGCAAGAGGGAATCAGCAAACAGTACAGTACTCACTGATGGGAATTGTGAGTTAAGGACAGTCAACACAACCAGCATTGCAGGAGTAAACAATGAATCTGTAAACAGAAGAGTAATCACTGATGGGAAGTGTGAGTTAAGGACAGCCCACACAACCAGCATTACATGAGTGAATCAGTAAACAGTACAGTAATCACTGATGGGAAGTGTGAGTTAAAGACAGGACTCACAACCAGCATTGCAGGAATGAATCAGTAAACAATACAATAATCACGGATGGGAACTGTGAGTTAAGGACAGCCCAAACAACCAGCATTGCATGAGTGAATCAGTAGTACAGTAATCGCTGATGGGAAATCTGTGCTAAGGACAGCCCACACAACCAGCATTGCAGGTGTGAATCAGTAAACTGAGCAATAATCATTCATGGTAATTGTGAGTTAAGGACAGCCTAAATCAGTAAACAGTACACTAATCTCTGATAGGAAGTGTGAGTTAAGGGCTGCCCCCACAACCAGCATTGCATGACAGAATCAGTAAACAGTACATTAATCACTGATGGAAGTGTGAGTTAAGGAGAGCCCACACAACCAGCATTGCATGAGTGAATCTGTAAACAGTACAGTAATCACTGATGGGAAGTGTGAGGTAAGGGCAGCCCACACAACCAGCATTGCATGAGTGAATCAGTAAAGTGGACAGTAATCACTGATGGGAAGTGTGAGTTAACAGCAGCCCACACAACCAGCATTGCATGAGTGAATCAGAAAACAATACAGTAATCACTGATGGGAAGTGTGAGTTAAGGACAGCCCACACAACAAGCATTGCATGAGTGAATCAGTAAAGAATACAGTTATCACTGATGGGAAGTCTGAGTTAAGGACAGACCACGCAACCAGCACTGCGTGAATGAATCAGTAAACAGTACCGTGATCACTGCCGGGAAGTGTGAGTTAACAACAGCCCACACAACCAGCATTGCGTGAGTGAATGAGTGAACAGTACAATAATCTCTGATGGGAAGTGTGAGTTAAGGAAAGCCCACACAGCCACCATTGCATGAGTGAATTAGTAAACAGTAAAGTAATCACTGATAGGTGGTGTGATTTAAGGACAGCCCACACAAACAGCATTGCATGAGTGAATCATAAACAGTACAGTAATCACTGATGGGAAGTGTGAGCTTAGGACACCCGACACAACCAGTATTGAATGAGGGAGTCAGTAAACAGTACAGTAATCATAGAAGGGAAGTGTAAGTTAAGCAAAGCCCACACAACCAGCATTGCAAGAGTGACTCAGTAAAGAATACAGTAATCACTGAGATGAAGTTTGAGTTAAGTACAGCCCATACAACCAGCATTGCATGATTGAATCATAAACAGTACAGTAATCACTGACGGGAATTGTGAGTTACAGACACCCACACAACCAGCCTTGCAGGTGTGAATCAGTAAACTGAACAATAATCACTGATGGGATTTGTGAGTTAAGGACAGACCAAATCAGTAAACAGTACAGTAATCTCTGATAGGAAATGTGAGTTAAGGACTGCCCCCACAACCAGCCTTGCATGACTAAATCACTAAACAGTACAGTAATCACTGATGGGAAGTGTGAGTTAAGAACAGCCCACACAACCAGCATTGCATGAGTGAATCAATGAACAGTACATTAATCACTGTAGGAAGTGTGAGGTAAGGACAGCCCACACAACCAGCATTGCATGAGTGAATTAGTAAAGTGGACAGTAATCACTGATGGGAAGTGTGAGTTAAGAACAGCCCACACAACCAGCATTGCATGAGTGAATCCGTAAACAGCACAGAAATCACTGATGGGAAGTGTGAGTTAAGGACAGCCCAGACAACAGGCATTGCATGAGTGAATCAGTAAACAGGACAATAATCACTGATGGGAAGTGTGAGTTAACAGCAGCCCACATAACCAGCATTGCATGAGTGAATCAGTAAACAGTATAGTTAGAACTGATAGGAAGTGAGATTTAAGGAAAGCCCATACAACCAGCATTGCATATCAGCATCAATAAACAGTAGAGTATTCACTGATGGGAAGTGTGAGTTAAGGACAGCCCACACAACCAACCTTAGATGATGGAATCAGTAAAGAGTACAGTAATCACTGATGGGAAGTGAGTTAAGGACAGCCCACACAACCAACATTAGATGATGGAATCTGTAAAGAGTACAGTAATCACTGATGGGAAGTGTGAGTTAAGGACCGCTATCACAACCAGCATTACATGAGTAAATCAGTAAACAGTACTGTAATCACTGATGGGAAGTGTGAGTTAACAACAGCCCACACAACCAGCATTGCATGAGTGAATGAGTGAACAGTACAATAATCTCTGATGGGAAGTGTGAGTTAAGGACAGCCCACACAGCAACCATTGCATGAGTGTATCATAAACAGTACAGTAATCACTGATGGGAAGTGTGAGCTTAGGACACCCGACACAACCAGTATTGAATGAATGAGTCAGTAAACAGTACAGTAATCACTGATGGGAAGTGTGAGTTAAGCACAGCCCACACAACCAGCGTTGCAAGAGTGACTCAGTAAACAATACAGTAATCACTGAGAGGAAGTTTGAGGTAAGTACAGCCCATACAACCAGCATTGCAGGAGTGAATCAGTAAACAGTACAGTGATCACTGATGGGAAGTGTGAGTTAAGGACAGCCCAGACAACAAGCATTGCATGAGTGAATCAGTAAACAGGAGAATAATCACTGATGGGAAGTGTGAGTTAACAGCAGCCCACACAACCAGCATTGCATGAGTGAATCAGTAAAGAGTACAGTAATCACTCACTGGAAGTGTGACTTAAGGACAGCCAACACAACCAGCATTCCATGACAGAATCAGTAAACAGTAGAGTTAGAACTGATGGGAAGTGATAGTTAAGGAAAACCCATACAACCAGCATTGCATATCGGCATCAATAAACAGTAGAGTATTCACTGATGGGAAGTGTGAGTTAAGGACAGCCCACACAACCAACATTAGATGATGGAATCAGTAAAGAGTACAGTAATCACTGATGGGAAGTGTGAGTTAAGGACCACCATCACAACCAGCATTGCAAGAGTAAATCAGTAAACATTACAGTAATCACTGATGGGAAGTATGAGTTTAGGACAGCCCATACATCCAGCATTGCATGAGTGAATCAGTAAACAGTACAGTAATTACTGATGGGAAGTTTGAGTTAAGGTCAGCCCACACAACCAGCATTACAGGTGTGAATCAGTAAACTGAACAATAATCACTGATGGGATTTGTGAGTTAAGGACAGCCCAAATCAGTAAACAGTACTGTAATCTCTGACAGGAAGTGTGAGTTAAGCACAGCCCACCAACCAGAATTCCATGACGGAGTCAGTAAACAGTACACTAATCACTGATGAGAAGTGTGACATAAGTACAGCGCTCACAACCAGCATTGCATGACAGAATCAGTAAACAGTACTGTTGTGAAGTGTCAGTTAAAAACAGCCCACACAACCAGCATTGTATGACTGAATCAGTAAACAGTACAGTAATCACTGATGGGAAGTGAGAGTTAAGAAAAGCCCACACAACCAGCATTGCATGACGGTATCAATAAACAGTACAGTAATCACTGATTGGAAGTGTGAGTTAAGGACAGCCCACACAACCAGCATTGCATGAGTGAATTAGTAAAGAGGACAGTAATCACTTATTGGAAGTGTGAGTTAAGGACAGACCACACAACCAGCATTGCATGAGTGAATTGGTAAACAGCACAGTAATCACTGATGGGAAGTGTGAGTTAAGGATAGACCACACAACAAGCATTGCATGAATGAATAACTAAACAGGACAGTAATCACTGATGGGAAGTGTGAGTTAACAGCAGCCCACACAACCAGCATTGCATGAGCGAATCAGTAAACAATACAGTAATCACTGATGGGAAGTGTGAGTTAAGGACAGCCCACACAACCAGCATTGCATGAGTGAATCAATAAACAGTAGAGTAATCACTGATGGGAAGTGTGAGGTAAGGACAGCCCACACAACCAGCATTGCAAGAGGGAATCAGTAAACAGTACAGTAATTACTGAAGGGAAGTGTGAGTTAAGGACAGCCCACACAACCAACATTACAGGAGTGAATCAGTAAAGAGTACATTAATCACTGATGGGAACTGTGAGTTAAGGACAGCCCACACAACTAGCATTGCAAAAGTGAATCAGTGAACAGTAAAGTAATTGCAGATGGCTAGTCTGAGTTAATGACATCCCACACAACCAGCATTGCATGAGTGAATCAGTAAACAGTAGAGTAATCACTGATGGGAAGTCTGAGTTAAGGAGAGACCACACAACCAGCATTGCAGGTGTGAATCAGTAAACTGAACAATCACTGATGGGATTTGTGAGTTAAGTACAGCGCGAATCAGTAAACAGTACAGTAATCTCTGATAAGAAGTGTGAGTTAAGGACTGCCCCCACAACCAGCATTGCATGACGGAATCAGTAAACAGTACAGTAATCACTGAAGGGAAGTGTGATTTCAGGACAGCCCACACAACCAGCTTTGCAAGACTGAATCAGTAAACAGTACAGTAATCACTGATGGGAAGTCTGAGTTAAGGACAGACCACCCAACCAGCATTACGTGAGTAAATCAGTAAACAATACAAAGATCAGTGATATGAAGTGTGAGTTAACAACAGCCCACACAACCAGCATTGCATGAGTGAAACAGTAAACAGTACAATAATCACTGATGAGAAGTGTGCGTTAAGTACAGCCCCCACAACCAGCAGTGGATGACGGAATCAGTAAACAGTACTGTTTGAAGTGTCACTTAAAAACAGCCCACACAACCAGCATTATATGACTGAATCAGTAAACAGTACAGTACTCTCTGATAGGAAGTGTGAGCTAAGGACTGCACCCACAACCATCATTGCTTGATGGTATCAGTAAACAGTACAGTAATCACTGATGGGAAGTGTGAGTTAAGGACACCAAACACAACGAGCATTGCAAGAGTGAATCAGCAAACAGTACAGTAATCACTGATGGGAAGTGTGAGTTAAGGATGGCCCACACAACCAGCATTGCAGGAGTGAATCAGTAAAAGTAGAGTAATCACTGATGGGAAGTGTGAGTTAAGAACAGCCCACACAACCAGCATTGCATGAGTGAATCAGTGAACAGTACATTAATCACTGATGTGAAGTGTGAGGTAAGGACAGCCCACACAACCAGCATTGCATGAGTGAATTAGTAAAGTGGACAGTAATCACTGATGGGAAGTGTGAGTTAAGAACAGCCCACACAACCAGCATTGCATGAGTGAATCCGTAAACAGCACAGAAATCACTGATGGTAAGTGTGAGTTAAGGACAGCCCAGACAACAGGCATTGCATGAGTGAATCAGTAAACAGGACAATAATCACTGATGGGAAGTGTGAGTTAACAGCAGCCCACATAACCAGCATTGCATGAGTGAATCAGTAAACAGTATAGTTAGAACTGATAGGAAGTGAGATTTAAGGAAAGCCCATACAACCAGCATTGCATATCAGCATCAATAAACAGTAGAGTATTCACTGATGGGAAGTGTGAGTTAAGGACAGCCCACACAACCAACCTTAGATGATGGAATCAGTAAAGAGTACAGTAATCACTGATGGGAAGTGTGAGTTAAGGACAGCCCACACAACCAACATTAGATGATGGAATCTGTAAAGAGTACTGTAATCACTGATGGGAAGTGTGAGTTAAGGACCGCTATCTCAACCAGCATTGCATGAGTAAATCAGTAAACAGTACAGTAATCACTAATGGGAAGTGTGAGGTAAAAGCCCACACATCCAGCATTGCAGGATTGAATCAGTAAACAGTACTGTAATCACTGATGGGAAGTGTGAGTTAACAACAGCCCACACAACCAGCATTGCATGAGTGAATAAGTGAACAGTACAATAATCTCTGATGGGAAGTGTGAGTTAAGGACAGCCCACACAGCAACCATTGCATGAGTGAATTAGTAAACAGTACAGTAATCACTGATAGGTGGTGTGATTTAAGGACAGCCCACACAACAAGCATTGCATGAGTGTATCATAAACAGTACAGTAATCACTGATGGGAAGTGTGAGTTAAGCACAGCCCACACAACCAGCGTTGCAAGAGTGACTCAGTAAACAATACAGTAATCACTGAGAGGAAGTTTGAGTTAAGTACAGCCCATACAACCAGCATTGCAGGAGTGAATCAGTAAACAGTACGGTGATCACTGATGGGAAGTGTGAGTTAAGGACAGCCCAGACAACAAGCATTGCATGAGTGAATCAGTAAACAGGACAATAATCACTGATGGGAAGTGTGAGTTAACAGCAGCCCACACAACCAGCATTGCATGAGTGAATCAGTAAAGAGTACAGTAATCACTCACTGGAAGTGTGACTTAAGGACAGCCAACACAACCAGCATTCCATGACAGAATCAGTAAACAGTAGAGTTAGAACTGATGGGAAGTGATAGTTAAGGAAAACCCATACAACCAGCATTGCATATCGGCATCAATAAACAGTAGAGTATTCACTGATGGGAAGTGTGAGTTAAGGACAGCCCACACAACCAACATTAGATGATGGAATCAGTAAAGAGTACAGTAATCACTGATGGGAAGTGTGAGTTAAGGATCACCATCACAACCAGCATTGCAAGAGTAAATCAGTAAACATTACAGTAATCACTGATGGGCAGTATGAGTTCAGGACAGCCCATACATCCAGCATTGCATGAGTGAATCATAAACACTACAGTAATCAATGAGGAAGTGTGAGTTAAGGACAGCCCACACAACCAGCATTGCATGAGTGAATCAGTAAACAGTACAGTAATTACTGATGGGAAGTGTGAGTTAAGGTCAGCCCACACAACCAGCATTACAGGTGTGAATCAGTAAACTGAACAATAATCACTGATGGGATTTGTGAGTTAAGGACAGCCCAAATCAGTAAACAGTACTGTAATCTCTGACAGGAAGTGTGAGTTAAGCACAGCCCACCAACCAGAATTCCATGACGGAGTCAGTAAACAGTACACTAATCACTGATGAGAAGTGTGACATAAGTACAGCGCTCACAACCAGCATTGCATGACAGAATCAGTAAACAGTACTGTTGTGAAGTGTCAGTTAAAAACAGCCCACACAACCAGCATTGTATGACTGAATCAGTAAACAGTACAGTAATCACTGATGGGAAGCGAGAGTTAAGAAAAGCCCACACAACCAGCATTGCATGACGGTATCAATAAACAGTACAGTAATCACTGATTGGAAGTGTGAGTTAAGGACAGCCCACACAACCAGCATTGCATGAGTGAATTAGTAAAGAGGACAGTAATCACTTATTGGAAGTGTGAGTTAAGGACAGACCACACAACCAGCATTGCATGAGTGAATTGGTAAACAGCACAGTAATCACTGATGGGAAGTGTGAGTTAAGGATAGACCACACAACAAGCATTGCATGAATGAATAACTAAACAGGACAGTAATCACTGATGGGAAGTGTGAGTTAACAGCAGCCCACACAACCAGCATTGCATGAGCGAATCAGTAAACAATACAGTAATCACTGATGGGAAGTGTGAGTTAAGGACAGCCCACACAACCAGCATTGCATGAGTGAATCAATAAACAGTACAGTAATCACTGATGGGAAGTGTGAGGTAAGGACAGCCCACACAACCAGCATTGCAAGAGGGAATCAGTAAACAGTACAGTAATTACTGAAGGGAAGTGTGAGTTAAGGACAGCCCACACAACCAACATTACAGGAGTGAATCAGTAAAGAGTACATTAATCACTGATAGGAAGTGTGAGGTAAGGACAGCTCACACAACCAGCATTGCAAGAGTGAATCAGTAAACAGTACAGTAAGTACTGAAGGGAAGTGTGAGTTAAGGACAGCCCACACAACCAACATTACAGGAGTGAATCAGTAAAGAGTACATTAATCACTGATGGGAACTGTGAGTTAAGGACAGCCCACACAACTAGCATTGCAAAAGTGAATCAGTGAACAGTAAAGTAATTGCAGATGGCTAGTCTGAGTTAATGACATCCCACACAACCAGCATTGCATGAGTGAATCAGTAAACAGTAGAGTAATCACTGATGGATAGTCTGAGTTAAGGAGAGACCACACAACCAGCATTGCAGGTGTGAATCAGTAAACTGAGCAATCACTGATGGGATTTGTGAGTTAAGTACAGAGCGAATCAGTAAACAGTACAGTAATCTCTGATAAGAAGTGTGAGTTAAGGACTGCCCCCACAACCAGCATTGCATGACGGAATCAGTAAACAGTACAGTAATCACTGAAGGGAAGTGTGATTTCAGGACAGCCCACACAACCAGCTTTGCAAGACTGAATCAGTAAACAGTACAGTAATCACTGATGGGAAGTCTGAGTTAAGGACAGACCACCCAACCAGCATTGCGTGAGTAAATCAGTAAACAATACAAAGATCAGTGATATGAAGTGTGAGTTAACAACAGCCCACACAACCAGCATTGCATGAGTGAAACAGTAAACAGTACAATAATCAGTGATGAGAAGTGTGCGTTAAGTACAGCCCCCACAACCAGCAGTGGATGACGGAATCAGTAAACAGTACTGTTTGAAGTGTCACTTAAAAACAGCCCACACAACCAGCATTATATGACTGAATCAGTAAACAGTACAGTAATCTCTGATAGGAAGTGTGAGCTAAGGACTGCACCCACAACCATCATTGCTTGATGGTATCAGTAAACAGTACAGTAATCACTGATGGGAAGTGTGAGTTAAGGACACCAAACACAACGAGTATTGCAAGAGTGAATCAGCAAACAGTACAGTAATCACTGATGGGAAGTGTGAGTTAAGGATGGCCCACACAACCAGCATTGCAGGAGTGAATCAGTAAAAAGTAGAGTAATCACTGATGGGAAGGGTGAGTTAAGGAAAGCCCACATGACCAGCATTGCACAACGGTATCAATAAACAGTACAGTAAACACTGATGGGATGTGTGAGTTAAATACAGCCAACACAACAAGTATTGCATGAGTGAATCAGCAAACAGTACAGTAATCACTGATGGGAACTGTGAGTTAAGGACATCCCACATAACCAGCATTGCATGAGTAAATCAATAAACAGTAGAGTAATCACTGATGGGAAGTCTGAGTTATTGACAGCCCACACAACCAGCATTGCAGGTGTGAATCAGTAAACTGAACAATAATCACCGATGGGATTTGTGAGTTAAGGACAGGCCAAATCAGTAAACAGTACAGTAATCTCTGATAGGAAGTGTAAGTTAAGGACAGCCCCCACAACCAGCATTGCATGACGGAATCACTAAACAGTACAGTAATCACTGATGGGAAGTGTGAGGTAAGGACAGCCCACACAACCAGGATTGCAGTAGTGAATCAATAAACAGGACAGTAATCACTGATGGGAAGTGTGAGTTCAGGACAGTCCACACATCCAGCATTGCATGAGTGAATCAGTAAACAGGACAGTAATCACTGATGGGAAGTGTGAGTTAGCAGCCCAAACAACCAGCATTGCATGAGTGAATCAGAAATAGTACAGTAATCACTGATGGGAAGTCTCAGTTAAGGAAAGCCCACACAACCAGCATTCCATGACTGAATCAGTAAATAGTACAGTAATCACTGATGGGAAGTCTCAGTTAAGGAATGCCCACACAACCAGCATTGCGTGAGTGAATCAGTAAACAATACAGTGATCACTGATGGGAAGTGTGAGGTAACAACAGCCCACACAACCAGCATTGCATGAGTGAATCAGTAAACAGTACATTAATCACTGATGGGAAGTGTGAGTTAAGTACAGTCCCCACAACCAGCAGTGGATGACGGAATCAGTAAACAGTACTGTTTGAAGTGTCAGTTAAAAACAGCCCACACAACCAACATATGGGCTGTTCACTGCATGAGTGAATCAGAAACAGTACAGTAAACAGTACAGTAATAACTGATGGGAAGTTAGAGTTAAGGAAAGCCCACACAACCAGCATTGCATGACGGTATCAATAAACAGTACAGTAATCACTGATGGGAAGTGTGAGTTAAGGACAGCCCACACAACCAACATTAGATGATGGAATCAGTAAAGATTACAGTAATCACTGATGGGAAGTGTGAGTTAAAGCTAGCCCACACAACCAGCGTTGTAGGAAGAAATCAGTAAATAGTACAGTAATCACTTATGGGAAGTGTGAGTTAAGGACAGCCCACACAACCCAGATTACATGAGTGAATCAGTAAACAGTACAGTAATCACTGATGGCAAGTGTGCAGCTCTGGATAGCACACACAACCAGCATTGCATCAGTTAATCAGTAAACAGTCCAGTAATCCTTAATGGGAAGTCTGAGTTAAGGACAGACCACCCAACCACCATTGCATGAGTGAATCAATAAACAGTACAGTAATCACTGATGGGAAGTGTGAGTTAATGACCGCCCACACAACCAGCATTGCATGAGTGAATCAGTAAACAGGACAGTAATCACTGATGAGAAGTGTGAGTTATCAGCAGCCCAAACAAACAGCACTGCATGAGTGAATCAGAAACAGTACAGTAATCACTGATGGGAAATCTCAGTTAAGGAAAGCCCACACAACCAGCATTCCATGACTAAATCAGTAAACAGTACAGTAATCACTGATGGGAAGTCTGAGTTAAGGACGGACCACCCAACCAGCATTGCGTGAGTGAATCAGTAAACAGTACAGTAATCACTGATAGGAAGTGTGAGGTAAGGACAGCCCCAACAACCAGCATTGCATGAATGAATCAGTAGAAAGTACAGTAATCATTGATGGGAACTGTGAGTTAAGGACATCCCACATAACCAGCATTTCAAGAGTGAATCAGTAAACAGTATAGAAATCACTGAGAGGAAGTGTGAGTTAAGGACAGCCCACACAACCAGCATTGCATGAGTGAATCAGTAAAAAGTACAGTAATAACTGATAGGAAATGTGAGTTAAGGACAGCCCACACAACCAGCATTGCATGAGTGAATCAGTAAACAGTACAGTAATCACTGATGGCAAGTGTGCGGTTCTGGACAGCTCACACAACCAGCATTGCATGAGTTAATCAGTAAACAGCACAGTAATCACTGATGGCAAGTGTGAGTTAAGGACAGCCCACACAGCCAGCACTGCATGAGTGAATCAGTTAACAGCACAGTAATCACTGATGGGAAGTGTGAGTTAAGGACTGCCCCCACAACCAGCATTGCATAACAGAATCAGTAAACAGTACAGTAATCACTGATGGAAGTGTGAGTTAACAACAGCCCACACAACCAGCATTGCAGGAGTGAATCAATAAACAGTACAGTAATCACTGATGGTAAGTGTGAGTTCAGGAAATCCCACACAATCAGCATTGCATGAGTGAATCCGTAAACAGCACAGTAATCACTGAGGGGAAGTGTGAGTTATGGACAGCCCACACAACAAACATTAGATGACGGAATCAGTAAAGAGTACAGTAATCACTGATGGGAAGTGTGAGTTAAGGATAGCCCAAACAACAAGCATTGCAGGAAGGAATCAATAAACAGTACAGTACTCACTGATGGGAAGTGTGAGTTAAGGACAGCCAACACAACCTGCATTGCCTGAGTGAATCAGTAAAAAGTACAGTAATCACTGATAGGAAGTGTGAGTTAAGGACAGCCCACACAACCAGCATTGCATGACTGAATCAGTAAACAGTACAGTAATCACTGATGGGAATTCTGACTTAAGGACAGGCCACACAACCAGCATTGTGTAGGTGAAGCAGTAAACAGTACCGTGATCACTGATGGGAAGTGTGCGTTAACAACAGCTTACACAACCAGCATTGCATGAGTGAATCAGTAAACAGAACAATAATCACTGATGGGAGTGTGAATTAAGGACAGCCCACACAGCCAAAATTGCATGAGTGAATAAGTAAACAGTACAGTAATCACTGATGAAAAGTGTGAGTTAAGCACAACCCACACAACCAGCATTGCAAGAGTGAATCAGTAAACAGTACAGTGATCATTGAAAGGAAGTGTATGTTATTAACAGCCCACACAACCAGCATTGCATGACTGAATCAGTAAACAGTACAGTAATCACTGATGAAAAGTGTGAGTTAAGCACAACCCACACAACCAGCATTGCAAGAGTGAATCAGTAAACAGTACAGTGATCATTGAAAGGAAGTGTATGTTATTAACAGCCCACACAACCAGCATTGCATGACTGAATCAGTAAACAGTACAGCAATCACTAATGGGAAGTGTGAGTTAAGGACAGCCCACAGAACCAGCATTGCATGAGTAAATCAATACACTGAACAGTAATCATTAATGGGAAATGTGAGTTAAGGACAGCCCCCACAACCAGCATTGCATGATGGAATCAGTAAACAGTACAGTAATCACTGATGGGAAGCGTGAGTTAATGACAGCCCACACAACCAGCATTGCATGACAGAATCAGTAAATAGTACAGTATTCACTGGTTTGAAGTGTGAGTTAAGGACAGCCCACACAACCTGCATTGCTTGAGTGAATCAGTAAACAGTACAGTAATCACTGATGGGAAGTGTGAGTTAAGGACAGCCCAAATCAGTAAACAGTACAGTAATCTCTGATAGGAAGTGCGAATTAAGGACTGCCCCTACAACCAGCATTGCATGACGGAGTCACTAAACAGTACAGTAATCAACAATGGGAAGTGTAAGTTAAGGACAGCCAACACAACCAGCATTGTCTGAGTGAATCAGTAAACAGTACAGTAAAAACTGATGGGAAGTGTGAGTTAAGGACAGCCCACACAACAAGCATTGCATGAGTGAATCAGGAAACAGTACAGTAATCACTGATGGGAACTGTGAGGTAAGGACAGCCCACACAATCAGCATTGCTGGTGTGAATCAGTAAACAGTACAGTAATCACTGATGGGAAGTGTGAGTTAAGGACAGCCCACACAACAAGCATGGCATGAGTGAATCAGCAAACAGTACAGTAATCACTGATGGGAAGTGTGAGTTAAGGACAGCCCACACAACAAGCATTGCATGAGTGAATCAGGAAACAGTACAGTAATCACTGATGGGAATTGTGAGTTAAGGACAATCAACACAACCAGCATTGCAGGAGTAAACAGTGAATCAGTAAACAGAAGAGTAATCACTGATGGGAAGGATGAGTTAAGGACAACCCACACAACCAGCATTACAAAAGTTAATCAGTAAAGAGTACAGTAATCACTGCTAGGAAGTGTGAGGTAAGGACAGCCCTAACAACAAGCATTGCGTGAGTGAATCAGTAGAAACTACAGTAATCACTGATGGGAAGTGTGAGTTAATGACAGGACTCACAACCAGCATTGCAGGAATGAATCAGTAAACAATACAATAATCACTGATGGGAACTGTGAGTTAAGGACAGCCCAAACAACCAGCATTGCATGAGTGAATCAGTGAACAGTACAGTAATCGCTGATGGGAAGTCTGAGTTAAGGACATCCACCACAACCAGCATTGCAAGTGTGAATCAGTAAACTGAGCAATAATCACTGATGGCAATTGTGAGTTAAGGACAGCCCAAATTAGTAAACAGTACAGTAATCTCTGATAGGAAGTGTGAGTTAAGGACTGCCCCCACAACCAGCATTGCATAACGGAATCAGTAAACAGTACAGTAATCACTGATGGAAGTGTGAATTAACAACAGCCCACACAACCAGCATTGCATGAATGAATCACTATACAGTGCAGTAATCACTGATGGGAAGTGTGAGTTAAGGACTGCCCCCACAACCAGCATTGCATAACGGAATCAGTAAACAGTACAGTAATCACTGATGGAAGTGTGAGCTAACAACAGCCCACACAACCAGCACTGCGGGAGTGAATCAATAAACAGTATAGTAATCACTGATGGTAAGTGTGAGTTCAGGAAATCCCACACAATCAGCATTGCATGAGTGAATCCGTAAACAGCACAGTAATCACTGAGGGGAAGTGTGAATTATGGACAGCCAACACAACAAACATTAGATGACGGAATCAGTAAAGAGTACAGTAATCACTGATGGGAAGTGTGAGTTAAGGATAGCCCAAACAACAAGCATTGCAGGAAGGAATCAATAAACAGTACAGTACTCACTGATGGGAAGTGTGAGTTAAGGACAGCCAACACAACCTGCATTGCCTGAGTGAATCAGTAAACAGTACAGTAATCTCTGATAGGAAGTGTGAGCTAAGGACTGCACCCACAACCATCATTGCTTGATGGTATCAGTAAACAGTACAGTAATCACTGATGGGAAGTGTGAGTTAAGGACACCAAACACAACGAGTATTGCAAGAGTGATTCAGCAAACAGTACAGTAATCACTGATGGGAAGTGTGAGTTAAGGATGGCCCACACAACCAGCATTGCAGGAGTGAATCAGTAAAAAGTAGAGTAATCACTGATGGGAAGGGTGAGTTAAGGAAAGCCCACACGACCAGCATTGCATAACGGTATCAATAAACAGTACAGTAAACACTGATGGGAAGTGTGAGTTAAATACAGCCAACACAACAAGCATTGCATGAGTGAATCAGCAAACAGTACAGTAATCACTGATGGGAACTGTGAGTTAAGGACATCCCACATAACCAGCATTGCATGAGTAAATCAATAAACAGTAGAGTAATCACTGATGGGAAGTCTGAGTTATTGACAGCCCACACAACCAGCATTGCAGGTGTGAATCAGTAAACTGAACAATAATCACCGATGGAATTTGTGAGTTAAGGACAGCCCAAATCAGTAAACAGTACAGTAATCTCTGATAGGAAGTGTAAGTTAAGGACAGCCCCCACAACCAGCATTGCATGACGGAATCACTAAACAGTACAGTAATCACTGATGGGAAGTGTGAGGTAAGGACAGCCCACACAACCAGGATTGCAGGAGTGAATCAATAAACAGGACAGTAATCACTGATGGGAAGTGTGAGTTCAGGACAGTCCACACATCCAGCATTGCATGAGTGAATCAGTAAACAGGACAGTAATCACTGATGGGAAGTGTGAGTTAGCAGCCCAAACAACCAGCATTGCATGAGTGAATCAGAAATAGTACAGTAATCACTGATGGGAAGTCTCAGTTAAGGAAAGCCCACACAACCAGCATTCCATGACTGAATCAGTAAATAGTACAGTAATCACTGATGGGAAGTCTCAGTTAAGGAAAGCCCACACAACCAGCATTGCGTGAGTGAATCAGTAAACAATACAGTGATCACTGATGGGAAGTGTGAGGTAACAACAGCCCACACAACCAGCATTGCATGAGTGAATCAGTAAACAGTACATTAATCACTGATGGGAAGTGTGAGTTAAGTACAGTCCCCACAACCAGCAGTGGATGACGGAATCAGTAAACAGTACTGTTTGAAGTGTCAGTTAAAAACAGCCCACACAACCAACATATGACTGAATCAGTAAACAGTACAGTAATAACTGATGGGAAGTTAGAGTTAAGGAAAGCCCACACAACCAGCATTGCATGACGGTATCAATAAACAGTACAGTAATCACTGATGGGAAGTGTGAGTTAAGGACAGCCCACACAACCAACATTAGATGATGGAATCAGTAAAGATTACAGTAATCACTGATGGGAAGTGTGAGTTAAAGCTAGCCCACACAACCAGCGTTGTAGGAAGAAATCAGTAAATAGTACAGTAATCACTGATGGGAAGTGTGAGTTAAGGACAGCCCACACAACCAACATTAGATGATGGAATCAGTAAAGATTACAGTAATCACTGATGGGAAGTGTGAGTTAAAGCTAGCCCACACAACCAGCGTTGTAGGAAGAAATCAGTAAATAGTACAGTAATCACTTATGGGAAGTGTGAGTTAAGGACAGCCCACACAACCCAGATTACATGAGTGAATCAGTAAACAGTACAGTAATCACTGATGGCAAGTGTGCAGCTCTGGATAGCACACACAACCAGCATTGCATCAGTTAATCAGTAAACAGTCCAGTAATCACTAATGGGAAGTCTGAGTTAAGGACAGACCACCCAACCACCATTGCGTGAGTGAATCAATAAACAGTACAGTAATCACTGTTGGGAAGTGTGAGTTATCAGCAGCCCAAACAAACAGCATTGCATGAGTGAATCAGAAACAGTACAGTAATCACTGATGGGAAATCTCAGTTAAGGAAAGCCCACACAACCAGCATTCCATGACTAAATCAGTAATCAGTACAGTAATCACTGATGGGAAGTCTGAGTTAAGGACAGACCACCCAACCAGCATTGCGTGAGTGAATCAGTAAACAGTACAGTAATCACTGATAGGAAGTGTGAAGTAAGGACAGCCCCAACAACCAGCATTGCATGAGTGAATCAGTAGAAAGTACAGTAATCATTGATGGGAACTGTGAGTTAAGGACATCCCACATAACCAGCATTTCAAGAGTGAATCAGTAAACAGTACAGAAATCACTGAGAGGAAGTGTGAGTTAAGGACAGCCCACACAACCAGCATTGCATGAGTGAATCAGTAAAAAGTACAGTAATCACTGATAGGAAATGTGAGTTAAGGACAGCCCACACAACCAGCATTGCATGAGTGAATCAGTAAACAGTACAGTAATCACTGATGGCAAGTGTGCGGTTCTGGACAGCTCACACAACCAGTATTGCATGAGTTATCAGTAAACAGCACAGTAATCACTGATGGGAAGTGTGAGTTAAGGACTGCCCCCACAACCAGCATTGCATAACGGAATCAGTAAACAGTACAGTAATCACTGATGGAAGTGTGAGTTAACAACAGCCCACACAACCAGCATTGCAGGAGTGAATCAATAAACAGTACAGTAATCACTGATGGTAAGTGTGAGTTCAGGAAATCCCACACAATCAGCATTGCATGAGTGAATCCGTAAACAGCACAGTAATCACTGAGGGGAAGTGTGAGTTATGGACAGCCAACACAATCATCATTGCATGAGTGAATCAGTAAACAGTACAGTAATCACTGATGGGAAGTGTGAGTTAAGGATAGCCCACACAACCAGCATTGTATGAGTGAATCAGTAAACAGTACAGTAATCACTGAGGGGAAGTGTGAGTTAAGGACAGCCAACACAACCAGCATTGCATGAGTGAATCAGTAAACAGTACAGTAATCATTGATGGGAAGTGTGAGTTAAGGACAGCCCACACAACCAGCATTACAAAAGTTAATCAGTAAAGAGTACAGTAATCACTGCTAGGAAGTGTGAGGTAAGGACAGCCCTAACAACAAGCATTGCGTGAGTGAATCAGTAGAAACTACAGTAATCACTGATGGGAAGTGTGAGTTAATGACAGGACTCACAACCAGCATTGCAGGAATGAATCAGTAAACAATACAATAATCACTGATGGGAACTGTGAGTTAAGGACAGCCCAAACAACCAGCATTGCATGAGTGAATCAGTGAACAGTACAGTAATCGCTGATGGGAAGTCTGAGTTAAGGACATCCACCACAACCAGCATTGCAGGTGTGAATCAGTAAACTGAACAATAATCACTGATGGTAATTATGAGTTAAGGACAACCAGCATGACTGAATCAGTAAACAGTACAGTAATCTCTGATAGGAAGTGTGAGTTAAGGACTGCCCCTACAACCAGCATTGCATAACGGAATCAGTAATCACTGATGGGAAGTGTGAGTTAACAGCAGCCCACACAACCAGCATTGCATGACTGAATCAGTAAACAGTACAGTAATCACTGATGGGAAGTCTGAGTTAAGGACAGACCACACAATCAGCACTGCATGAGTGAATCAGTAAAGAGTAGCATGATCACTGATGGGAAGTGTGAGTTAACAACAGCCCACACAACCAGCATTGCATGAGTGAATCAGTGAACAGTACAATAATCTCTGATGGGAAGTGTGATTTGAGGACAGCCCACAAAGCCACCATTGTATGAGTGAATTAGTAAACAGTACAGTAATCACTGATAGGTAGTGTGATTTAAGGACAGCCGACACAACCAGCTTTGCATGACTGAATCAGTAAACAGTACAGTAATCACTGATGGGAAATGTGAGTTAATGACTGCCCACACAACCAGCATTGCATGAGTGAATCGGTAAACAGTACAGTAATCACTGATGGGAAATGTGAGTTAAGGGCAGTCCACACAACCAGCATTGCATGAGTAAATCATAAACAGTACAGTAATCACTGATGTGAAGTCTGAGTTAACGACAGCAAACCAGTAGGCAGTACAGTAATCTCTGATAGGAAGGGTGACTAAAGGACAGCTTCCAAAACCAGAAGCATGAGTGAATCAGTAAACAGTACAGTAATCACGGATGGGAAGTGTGAGTGAAGGACAGGCCACACAACCAACATTGCATGATGTAATCAGTAAACAGTCAGTAATCACTTATAGGAAGTGTGAGTTAAGGACAACCCACACAACCAGCATTGCATGAGTGAATCAGTAAACAACAGTAATCACTGATGGCAAGTGTGAGTTAAGGACAGCCCACACCACCAGCATTGCAATAGTGAGTAAACAGTACAGTAATCACTAATGGGAAGTGTGAGTTAAAGACAGCCCCCACAACCGGCATTGCATGATGGAATCAGTAAACAGTACAGTAATCACTTAATGGTAGTCTGAGTTAAGGACATCCCACACAACCAGAATTGCAGGTGTGAATCAGTAAACTGCACAATAATCACTGATGGGAAGTGTGAGTTAAGGACATCCGAAATCAGTAAACAGTACAGTAATCTCTGATAGGAAGTGTGAGTTATGGACAGCCCACACAACCACTATTGCATGAGTGAATCAGTAAACAGTACAGTAATCACTGATGGGAAGTGTGAGTTAAGGACAACCCACACAACCAGCATTACATGAGTGAATCAGTAAACAGTACAGTAATCACTGATGGGAAGTGTGAGTTAATGACCGCCCACACAACCAGCATTGCATGAGTGAATCGGTAAACAGTACAGTAATCACTGATGGGAAATGTGAGTTAAGGGCAGTCCACACAACCAGCATTGCATGAGTAAATCATAAACAGTACAGTAATCACTGATGTGAAGTCTGAGTTAACGACAGCGCAAACCAGTAGGCAGTACAGTAATCTCTGATAGGAAGGGTGACTAAAGGACAGCTTCCAAAACCAGAAGCATGAGTGAATCAGTAAACAGTACAGCAATCACGGATGGGAAGTGTGAGTGAAGGACAGGCCACACAACCAACATTGCATGATGTAATCAGTAAACAGTCAGTAATCACTTATAGGAAATGTGAGTTAAGGACAACCCACACAACCAGCATTGCATGACGGAATCAGTAAACCGAACAGTAATCACTGAGGGGAAGTGTGAGTTATGGACAGTACACACAACAAACATTAGATGACGGAATCAGTAAAGAGTACAGTAATCACTGATGGGAAGTGTGAGTTAAGGATAGCCCAAACAACAAGCATTGCAGGAAGGAATCAATAAACAGTACAGTACTCACTGATGGGAAGTGTGAGTTAAGGACAGCTAACACAACCTGCATTGCCTGAGTGAATCAGTAAAAAGTACAGTAATCACTGATAGGAAGTGTGAGTTAAGGACAGCCCACACAACCAGCATTGCATGAGTGAATCAGTAAACAGTACAGTAATCACTGATGGCAAGTGTGTGGTTCTGGACAGCCCACACAACCAGCATTGCCTAGTACCTACCTAGCTACCTATGAACTATTGCATGAGTTAATCAGTAAACAGTCCAGTAATCACTGATGGCAAGTGTGAGTTAAAGACAGTTTACACAACCAGCATTGCATGAGTGAATCACTAAACAGCACAGAAATCACTGATGGGAAGTGTGAGTTAAGGACAGCCCACACAGCCAGCACTGCATGAGTGAATTAGTGAACAGTACAGTAATCACTGATGGTAAGTGTGAGTTAAGGACAGTCCACACAGCCAGCATTGCATGAGTGAATCACTAAACAGCACAGTAATCACTGATAGGAAGTGTGAGTTAAGGACAGCCCACACAGCCAGGATTGCATGAGTGAATCAGTCAACAGCTCAGTAATCACTGATGGGAACTGTGAGGTAAGGACAGCCCACACAACCAGCATTGCTGGTGTGAATCAATAAACATTACAGTAATCACTGATGGAAATTGTGAGTTAAGGACAATCAACACAACCCGCATTGCAGGAGTAAACAGTGAATCAGTAGACAGAAAGAGTAATCACTGATGGGAAGGGTGAGTTAAGGACAGCCCACACAACCAGCATTACAAAAGTTAATCAGTAAAGAGTACAGTAATCACTGCTAGGAAGTGTGAGGTAAGGACAGCCCTAACAACAAGCATTGCGTGAGTGAATCAGTAGAAACTACAGTAATCACTGATGGGAAGTGTGAGTTAATGACAGGACTCACAACCAGCATTGCAGGAATGAATCAGTAAACAATACAATAATCACTGATGGGAACTGTGAGTTAAGGACAGCCCAAACAACCAGCATTGCATGAGTGAATCAGTGAACAGTACAGTAATCGCTGATGGGAAGTCTGAGTTAAGGACATCCACCACAACCAGCATTGCAGGTGTGAATCAGTAAACTGAACAATAATCACTGATGGTAATTATGAGTTAAGGACAACCCAAATCAGTAAACAGTACAGTAATCTCTGATAGGAAGTGTGAGTTAAGGACTGCCCCTACAACCAGCATTGCATAACGGAATCAGTAATCACTGAGGGAAGTGTGAGTTAACAGCAGCCCACACAACCAGCATTGCATGACTGAATCAGTAAACAGTACAGTAATCACTGATGGGAAGTCTGAGTTAAGGACAGACCACACAATCAGCACTGCATGAGTGAATCAGTAAAGAGTAGCATGATCACTGATGGGAAGTGTGAGTTAACAACAGCCCACACAACCAGCATTGCATGAGTGAATCAGTGAACAGTACAATAATCTCTGATGGGAAGTGTGATTTGAGGACAGCCCACAAAGCCACCATTGTATGAGTGAATTAGTAAACAGTACAATAATCACTGATAGGTAGTGTGATTTAAGGACAGCCGACACAACCAGCTTTGCATGACTGAATCAGTAAACAGTACAGTAATCACTGATGGGAAATGTGAGTTAATGACTGCCCACACAACCAGCATTGCATGAGTGAATCGGTAAACAGTACAGTAATCACTGATGGGAAATGTGAGTTAAGGGCAGTCCACACAACCAGCATTGCATGAGTAAATCATAAACAGTACAGTAATCACTGATGTGAAGTCTGAGTTAACGACAGCGCAAACCAGTAGGCAGTACAGTAATCTCTGATAGGAAGGGTGACTAAAGGACAGCTTCCAAAACCAGAAGCATGAGTGAATCAGTAAACAGTACAGTAATCACGGATGGGAAGTGTGAGTGAAGGACAGGCCACACAACCAACATTGCATGATGTAATCAGTAAACAGTCAGTAATCACTTATAGGAAGTGTGAGTTAAGGACAACCCACACAACCAGCATTGCATGACGGAATCAGTAAACCGAACAGTAATCAGTGATGGCAAGTGTGAGTTAAGGACAGCCCACACCACCAGCATTGCAATAGTGAGTAAACAGTACAGTAATCACTAATGGGAAGTGTGAGTTAAAGACAGCCCCCACAACCGGCATTGCATGATGGAATCAGTAAACAGTACAGTAATCACTTAATGGTAGTCTGAGTTAAGGACATCCCACACAACCAGAATTGCAGGTGTGAATCAGTAAACTGCACAATAATCACTGATGGGAAGTGTGAGTTAAGGACATCCGAAATCAGTAAACAGTACAGTAATCTCTGATAGGAAGTGTGAGTTATGGACAGCCCACACAACCACTATTGCATGAGTGAATCAGTAAACAGTACAGTAATCACTGATGGGAAGTGTGAGTTAAGGACAACCCACACAACCAGCATTACATGAGTGAATCAGTAAACAGTACAGTAATCACTGATGGGAAGTGTGAGTTAATGACCACCCACACAACCAGCATTGCATGAGTGAATCAGTAAACAGTACAGTAATCACTGATGGGAAATGTGAGTTAAGGGCAGTCCACACAACCAGCATTGCATGAGTAAATCATAAACAATACAGTAATCACTGATGTGAAGTCTGAGTTAACGACAGCGCAAACCAGTAGGCAGTACAGTAATCTCTGATAGGAAGGGTGACTAAAGGACAGCTTCCAAAACCAGAAGCATGAGTGAATCAGTAAACAGTACAGTAATCACGGATGGGAAGTGTGAGTGAAGGACAGGCCACACAACCAACATTGCATGATGTAATCAGTAAACAGTCAGTAATCACTTATAGGAAATGTGAGTTAAGGACAACCCACACAACCAGCATTGCATGACGGAATCAGTAAACCGAACAGTAATCACTGGATGGCAAGTGTGAGTTAAGGACAGCCCACACAACCAGCATTGCATGAGTGAATCAGTAAACAGTACAGTTATCACTGATGGTAAGTGTGAGTTAAGGACAGCCCACACCACCAGCATTGCAATAGTGAGTAAACAGTACAGTAATCACTAATGGGAAGTGAGAGTTAAAGACAGCCCCCACAACCGGCATTGCATGATGGAATCAGTAAACAGTACAGTAATCACTAATGGGAAGTGTGAGTTAAAGACAGGCCACAAAATCAGCATTGCTTGGTGAATCAGTAACCAGTACAGTAATCACTTAATGGTAGTCTGAGTTAAGGACATCCCACACAACCAGAATTGCAGGTGTGAATCAGTAAACTGCCCAATAATCACTGATGGGAAGTGTGAGTTAAGGACATCCGAAATCAGTAAACAGTACAGTAATCTCTGATAGGAAGTGTGAGTTAAGGACAGCCCACACAACCACTATTGCATGAGTGAATCAGTAAACAGTACAGTAATCACTGATGAGAAGTGTGAGTTAAGGACAACCCACACAACCAGCATTACATGAGCGAATCAGTAAACAGTACAGTAATCACTGATGGGAAGGGTGAGTAAAGGACTGCCTACACAAGCAGCATTGCAGGAGTGAAGCAGTAAACAGTACAGTAATCACTGATGGGAAGTGTGACTTTAAGACAGCCCCCACAACCAGCATTGCATGAATGAATGAGTAGAATGTACAGTATTCACTAATGGGATGAGTGAGATAATGACAGGCCACACAACCAGCATTGCAGGATTGAATTAATAAACAGTACAGTAATCACTCATAGGAGGTGTGACTTAAGGACAGCCCACACAACCAGCACTGCATAATAGGTTCATAGATTAGTACTAAGCTAACTGCCCTTGCGAGCCATTTTAAGTCTAGCCAATTATCCCTTGTGAGACTCAAACCATGCACCTTGTGTTTGTAAGGCAAACACCTTAACCATTAGGCTACCCTCCCAATAAGTGAATCAGTAAACAGTACAGTAATCACTGATGGGAAGTGTGAGGTAAGGACAGCCCACACAACCAGCATTGCAGGATTGAATCAGTAAACAGTACAGTAATCACTCATAGGAGGTGTGACTTAAGGACAGCCCACACAACCAGCACTGCATAATAGGTTCATAGATTAGTACTAAGCTAACTGCCCTTGCGAGCCATTTTAAGTCTAGCCAATTATCCCTTGTGAGACTCAAACCATGCACCTTGTGTTTGTAAGGCAAACACCTTAACCATTAGGCCACCCTCCCAATAAGTGAATCAGTAAACAGTACAGTAATCACTGATGGGAAGTGTGAGGTAAGGACAGCCCTCACAACCAGCAATGCATGAGTGAGTCAGTAAACCGTACAGTAATCACTGATGGGAAGTGTGAGATAAGGACAGCCCACACAACCAGCATTGGCACAACTCATAACTAAGGTCTTTTCATCCAGAAAAAAGGAGGTCATTGTTCCACTATACTCATCCCATTATAGAATACAGTGCCCTATTTGATATGTGCCTCTCATCTGCAACAACTGGAAAGGCCACAGAAATACCTCAATAAAAGAATCACAGGGCTATGCTGACCATCTAAAAAACCACCTATACTCTGTCGCATATCGTCTACTCAGAGGTGATCTCTGCTTAACATACAAGGCCATGTCAAACCCAGAGATGTTGGACATGCTACACACAAAGAAATCCCAATCCCTCAGAGACACACACTCCAGGAATCTAAACCTTGTCATCACAATGAACAAAACATGCTGGAGGGATAGGTTCCTTCCCCAGGGACTCCCCAGACTCTTGAATAGACTGCCCATACATGTCAAGCAGAGCACCTCTTTGGCCCTTTCAAAAGGAACCTTGATGATTGGATGGGAGATAGAAAATTCACCCCAGGGATAACGTCATTCGCCCTGCTAGACAGGGGTCCAGGGAAGTAAATATTGTGGGAAGAAATAGCCAGGGAATTGTTATGGCTAGGCTTGTATAGGCCATAGGGCTGATAGCCTAGTACCAACCTATGAACCTATGAACAAACATCTCCCAAATATCCACTCTTTCTGCAGATGTGGCCCTGTAGTTTCAGACTGATATCCAGTCCAGCATGCTCACCTGTCCCTCACTTTCACCTTGGGAATGTGAACTGCCCCTCCCCCATGATCTGTCCCTGTCTCTTGCTTTTTTCTCTCTACCCCCAAATCCTCACTCAGTAATTCATACTCATGAAGTACCCCAGCTGTCTTTGTTTCCTATATTATTTCTTCTTCCTTCATCAGAAACTGTCATAGCTGCCTTTTTTCTCTTGCTGTTTTATTCCTTTTTCCTTTGTCAGTAATTGTCATAGCTGTATTTACTTCATTTTACTATATAGTTTCTTTCTTCTTTTGAGTAACTATCATAGCTAGTTTTGTTTCCTCTGTCAATATTATTCTTCCTAACTGTTCATTAACTGTCATAGCTGTCTTTTGTCATATCTTGCTAAAGTATTCGTTCATCATTTAACTGCCATAGCTTTCCTTCATTTCCTCTCACTATATATTCCTTTCTCTTTTTATTCAGTCTTTATCTCATCTATAGATTTATTCTCTGGATCACAAAACAGATATTTTTAAATAACCTTTTAAAGAATTCAACAGAATTTCTGTTCTTTGCTCCAATATTTCTTATATATCCCATTATCCTACCTTGTCACATGACCTACCTCCAATTCCCACTTCCTGACACCTATAACTTGCTTACTGTAATCAACCTGTGGATTACCCTATTTTCGCCCCTGCCCTTAGATGATCTGCTTTATACACAGCTTAAGAACCTGCCTAACTTTCAACTTGGTCCCTGGGATAAGCCAAGTATGGAATTATGTTGATAGATGAATGCCTTTTATCCCAACAGCAAAAACTCTGAAAACGTTTCATCTAAAGTATTTTCAATAAAAGTCTGAACAAATGTTTTCCTGCAGAGGGGTAAGTACTACTACATCACCCACGTTGCGGGGGGACACCCCTTAAACTTTAATATTGAAACTCTGAGGTTGTATAACAGTGGAGAAAAGGGAATCCTTGTCTGTTGGTAAAAATGCTTTCAGCACTTGCCAAAACTCCTGTTGATCAACAGTATCCCCCATATATCTACACGCTCTGTCTCTAGGTTCTTCTTTACTGCCACCTTGTGGTCAGATTTGCTATTACCTTTAAATCCTACTCACTGTTTCTTGTCTCTTATCTCTTGCACTTGTGGTTCGTATCCATTCTCGACTCTCTCACCTTCAATCAGATAGACAGCAGAAGACTTATGCATCCCTCTCCTACCCTTGTGTTCATGGGTTCATAGGTTCAAACTAGGCTAATAGCATGATAGCCTTTACAAGCCAAGCCAGTAATACCCAGGATATGACAATATTATATCTCAATTACCCAGATATAGGATGGGATAGTATCAGGGTAGTGGGTCTTTGGGTGATGGAGCCCTGAGTCATCTACTACTCTGCATTTAGAATCATTGGGGTAATGTGCATGACCCTCGTACTTCTTCAACCTTGCTGATATTCTACTCACATACTGCACAGTGAATTAAGATCATGAGCTGTTAAGCTGGTTCATGAAGTCCAGGGTTTGATTCTGTCACTTTCCAGCTGCCTCCTATATACCTCTGGGTAAGTCACTTAACCAGATAGTGCTCTAGGGCATTTGTAAAATTGAACTAGGCTCCTCAAGGGTCTCTTGGACTGCATACCTACCTGTGAACCTATACTTAAACAACCAACAGGCAAGTCCTATATAAATAGACCTCCTGCATCCTTTCACCCCAGTTGTCTCTGAATGCCCCATCCACTCCCTCATACACCTATTGCTCCCTGTTCTCAGCCCTGTAACCGCACCTATCCTTTGTATTACCCTGCCCATTCCAGCTCTATTAGCTGCCCTCTTATTACAGCTGTGATCACACAGCTGCAGGCCCCTCTTATCAATACACACTAAGTCTTTCTAACCTCTTAGTTCCCTGCCTCATTATCATTACACATTCCGGTTTTAACAGAAGCTCTGCTCAGGACTGTAAACTTGGTTCCGCTGTAAATTCCCCAGATGATACCAAGACCCTCCAATAAGGCTTTTTTGCAAAAAAATATCTGGTGTCAAAAACCATGGACTAAAACTAAATGCCCAGAAATGTATAAAAGTATCCTTCAGCAAGCATGACCACCCATGTAACAGTCAGTTTAAAAAGTACCCCTGAAAGTTGATCCTGTAGTCAGGGGGTATTTGGGAACCTATACCAATAATGAGCCGTCTTTTGATCACCACATATCCTCTATTGTAAGGAAGTAAATTTTCACTGAACAGCTTATATCTAAACTTTTGGCATCCAGGCCCAGAGATGTAATCATTCCACTGAACATGTCTCTTATTAGGCTGATCGTTGAGTATAATGCCGTTTTTGGTATGTACTTGTCTAAACACTTGGCACAACTGGAATGACCACAATGATTTCTCAATGAAAAAGTCAGCCTAAATCATAAAAACTATGCAGATCATCTAAAATTTTTTTTCCATCTGCTTGTATTATACAGGCTACTAAGAAGTGACTTCTGCCTCACATATAGGCCCCCAACAGACCCTATCATGTCAGGCTTATTACACATTGACAGGTGTGATTTTACCATAAGCACCTGGTGAAGGGATATCCCTCTCTTTTGCAACATAAACAGGACTTGTTGGAGGGACAGGTTATATCCCTGAGGAGCTATTTTCCACCCCACATAAAACAATATTCCTGTTCTTCATTTCATATGAAATTTGGATGATCAGATGGGAAATGATACATTTATCCCTGGTTTAGCAACCATGTCCGTGTTCAAAAGGGGCAACAAGTACATGTCTTTACATATCCTTGTTCAGTCCACTTCTGGGTTATTCATACAGAAAAGTATAAGGGCTAAAAACTACCACAGGAGTGTAAGGCTGGGCTTCTTAGGATCCTCAAAGATAAATAGACTATTGAGCACCTATGAACCAATGTCTGCAACATTAAATGTTTCTGTCCACTAGCTTTTAAGGTTGCCACTTTGAGCATATTACACCCATTTGTCCTGTTTATAATTTAGTTTAATTCTAGCTGCATGCTCTTTATGTGAAGCTAAGATTATTTATAGGAGTACAGAAATTATATTTTCTTAGTTTCCTGCAGAAATAGCCATGTCTCCTTAATGTTGAGAGCCCTAAGTAGTTTATCTGCATCTGTTCATACAGCCAGTCATTCTGAGTCAGCAGGGAAGCACGTTGCTCATCCCTGCCCAGCAGGCATACAGAGCTCTTTTACTGGGTTATGCATGTCATGTGGCCTTTCCACAGTACAGTACATATCACACCAGCAGGCATATAGTGGTACTGTGGCTTCAAGCACTGGGAGCAATTTTACTGGGTTATGCATGTCATGTGATCCTCCCACAGTACTTTGCATTCACAGTAAAGACCTCATGCAGGATGGTTACATACCAGGTTCCTGTAGCTGTATCCTCTGTTTTGCCTACCATGTGTCCTCCCTAGTGGTCACCAGTCTTTCTTTTAATATTCATATTTATCTGCTGGTGATAAGCACAAGAATTATCCTGCCAGCTCTACGGTTGAGAAGCCCATACTCTAAAACACAGCTCTGAATCATGCCACATGCCATGTTGAATAGCTGGTATTTTAATTTATTTTGTTATGCACATACTTCTCAACTTTTACCCCCAGAGTTATAAACAAACAAAAAAAAAATAGATAAAAGGTCTAAAAATAAAGGAGACTTAAAATTATGACTATATTAACATAAAATTCAAAATAATTTTCAGTTTTAGGAGGAATGGAACAAAACTTTGAGAACAAATTAGGCATGTCCCTCCAAAATCTGGACAATTGTGAGATGTAATTATACAGCCAGTTCTGTCATCAGCCCTCTGAAAATGCTGTCATGTATAAGCTGCTATTGGCTTAAGTCTTACTTTAATATACAGTGTATGCGGGATTCTTTCAGCTGGGAGCTAAGGCTTCAGATGCATTGTTTGCTGTTCTATAACATAACCAGTGTACATATGTATTTACCAGGTGCTGCTGCATATTTCATGTGCACCTCCTGACTGTGTCTGTACATTTTTCCTAAGATATTTTGTTTACGTTATAATCTATGGTCCTTATAATTGAATTACTCTGCAGTATTGTTACTGGAGGTTTTCTTCTAAGGCTTTCTCCAAAAGGCAAATAAAAATAACAGTTTTGCCTTCTCCTGAAAATTGTTGAACTAGTGCTTTCAGACTTTGTTTGCTTGGCATACAAGCGGTTTCCCTTTCCCTGAGGACATTTCACATAATGTGAATATATAGTGATGAAGGAATATGGATAGAGACTGACATGTGACAAGCACAACTACTTACAGGAATGAGCAACTGAGCAAAAGAGTATGTTAGTGTCCTAAAAGGCACTAGTTACAAAATCAGCACAAATAACGCACTGTACAATAACAAGCCAGGTTAAGTAATTTATCCAGTTTAGAGTCATGCAGTTCTACCTGCATTACCTAAACCTGCTACATTTATTTATTTATGAATTTATTTATTTATTTATTTATTTATTTATTTATTTTAAAAAGCAGAAGTGGGCCATAAGGGGCCATTTTTACCTTCAGCCTGGTGGGTGCATGATGCATGTCTTAAATATTTATTTTATTTTACATTTGTTGACCATTATAGTCCGACTGATACATGTCCATTTGCAGCGGAGGCCCGGGAACATCCATTAGTGATTAGTGATATCCATAAATATCCATTAGTGATTGAATAGAATAGCTTTGCTGACTCTCTGTTCTCTAACCAAATAGCAAACACTTGGAACTCCATACCCAACCACATAAACAATACTACCTCAACGCCAAATTAAAACTTCTGCTTAAGGAACACCTGTACAACAAGTGGCTGTGCTCCTGCACTACCCCCAGATAATTTAGGACATGCCCCCATCCTAGCCACTCACTTTCCTCTGATCTGTGGATACAGGCTATCTTTTCTCTACAGTCTACCAATACCCTTACCTATCTTTCTATTACTCCTAACAACATTTTAAATTATGATTATGTTTTTCTGCCTTGAATCAACTACTTGAAGCCATGCCTATAATGTACTGCAATTGTTAATCACTGCCTATATTGTTCAATGATGCATAAAACTTATGATAGGTTCATAGGTTGGTACTAGGCTATCGGCCCTAGGACCTTTAAAAGCCTAGCCATAACAATTTCCTGGCTATTTCTTCCCATACTATTTACTTCCCTGGACCCCAGTCTAGCAGGGTGACTGACATGATCCCCAGGGTGAATTTCCTTTCTCCCATCCAATTGTCAAGGTTTCTTTTGAAGAGAGCCAAAGAGGCGGTCTGCTTGACATGTATGGGCAGTCTATTCCAGAGTCCGGGGTGTCCCTGGGTCAGAAACCTATCCCTCCAGCATGTTTTGTTTATTGTGATGACAAGGTTTAGATCCCTGGGGCATGTGGCTCTGAGGGACTTGGATTTCTTTAAGTGTAGCATGTCCAACAGCTCTGGGTTTGACATGGCCTTGTATGTTAAGCAGAGATCGCCTCTGAGTAGATGATATGTGACAGAGTATAGCTGGAGTTTTTTAAGATGGTCAGCGTAGGGCATCTGCTTTAGGCCTCCGATTCTTTTAGTGAGGTATTTCTGCGGCCTTTCCAGTTCTTGCAGATATCTTGAGAGGTACATACCAAACGGTGCATTGTATTCTATAATGGGTCTAATGAGGGATGAGTACAGTGGGACAATGACCTCCTTTTTTCTGAATGACAAGCCCTTAGTGAAGAGGTGTGCCACATAGAAGGATTTCCTGACTGTTGTGGCGATGTGGTTATCGAAGGTGAGACCACTGTCCACCTGTGTCCCTAAGTCTCTTATCTCATGGATACATGTTTTTTTTCCAAAGGGGATAACTATACATTTCTTGGCATTGAGCTTGAGCCCATGGCTCTGGCAACAAACATCTGTTTCTGTAAGGCCCTTCTGTAGAGTATCCACATAATTTGGGGATTCAATAATGGCTCCCAGTTTGCAGTCATCTGCGAACTTTGTTAGCCAAAGTCCCTTAGTGTTGGCTTGTACTTCAGAGAAGTAGATGTCAAACAAGAGCGGTCCCAGGACTGAACCCTGAGGTACTTCACTTGTGACTTGTCTGGAGCTGGATTTGGAGTTGGCTACTTTTACAGTGTGGGTTCTGTCAGTAAGCCAGTTGGCAACCCATGGAGTGATGTAAGGATTAATGCCCAGCTTAGTAAGTCTATCTATTATTCCAGAGTGGGGGATGGTGTCAAAGGCCTTGGCGAGGTCCAGATAGGCAGTGTGGACTGCCTTACCCTCGTCCACGGCTCTGGAGACTGATTCAAAGATGTCAGTCAGGTTCAGGAGACAAGATCGGCCCTTCACAAACCCAAACTGGGTGGGGTCCAGTGTTTGAAGGTTGCCAATGTCTTTGTTTATAAGTTGCATGACAATACATTCCATGGCCTTGCAGATCAGGCTTGTCAGACGATGGGGCGGTAGTTCCTGGGATCCAAGGTGGATCCCCCCTTGTGGAGTGGGATAACTGTAGCTGTGCGCCACTCAGTGGGCACGAAGCCTGAGGTGAGGCTATGGTTAAACATGACACTTAGGTGAGGTGCCAGTTCATTTTGTAGTTCATGTAATACACAGCCCGAGATGTCATCTGGTCCCATGGATGCTGTATTCTTAGCTTTGGAGAGTGTGTTTTTTACCTGTGTTATGATGCTTTACAAACCTATGTATAATTATGTATAATATTTATGATGCTTTTCAAATCCATGTATAATTATGCTTGAAACCTATAATGCTCTACTAATCTATGTCTTATTGTGAACCTAATATACTGTATGGAGCTTTTCTCCCTGGACCTTAACTGAAAATGGGCTACCAGCCCAGTCGGACCTTCCCGGTAAACAAATATAAAATAAAATAACATAAATAAATAAATTATAAAGTTCAAGCAATCCACAACCATACTATTATACAAGATATTAAAGTAAAGAAAGCAAACATAATCCAATTGCTCAAGTATAGCACTGTATGTGCATTACCATCAGTGGAAGGGTAAGCTTAGAAACCCAGGGGTCTGAAAGTTAGCAGGTCTTCTGATGTCAATCATTAAATTAATAAACAGACTTATTGCTTTTCTGACCTAAAGGAGTTTGACTTGTCTAGCAATTAGCACATAAGATTAAGGCTGTGAGTAGTTAATAAGCTGCATCCTGTAGCTCCAGGGTTTGACTACCTCATCCTCTAGTTATCTGCTGTGTAACTCTGAGTAAGTTATTTAACTGGGAAATTGGGATAGACTCTTCAATGGTCTCCTAGACCATATGCCTAGTAAATACCTATAAAACTAAACATCTTTGAACAAAAACATAATAGACAGGATAGACACATACATTCAGTAATAATTTCCAGGAAAATAAATCCACATTTCAAATTCTACAGCATAGTAACCTTCTATCTCTCTTATCACTTGTTGTTGTTGGAGTTTCTACACTCTGCTTCTGGCACTACAGCAGGTGCAGCAGGTACAGTAGGTACAGCAGGTACAGCAAGTACAGCAGGTTCCCCAGGTACAGCAGGTACAGCAGTGCAGCAGGTACAGCAGGTGCAGCACGTGCAGCATGTGCAGCAGGTACAGCAGATAGCCCAGTAACAGCAGGTGCAGCAGGTACAGCAGGTACAACAGGTACAGCAGGTGAAGCAGGTACAACAGGTGCAGCAGGTGCAGCAGATACAACAGGTATAGCAGGTACCCCAGGTACACCAGGTGCAGCAGGTACAGCAGGTACAGTAGGTGCAGCAGGTAGAGTAGGTATGGCAGGCACACCAGGTACAGCAGGTACACTGAGACCTTAAAGAAACAAGAAAATGGCCTTGGTCCTGCAGTAAAGAAGTATAAAGCTCTCACTATGAGTTTGATTAGTGACATGGTCACTAGAAGGGGTAAGGCAGGAGAGAATGGAACTGAGTGGCCATTTCATGCTCACCCATCCTGAGACAGGAGGGGAGTGGCTGCACCACAGATGCTAAAAAGGGATGAAGGGATTGCAAGTAAAAGCTAATGAGTTATATAGAGCTATGCAGTGCCGGTTTGGATAGGCATATGACCATAGCTAGAAGTGTTGGCATCATCCTTGATGACAAAAAGGTCTTCACATACTGGAGGACCATAAATAGATTGCTGCAGTTTAGACCACAGCCTGTGAATGCAATACCAGCATTCATTTCTCAATGCTGCTAGATGCGCTAAAGACAGATTAGCACTTGCCCATCTTGCCTCCCAGCAATTTTTGTGTGAGACTGTTTTCTGCTTCACCCCACCCTAGCTATGCCTATGAGCATTCCCATGTGTGTGAGAAAGCACAACAGCAGATTCCATAATAGTAACAGTATATAACAACACCTGCCAGCAAGAGGAAAGTTTGGCAGGCTGGGCAGTTACTCCACAGGTATGATGAAGCACTCTACAGACCAAGCTCTCTTCTCTGCAATGAATAAACAGGCTGATTAACCAGATCACGGAACAAATAAACCTCTCACCTGGGTCCAGGAATGAATGTATTAGCACTCATAAAAGAATGAATGGGCTAGTTGAGTTAAAGGAAAGTCTTGCATATAGCCCAATGGTGGAAAAAAAAGAAACAAGAAAGTCTTTAAGTCTTTATTAGGATAGTCAGAATGAAACCAGGTGAAAGCTAACCCTTATAAGAGGGTTAAAGAGAAAGCCAAATTTCAAAACTGGTATGAAATGGTTTCATAGTAAATCAGATCACGTCTGCATTTGTAGCAGAAATGGTTTGGTAGTAAATCAGGTCACATGTCTGTATTTGTAGCAGAAATGGCTCAGTAGTAAATCAGATCACGTCTGTATTTGTAGCAGAAATGGTTTGGTAGTAAATCAGGTCACATGTCTGTATTTGTAGCAGAAATGGTTCAGTAGTAAATCAGATCACGTCTGTATTTGTAGCAGAAATGGTTTGGTAGTAAATCAGGTCACATGTCTGTATTTGTAGCAGAAATGGTTCGGTAGTAAATCAGACCACATCTGTATTTGTAGGAGTAATTGTTCAGTAGTAAATCAGGTCACATGTGTGTATTTGTATCAGAAATGGTTCAGTAGTAAATCAGGTCATGTGTGTGTATTTGTAGCAGAAATGGTTCTGTAGTAAATAAGATCACATCTGTATTTGTAGCAGAAATGGTTTGGTAGTAAATCAGATCACGTGTGTATTTGTAGCAGAAATGGTTCAATAGTAAATCAGATTATGTCTGTATTTGTAGCAGAAATGGTTTGGTAGTAAATCAGGTCACATGTCTGTATTTGTAGCAGAAATGGTTCAGTAGTAAATCAGATTATGTCTGTATTTGTAGCAGAAATGGTTTGGTAGTAAATCAGGTCACATGTCTGTATTTGTAGCAGAAATGGTTCAGTAGTAAATCAGATCACGTCTGTATTTGTATGGGTCAGTAGTAAATCAGGTCACATGTCTGTATTTGTAGCAGCAATGGTTCAGTAGTAAATCAGATCACGTCTGTATTTGTAGCAGTAATGGTTCAGTAGTAAATCAGATCACATGTCTGTATTTGTAGCAGAAATGGTTCGGTAGTAAATCAGATCACGTCTGTATTTGTATGGGTCAGTAGTAAATCAGGTCACATGTCTGTATTTGTAGCAGCAATGGTTCAGTAGTAAATCAGATCACATGTCTGTATTTGTAGCAGAAATGGTTCGGTAGTAAATCAGATCACATGTCTGTATTTGTAGCAGAAATGGTTCGGTAGTAAATCAGATCACGTCTGTATTTGTAGCAGAAATGGTTCGGTAGTAAATCAGATCACGTCTGTATTTGTATGGGTCAGTAGTAAATCAGGTCACATGTCTGTATTTGTAGCAGCAATGGTTCAGTAGTAAATCAGATCACGTCTGTATTTGTAGCAGTAATGGTTCAGTAGTAAATCAGATCACATGTCTGTATTTGTAGCAGAAATGGTTCGGTAGTAAATCAGATCACGTCTGTATTTGTAGCAGAAATGGTTCGGTAGTAAGTCAGGTCACATGTGTGTATTTGTAGCAGAAATGGTTCTGTAGTAAATAAAATCACGTCTGTATTTGTAGCAGAAATGGTTTGGTAGTAAATCAGATCACGTCTGTATTTGTAGCAGAAATGGTTCGGTAGTAAGTCAGGTCACATGTGTGTATTTGTAGCAGAAATGGTTCTGTAGTAAATAAAATCACGTCTGTATTTGTAGCAGAAATGGTTTGGTAGTAAATCAGATCACGTGTGTATTTGTAGCAGAAATGGTTCAGTAGTAAATCAGATCACGTCTGTATTTGTAGCAGAAATGGTTTGGAAGTAAATCAGATCATATGTCTGTATTTGTAGCAGAAATGGTTTGGCAGTAAATAAGATCACGTCTGTATTCGTAGCAGAAATGGCTTGGAAGTAAATCAGATCATATGTCTGTATTTGTAGCAGAAATGGTTCGGTAGTAAATCAGGTCACATGTCTGTATTTGTAGCAGAAATGGTTCGGTAGTAAATAAGATCACGTCTGTATTTGTAGTAGATAATGAAGAGATTTACACACTGAGGCAGAAGAAGAAAAGCAGTAAATGTTATTGGTTACAGAGAGGCATGGTGCTGGTGTATGATAACTGTCCTCTGCCACTACACCCATTGGTGCTACCAATTTATCATTCTGGTTTGCAGTACTGCAGACACCACAGGATTTATAGGTCTAAGAACAGGTGCTTTGATTAAGCAGAAATGAATTCTGTGAATGCAATGATTAGATGTAATTATTGACAAATAATTTTTTGGTGATTATATACGTGTGTGTATGTGTGTGCGTGGAACCGCTACAGAATCCTGAAAGCCCAAAATCCTGAAGACCAAAATCCTGAGACCAAAATCCTGAAAACTCAAAATCCTGAAAACACACAGGATACCAAAACTTACTATATTCCAGCACAAGTACATACAGAAACATATTACCCTTCAACTATATACATCCCCTGCTACTTAAATATAACAACTCCGGGACTGCACTTCAGTACACTAAGTGCAATCTCAGAGTTAATATATTTAAGTAGCAGGGGGTGTGGGGGCAAAGCGCCCAACATGGGGGCTTGCCCCCCTGCTTATATGTGGAGAAGAGTAATATGGTTTGTCTTTTATTTGTTTCTATATGTACTTGTGCTGGAATATAGTAAATGTTTGTATCCTGTGTGTTTTCAGGATTTTGAGTTTTCAGGATTCTGAACTTTCAGGATTTTGGTCTTCAGGATTTTGGGCTTGTGTGTGTGTGTGTGTGTGTGTGTGTGTGTGTGTGTGTGTGTGTGTGTGTGTGTGTGTGTGTGTGTGTGTGTGTGTGTGTGCGCGTGTGTGTGCGTGCGTGTGTGCGTGCATGTGTGCGTGTGTGCGTGTGCCTGCATGTCTTTGTGCATACATGTGTGTGTGTGTGTGTGTGTGTGTGTGTGTGTGTGTGTGTGTGTGTGTGTGTGTGTGTGTGTGCCCATGCATGTACATGTGTGTGGGTCATACTGCTCAACTTCTTTGCTCAGGAATTCCACACAAAGTAAAAAAATAATGGTTGTCCAAAGACCCCAAATGAGGGACAAATTTTAAGTATTACTATTAATTCTCTTAAATAGTTAGTATAAGAGCATCGCCATACATTTTCTGAATAGTAAGATGTATTCAACTCTTAACTTCTGACACTGAAAAATATGATGTAAGATCAGGGCCATTCTGCAAAATTTTGGGCAGTTCAGAGGTATGATGTGTGTGTGTGTGTGTGTGTGTGTGTGTGTGTGTGTGTGTGTGTGTGTGTGTGTGTGTGTGTGTGTGTGTGTGTGTACATATTTATGAATGTGTTATGTGTGTATGCGTGTGTGTGTACATATTTATGAGTGTGTGTGTGTGTGTGTGTGTGTGTGTGTGTGTACATATTTATGAATGTGTTATGTGTGTGTGTGTGTGTGTGTGTGTG
>NC_056730.1:572448953-572508611 GCF_019279795.1 Protopterus annectens
CACAGAGATGATTCCCGGGGTAAACCTACGATCTCCCATCCACCGGTCAAGATTTCTCTTGAACAGAGCCAGCGAGGTGCTCTGCCTCACATGGACCGGGATTTTATTCCACAGCATAGGGAGTCTCTGGGTGATAAATCTATCCCTCCAGCACGTCCTATTTATATCCATGCTAAGGTTTAAGTCTCTTGCTCTAATGGTTCTGGTGGATTTGGATTTTTTGAGGTGGAGCATGTCCATTAATTCCGGGTTGGACATGGCCTTGTATGTCAGGCACAGGTCACCTCTGAGCAGATGGTATGCAACTGAATAGAGCTGGAGTTTCTTCAGTCTGGCAGCATATGACAGATTTTGGAGTCCCTTTATCCTTTTGGTGAGGAACTTTTGGGGTCTCTCCAATTGCTGCAGGTGTCAGGTGAGATACATCCCGAATAGGGCATTGTACTCGATCATTGGTCTGATAAGTGAAGAGTACAGGGGAACAATGACCTCACTTGATCTGGATGTGAATCCCTTCATGATCAGGTGGGCAATGTAGAAGGTCTTTCTAACCACTTTAGCAATGTGAGTGTCAAAAGAAAGGCCACTGTCAACCTGGGTCCCCAGGTCCCTGATAACCTCTTCTGTGCTTAGTGGATTGCCACCTATATGGTAGCTTGGGGTTACCTTGTTTTTCCCGAAGGGTATAACTATACATTTTTTGGCATTTAACTTCAGGCCATGGCTCTGGCACCAGCTATCAGTTTCCGTGAGACCCCTCTGAAGGATATCTGTGTCCGATGTACTTTCCACTATGGTGCCCAGTTTGCAGTCATCTGCAAACATTGTCAGCCATAGTCCTCCTATGTTTGCCTGTACTTCTGAGAAGTAGATGCCGAACAATAGGGGGTCAAGGACTGAGCCCTGTGGGACACCACTTGTGACCGGCTTGGAGTCTGACATGGCGCCAGCAACTCTAACCCTGTGGGTTCTGTCCTTTAGCCAGTTTGCAATCCATCTTGTGACATATGGGTTTACATTTAAGCTGGTAAGTTTCTCTATAATACCCGAGTGGGGTATTGTGTCGAAAGCTTTTGCAAGGTCAAGGTAGGCTGTATGGACTGCCTTTCCCTCATCAATGGCCTTGGTGACTGTTTTGAAGAAGTCGACCAAGTTCAAAAGGCATGATCTGCCCTTGACAAAGCCAAACTGGGTCGGGTCCAATGTCTACATGTCCTCTATGTCTTTGTTTATGAGTTCCATTATGATCCTCTCCATAGCTTTGCAGACCAGGCTTGTTAAGCTTATGGGGTGGTAATTACCAGGGTCCGTAGAGGCACCGTCTTTGTGGAGTGGGACCACAGTTACCGTACGCCACTCCTTGGGCACGTATCCTGTGGTAAGGCTAAGATTAAACAGCTGCCTTATGTGCGGGTTTAGTTCCTCATTGAGTTCATGTAGCACACAGCCGGGGACACCATCCGGTCCCATTGATGCTGTGTTTTTAGCTTTAGAGAGAGCAGCTTTCACCTGCATTTAAGATGTCTGGGAGGCTACACTGGGCTGGGATAGTTATCTCTCCTTTTGGGGGGGAGAGGGGGGTGAAGTTTGCACTGAACCTATCTGCCAGTATGTTGGCAATGTCTGTGGGTTCAGTGATTTTTGTATCATTTTGGACTAATTCTGAGCATATCTGGGAGTTTCCACCCAGGTTTCTAACATAGCTGAAGAAGGCCTTATGACTGTCTTTTGAATCTATGGCAATTTTTCTCTCAAAGTTGGCCTTGGATGATTTTATGAGTGCTCGTATTTTTTTACTAATAATGATCAAGGGTGTCTTCCCTTTTATGGATTTTGCTCTATCATGTAATAGCTTACTCATCTTATTGTAAAGTTTGTTTATGGCTGGGGTCCACCAGACTGGACTTTTGCCTTTGGTGGAAAGAGTATTGGTTTTATTAGGGATTGCCTGATCCATGCAGTCCTGGAGGTGTTCGTAGAAGGCATTTGTAAGGGCTTCCGCAGCTTGGGTTGTGGTTTCCACTGACTCGGGGGCCTTGAAGGATACCACACCAGTCTTGAGTAGTGTGAAGTTTGCTTTAGAGAAGTTCTTCACTGTGGTCTTTTTTGTTTGGGGTGGGGGCGGGATGTGGATTTCCAGGGAGATTAGTTTATGATCTGATCTCACCAATGAGGGATATACTTCCGGTGTGGAGCATTTTGTCCCCATGTTTGTGATGATGAGATCTAGTATATTTTCTCCTCTTGTGGGAACAGTGACTAGTTGTTCCATGGCATTTGAATTTATGAACTCCAGGAACCTTTGGGCTAGAAAGTTGGGGCTTGAGTAATGTTCCCAGTCTATATTCAGGTAGTTGAAGTCACCCAATATAATGGTGTTTGGAGATACATTTATACCCTCCAGTGTCTTCAGGATGGCTGTGTGGGGTTCCTGAGTTTGAGAGGGTGGCCTGTTGCATGCTACAAATTGTAGAGCAGTTTTGCCTATGGTTAATTGCACCTGGATGGTTTCCGATGCTTTGTGCGTTGCCACCAACCTGGAGGTGTGGGTATCCTTGATGAATATGGATACACCCCCTCCTTTTGTGGTGTGGTCCGGGTTTTGGGGCCAGAACGCATGATATGAGGTAAAACCTGATAGATAGTGTCTGGCATTGTGTCTGGCCTTAAGGGCTGTGACTGTTTAGCACACTGACTTTGTGCACTATGTGTTGCTTGTGTTTTGTCATGAGGTGGCAGTTGCTTGGGTGTCTGCTTTGGAGGCCTCTGTTGTTTTGGTAGATTTTTGATCAGTGCCTCCGAGTATGTCTTTGTGTGTTTATGTGTTTGATTTGCAGTTGTGATAGTTCTATGTGTGACTGGGTTTGTGGTGTGCGTGGTTACCTTCTCCTCTTGTCTGGTCTTGCCAGTCCTGAGTTGAGAGAGCTCGCCCTCCAGTTTGGCTATATAGTTGCATCTCTCACATGTAATTGTGTTTTGTGGGAGAAGGAGAAGGTTGTCTGTGTACATGAGGCAATTGTAACATTGCCTCAAGATTCCTAGATTCACCAGCTGAACAGGAGAGGACGCTAGCAATTGACCCTTCGACATGCTAGAAGAGGAATAAAAGTTTGCTGTGTAACTGAGTCAGAAGTACTCAGAGGGGTTTTAGGCTAATGAAGTATTTCGTATAATATAAAAGTGCTTTACCTGAAGAGAAAATGCTTTATGAGCAAGTGCTGAGCTATTCAGATAGAAAACAGACTGTTTAGAATACAAGTAGAGCAGTTCTAAGGGAAAAATTGAAGAGCAGACTTTACGGAGCCAGAAATAGTTTAACCTTGTTTAACCGGCGTTGCGCTATGCGTAGAACTGCACAAAGCCACGCAAACGCAGATTTTAACCAGGGAACTTCAAAAGAGCTAGAAATGGTCCAAAACGACCAATTACTACAGCTTCTTGTGCTGAGGTTACTTCCCTCAAGGACAGGTAGGCTGTTCAAGGCTCCCCACTCACACTGGTGAGCTAAGAAACTTCCTTCTATCCAAGTAAGGCAATGGACAACACAGGAACTACACCACAGCACAGGATACAGCAAGGCCTGTAAACTGGTCTAAACTAGTCGAGGAGAGGCAGGAAAACAAGGAATATTTTTTTGGGGTTTTTTTTGTTTTTAAATAGAAACACACAGAAATGCAGAAAAGGCAATAAGTCAGTAGTACAGGCTAGCACACTTTAGTGGGCAGCCAAACAATTAAATTAAACAGGAAACAAACACTTTTTGACTAGATTTCGACTAAATTTCGACTAAAATGTACTTTTAAGTGCAGATACTAAAAAATGCAGTAAATAACAATGAAAACAGTTAAAGCTTGCTCTAAGTAAGCAGTAGGAGGTAAAACAATTATAAAAAACAGCAGGATACTTAATCAGGAAAGCAGTCACTTTTTTTTCAGTTCTCTGTAGCCAGGACGACTCTACAGGACCACGTGGAGCTGTGTCTGAGCAGTATGGCTTCAAAAAAACATCAGAGGTGGATTTTATCCAGGGAACTTCAAAAGAGCTAGAAATTCTGTCCACAAAATACAGATGTTGTCAGAGAATCTTTTTTATAAAATCCAGCATTCTTTATTTTCTGAGTGATATATAAATTTCTCCTTCCAGGCTGCAAATACAATATTTGCATAGGTGGGGGGACATGCAGCCCCCATAGCAACCCCTTTTATTTCCTGACAGAATTCTTCATTAAAAAACATGAAATTGTTCCTTAATACAAGTTCTATGAAATATTGGCACAAGAGAAAATCAATTTGTTGCATGTTTTTATTTTGTAATAAAGTCTCTTCAAATAGTTTGGGTGCACATGGTTGCATATGTATAAAGAGAGACACATACGGTTGTATGTATTTGACATCTGCAGAAGTTGGGTAAAACGAAAATGTAGTGTGGAAGTCAAGCTTTAATGTGTGCACTGTGCTTATGTGAATAAAGTTGACCTGGAGAGGTTTTAATTATAGTTTCAGTGATTCTCCTTCCAAATTTCCTTTTTCACTCATTCCTAAGTTCCTGATACTGTTGTTTAGAAACTACTGTGTTAGTCTTATGCCATAGTACACAGGTTTTATCTCTAGTTTTCAAAAGGGCCCTGGCCTCTCTGCTTAGCCAGGGGGCATAGTTTGATTTTACTCTGATGGTTCTAATAGGGGCATGTGCATTCACTATATCTGAAAAGGATTTAGTAAAGTGGTTCACTGCATCATCTAGGTCAAGGTATTTGAGTGGAGTCCAATTGCACCTTTGTAGGTCAGCTAGGAAGTTGTCAAGATTAAAGTTATGTTTTTTTCTAAGTTGTTTAAACATAATAGGTTTTGGTGGATATGTGTGTTGTCGTATAAGAAATGTGGGTAGGTGGTGGCTCAGACCATCAGGAATGCAAACCTGATTGGTATCAGTGAGAGGAGTTATTTAGTAATATCCAATCCAGGGTTGATTGCTTTTTTACTAGCTTTATCTATTCAGGTAGATTCTTAAATAGTTTGTGTAAAACCATGCAAGTTTATGTGATGGATGCAGTGATCTGTATCATGCAAGCCAGTCTAAATTAAAATAACCCAGTATGAATTTCTCCTGACTAAGGGTACTACTTGCCCAGTGCAATAGATGTTCTCTACATAGTTGGGACATTATTTCCAGGTGGGATATAGCACCTAATATTATATTATATTTATAGTAAGTGTGGTGTAGATGATTTCTGCACTGTTCAGTTGTAGGGTTTGCAGTCAAGGAAAGTTAAAGTGAGATGACCTTTAAAGAGGATAGCAACTCTACCTCCTCTTTTGTTGAGTCTATCCACCCGTAGTATTGAGTAACCTGGGGGTAGTATTTCATTATCTTTTGTACCTGGTTTTAGCCATGTTTCAGTGATTATTACTATGTCTGGGGAGTATGTGGCTAGAGGAAGATGTCTAATTTGTTGGCTATACTTCTAATATTAATGTTTGCTAGCAATAGGTCTGATTTTTTTTTTCTGTTTAGGATTGGATGTGCAGGGGCATTGAGACTAGAGTGACTAGGAGGGTTGGTGTTATCTGAGAGTGGTTCAGGGTTTGGGTGGATGTCACCACTAAACAGCAGCCTAGAGGCAATGTTGGTAAGTAATTTCAATTGTTTGATACGCTCATTGTTGAATAACTGAGGGTTATAGTGACTATCTTTAGCAGGTATTATTTTAAGTGGAAAATATTGGAGGTTAGTAATATTGACAAGTATAGGAGAGATGCTTTGTATGAGTTGGTGGGGAGATGACAGCATTGTCTTCGGCTATTATGTTAAATGGTGGGCATGTGATAGATGTCTTCTTAAGTTGGAAGAGTAATAATCTAGTTTTGTTTGCATTCAAGATTAGATGGGCACTGGCTAACCATGTTTCAGAAGAAGTGAAGGATTCCTGTGTTTGAGAATGAAGAGGTGATAGAGAAGTGTCAGCACAGATAAGTGTTGAATCATCTGCATACTGTATTATAGAACCATGTGGAGTAGCTGTGTGTAGATTATTAGTAAAGAGGGAGAAAAGGAGAAGGCCTAAGATAGATCCTTGGGAGACACCAATGGATAAAGGAAGGTGAGGAGATAGGTCACCTTGCCATAGAACAGATTGTTGATGGCCAGATAAATAGTTATTAAACCAAGCTGTGGTAGATGGAGAGAAGGATAGTTCAGTTAGTACATCTATTCATTTGGAATGGGACACCATATCAAAAGCTTCTGATAGGTCTAGAAAGATGTCGGATACAAAGCTGTTGTTATTCCTGTGATGGTTTACGGTATTAGTGAAGAATAAGAGAGCAGTAGTGGTACTATGTGATGGGCGAAACCCATGCTGACTGTTTGAGAGAAGGTTATTTGTTAGTAAGAATTTCATGACCTGGACATGAGTACACCTTTCAAGTAGCTTAGAAAGAGGTGAAAGAATAGCAACTGGCCGATAGTTTGTCAGTTCTGTGGAAGGTCCCCCTTTATGAAGTGGGATTACATGGGACATTTTCCACAGTTGAGGGACCTTGTTTTTGAGAATGAATCTATTTATAAGGATTGATACTGGGAAGGCTATAGATTCAGCTGCAATTTTGAGGTATTCACTGGGTAAGTTATCTACGGCAAGTGTAGTAGGTTTTAGTTTCTGTAGTAGTTTTTTATAGTGGCTGTAGGAACTTGGGAGAAAGAGAATGAGGCATTGCTAGTTGGAGACCTGACTGGTTTGGTATCAGGAGTAGGGGTTTGCTGCTTGGAAAGGACAATTATAGATTCAGTAAAAGGTTTGTTAAAATCGTAGCTATGTTATTGTAATTGTTGCAGATGTTTGGGGTTGGTGTAGTAGATTTTCCTGGGTGAAGGACTGAGTTTATAGCAGGCCAGAGTTTTTGAAGTTTTTTTGGTATGTGTTTTGAATGTTATGATACAAATTTATTTTATCCTGTTTTATTTGTTTTTTTTGCCTCATTTCTAAGTTAACCAAAAGGAAGAAAAATTGTCATGTCTGTCACCAATAAACAAAAAAGGCTATTTGGAATTAGAGGATCACTGAAACTGTAATTAAAACCTCTTCAGGTCAACTTTATTCACGTAATCACAGTACACACATTAACACTTGAATTCCACACTACATTTTTGTTTTACCCAACTTCTTCAGATGTCAAATACACACAACCTTATGTGTCTCTCTTTATATATACACCCAATTATTTATTATCCAATAAAATCAACACCCCAATTAGTGTTCCATAATTGTGTCCCCTTAATATTAAAATTAAATTTCATCTCATATAATATAAAAACATCACAAATAAGACAATGTATGTAAAATGTTGTAAACACTTTGTCTTAAAATTTTATAAAATAAGTGCATTATCAAAATTAGTAATTTGATCAAGACCTGAGCTGCGGTGGTGGTGCTGCGGTAGCGTTGTCGCCTCATAGCAAGACGTTGTCCCGTTCGATTCTCAGCTAGAGCGTCTTCTGTGTGGAGGCATACATGAATGGGGCATACCTTCATTGAAGGTTCTGCATTAGGGCTGGTAACCCGGTACGTAAAAATCCACTACCAATCATTAGCGGACCGGAGTTCCACTGTGGCGACCCCTAACCGGGAAAAGCCGAAAGACACAAGTGCATATCTGATATATAGTGGTAGATCTCCATCTAGTGGACATTTTAAAAATGTAAAACTTGTAATGTATCTATTACATAAACATTATATCTTGGTACTATAGGAAATCAAACACAGTCTGCTCTTCTAATTTCATCTTCATGTTAAAAGTATTCCTAAGCCTTATTTATGTTCTCCCTGTTATAACTTAGCAGCTCTCATTTTCAATAGGGGTGTGATGGATATACTTTTGTTTAGACCTGGGATTTTGTTAGATTCTGAAGTGACTTGCTACCATAATTCTTTTTATTCAATTTGTGTTTCCCATGGTCCACCCCTTTGATCTTTTTGCATAACCTCTAAAACAAAGAATAAAAACTTAGCTTTTGTACATTTTTGTATGCTTGTACAAGGCATTTTTTTCATTCTTGGTTTGGATATCATAGTTATCGTCATATATTCTTCCCCTGAGCTGTCTTTCAGTTTTTCCTATATAAAATGAGTCACAGGCTTCACATAGTGCTAGGTATACTAAACCTACCATATTACAGTTGTAATATTTCTTTCCTTCTATACATTTATTCCTACATCTTATATGGACAGATTATGTAAAATAAATGGACATTGGGAACATGTTACACATTTAAATGTTCCCTTTCTTTTTTATTAAAGAGTGTTAGTTCTACTCTTGTCACTCTCTAAAATCTTTTAAATGTTCTGCTTTCTTCTATACAGTACTCAGTGGTGCTTTTCTATCTCCTTTATGTCAGTCAGTGCAGTAAACCTCTCCCATTCCCTCTCAGTAATGCATTTCACATTATTGGCATTTCCACTATATTTAGAAATGAAGGCCCTCTTATATCTGTTTTCTGTTTTTTGTTGTTGTTGTATAATCTGCCTATTTGTCAGTATATTCTCACCCAGTATGGGTTTAAATCTATCCTTCTTTCCTTCCTTCTGAAACTTCTGCTTTTATTTCTTGAATTAACCTCTCAGGGTACCCCATTTCTTTAAATAGGTTCCCTAGGAAATTACATTCCACCTCAAAATCTTCCCTTTCTGACATCATTCTACTACACCAGGCATATTGTCCTTTTATTGTGCTTCTTTTTTGATGGAAAGGGTGAACACTTATGTAGTAGAGATAGAAGTTGGAAAACATCCCCTTCCTGTATATTTTGGATTTAAACCCATTGTGCTTTTTTGTACAGTTGCATCCAAGTAATTTAGTGTGTCATGGAAAATATAAGTAAACTGTAAGAATTCAGTAGCATTCCATATGTAGGTTATAAGCTCTTTCAGCTTATCTACTGATGTTGTCCACAAAATACAGATGTCGTCAAGGTATCTTTTGTATAACATCCAGCATTCTTGTTATTCTGAGTGATATATAATTTCTCCTCCCGGCTGCTAATACCATATTAGCATAGGTGGGGGCACATGCAGCCCCCAAAGCAACCCCTTTTATTTGCTGACAGAATTCACTGTTAAAAAAATATGTAATTGTCCTTTAATGCAAGTTCTATCAAATATTGGCACGAGAGAAAATGAATTTGTTGCAAGTTTTTATTTTGTAATAAAACCTCCTGAAATCGTTTGGGTGGATATGGGTGTATATATAAAGAGATACACAAGGTTGTGTGTATTTGACCTCTGAAGAAGTTGGGTAAAACAAAAATGTAGTGTAAAATTCAAGCGTTAATGTGTGTACTGTGCTTATGTGAATAAAGTTGACCTGAAGAGGTTTTAATTATAGTTTCAGTGATCCTCTCCTTCCAAATTGCCTTTTTCACTCATTTTTAAGTTCCTGATACTGTTGTTTAGAAACTGTTGTGTTAGTCTTATGCCATAGTTCACAGGCTTTATCTCTAGTTTTCAAAAGGGCCCTGGTGTCTCTGCTTAGCCAGGGGGCATAGTTTGATTTTACTCTGATGGTTCTACCAGGGGCATATGCATTTAATACATCTGAAAAGGATTTAGTAAAGTGGTTCACTGCATCATCTAGGTCAAGGTATTTGAGTGGAGTCCAATCGCACCATTGTAGGTCAGCTAGGAAGTTGTCAAGATGAAAGTTATGTTTTTTTCCAAGTTGTTTAAACATAGTAGTTTTGGTGGGAATGTGTGTTGTCGTATCAGAAATGTGGGTAGGTGGTCGCTCAGACCATCAAGAAGGCAACCTGACTGGTATGAGTGAGAGGAGTTATTTAGTAATATCCAATCCAGGGTTGATTGTTTTTTTACTAGTTTTATCTATTTGGGTAGGTTCTTGAATAGTTTGTGTAAAACCATGCAAGTTTATGTGATGGATGAGGTGATCTGTATCATGCAAGCCAGTCTAAATTAAAATAACCCAGTATGAATTCCTCCTGACTAAGGGGACTACCTGCCCAATGCAATAGACATTCTATAACTGGGACATTATTTCCAAGTGGGATATAGTAGCCAATTATATTAAGTGTTTTTCTTGACTTTCTAGTTAGTGTGGTGTAGATGATTTATGCACTGTTGAGTTGTGGGTTTTCCAGTCAAGGAAAGTTAAAGTGAGATGACCTTTAAAGAGGATAGCAACTCTACCTCCTCTTTTGTTGAGTCTATCCACCCGTAGTATGGAGTAACCTGGGGGTAGTATTTCATTATCTTTTGTACCTGCTTTTAGCCATGTTTCAATGATTATTACTGTGTCTGGGGAGTATGTGGCTAGAGTGGCATGGAGGATGTGTAATTTGTTGGCTATACTTCTAATATTAATGTTCATTAGCAATAGGTCTGATTTTTTTTCTGCTTAGGATTGGATGTGTAGGGGCATTGAGACTAGAGTGACTAGGAGGGTTGGTGTTATCTGTGAGTGGTCCAGGGTTTGGGTGGATGTCACCACTAAGCAGTAGCCTAGAGGCAATGTTGGTAAGTAATTTCAATTGTTTGATATGCTCATTGTTGAATAACTGAAGGTTATAGTGATTATCTTTAGTAGGTATTATTTTAAGTGGAAAATATTGGAGGCTAGCAATATTGACAACTGTAAGAGACATGGTGAGATATGTGCATGGAGTAGTATGGTAAGGTGGGTTAGTGGTGAGATGAAAAATAGGTGTCTGGTATGTGTTTTGGTGATACGTAGTGAGGTGAGACAGTAATATGAGTGTACTAAGAAGTGATAGGTGAAGCATGAGCATGTTATAGGTCTAGGAGAAGGAACCAGAATAACAGGAAGTGAATGTAATTGGATGGATAAAGTGAGGGAGTGACAGCCTAGTGAATAAGAGTAGAAGCACTGTGGCGGGTGGGATATGGGGGCATTGTAGGGGAGCAGAGTGAGCCCGGAGGGTGAATGGAATGGGGAGAGCAAGCCCCAGCAGGAGGGAGTCCAAAAAAAATCAGGAGCCATGAAATGTAAGTACGTCAATACACTATGTCAGAGCTTTTAATCTTACAGAAAACAAATTTTGCTAGCAGACCTTTTAAAGATGAGTACAGCTAAGGGACTTGGGACTGAACTAAAATTTTGTTTTGGAATAGTTTTGATCTTAGACTCTGGAGCTCACCTGTTTGCATACAGAGGGAATAGGGATTTTATACAATTAGCAGAGTATGTCACCATCTTCTGGCCAACTTGATTAAAGCTCTCCAAGTTGGAAGCTGAATGGAGCTCATACATGTGTACTCAGCTCACAATGATAGTCACAAAGTAGGAGAAATTGTTAAAACAATTCAATGACATTCACCTAATGATTAATTGTAAAGGAAGGCTTGTGTATAAAAGTAAGTTGAGATTTCCCAAGGCTGATTTGAGCTTTTGCTGAAACTTTGCTTTAGAACTGGAAATGGGGAGGGGGTGTAAATCCCGAGGCTTGTGGATGGCCCAAGCAAATTGCAAAAAAGAACCAATAGACAGAGTGTGAGCAGAAAGTGAATAGTACAGCTCCAGGACAAATGGAGAAAAACCGGGAGAGATTAGAGGATATTAGTCAGAGAGTGATTATCAGAACACAGAGAGTGGGTACAAGAAATGGTACACTAAGTAGGTACAGAGGTAAATGTCCAGGGAAGAGTAAAGAATCACAAAGAATAGGAAACAGTGTATAGGCAGACCATAATACACAAATTATTATTATTATTTAGAAGAGATATCGGATTAATAAGTTATTCAAACATTAATGTGTTGGCAGATTCTCACTGTTTAAGGTTTGCAGTTTCACAGAATTATAAAACAAGCTATCACAAAAATGCTTCTTCTGGTTGTGTATGCATAACAACTTCAAACTGCAATTTATAAAAATTAAAACAATTAAAATATGACATAACTTCCTTTTCTTCCTTAATTTTAAAATTGACTTCATACTAACATACCCATTCAGTCCAAGATCCTTGTTAGCACAGAGCAAGTTTTATACATCTATATTCTGCATTTTTGGCTTCTAAAACAACATTACCACCAGTACATTTTAATAAATGACCTATAAAATTAAATAATTAATCAAAGCAATTGGCATATGACTTAATTTACCTGTTAAATATCTTTGTGATTCCTATAATGGATTTTATTTATGTAATGTTGATAAAATAAAACTTTGTTTTGATTCAATAAAATCATAATGTAAATGCACCATATTTGTAAATGTGTTTTCATTCATTTGTGTTTTACTAGCCTGCAGCCTTGATGGTATGATGTGTTTGAGACTCATGTGCATTATGTTACATTGTTACAAAACAGGACATGGTATATCCTAGGGTTACTGATTCATGTGCAGTATGTTACATTGTAACAAAACAATACATGGTATATTAGCATTAGTGATTCATGTACACTATGTTGCATTGTAACAAAACAGTACATGGTATATCCTATGGTTAGTGATTCATGTGCAGTATGTCACATTGTTACAAAACAATACATGTATATCCAAGGGTTAGTGATTCATATGCAGTATGTTACATTGTTACAAAACAGTACATGGTATATCCTAAGGTTAGTGATTCATGTGCATTATGTTACATTGTTACAAAACAGTACATGGTATATCCTAGGGTTAGTGATTCATGTGCAGTATGTTACATTGTAACAAAACATCACATGGTATATTAGCACTAGTGATTCATTTGCAGTATGTTACATTGTAACAAAACAGTACATGGTATGTCCTAGGGTTAGTATCACATGTGCAGCATGTTACATTGTAACAAAACAGTACACGGTATATCTTAAGGTTAGTGATTGATGTGCAGTATGTTATATTGTAAAAAAACAGTACATGGTATGTCGTAGGGTTAGTAACACATGTGCAGCATGTTACATTGTAACAAAACAGTACATGGTATATCCTTAGGTTAGTGATTCATGTGCAGTATGTTACATTGTTACAAAACAGTACATGCTATATTAGCATTAGTGATTCATGTGCAGCATGACACATTGTAACAAAACAGTACATGGTATATCCTAGGGTTAGTGATTCATGTGCAGTATATTATATTGTAACAAAACAGTACATGGTATATCCTAGGGTGCAGAATGTTACATTGTAACAAAACAGCACATGGTATATTAGCATTAGTGATTTATGTGCAGCATGTTACATTGTAACAAAACAGTACATGGTATATCCTGGGATCAGTGATTCATGTGCAGTATGTCACATTGTTACAAAACAGTACATGTATATCCTAGGGTTAGTGATTCATATGCAGTATGTTACATTGTTACAAAAGAGTACATGGTATATCCTAAGGTTAGTGATTCATGTGCAGTATGTTACATTGTTACAAAACAGTACATGGTATATCCTAGGGTTAGTGATTCGTGTGCAGTATGTTACATTGTAACAAAACATCACATGGTATATTAGCACTAGTGATTCATGTGCAGTATGTTACATTGTTACAAAACAGTACATGGTATATCCTAGGGTTAGTGAGTCATGTGCAGTATGTTATATTGTAACAAAACATTACATGGTATATCCTAGGGTGCAGCATGTTACATTGTAACAAAACAGTACATGGTATATTAGCATTAGTGATTTATGTGCAGCATGTTACATTGTAACAAACAGTACATGGTATATCCCAGGGTCAGTGATTCATGTGCACCATGATACATTATAACAAAACAGTACATGGTATATCCTAGGGTTAGTGATTCATGTGCAGCATGTTACCTTGTAACAAAACAGTACATGGTATATCCAAGGGTTACTGATTCATGTGCAGCATGTTACATTATAACAAAACAGTCCATGGTATATTAGTATAAGTGATTCATGTGCAGGATGTTACATTGTTGCAAAACAGTCCATGGTATATTAGCATTAGTGATTCATTTGCAGCATGTTACATTGTAACAAAACAGTATATGGTATATCCTAGGGTTAGTGATTCATGTATAGCATGTTACATTGTAACAAAACAGTACATGGTATATCCTAGAGTTAGTGATTCTTGTGCAGTATTTTACATTGTAACAAAACAGTACATGGTACATCCTAGGGTTAGTGATTCATGTATAGCATCTTACATTGTTACAAAACAGTACATGGTATGTCCTAGGGTTAATGATTAATGATTAGCATGTTACATTGTAACAAAACAGCAAAAGGTATATTTGCATTAGTGATTCAAGTGCAGCATGTTACATTGTAACAAAACAGTACATGGTATATCCTAGGGTTAATGATTCAGGTGCAGCATGTTACACTGAAACAAAACAGTACATGGTATATCCTAGGGTTAGTGATTCATGTGCAGCATGATACATTATAACGAAACAGTACATGGTATATTAGCATTAGTGATTCATATATAGCATATTACATTATTACAAAACAGTACATGGTATACCCTAGGGTTAGTAATTCATGTGCAGCATGTTACATTATAATGAAACAGTACATGGTATATTAGCATGTTACATTGTTACAAAGAAGTAAATGGCATATCCTAGGGTTAATGATTCATGTGCAGTATGTTACATTGTAACAAAACAGTACATGTAATACTTAGGGTTACTGATTCATGTGCAGCATGATACACTGTAACAACACAGTACATGGTATATCCTACGGTTAGTGATTCATGTGCAGCATGTTACATTGTAACAAAACAGTACATGGTATATCCTAGGGTTAGTGATTCATGTGCAGCATGGTACATTGTAACAAAATAATACATGGTATATCCTAGGGTTAGTGATTCATGTGCAGCATGTTACATTATAATGAAACAGTACATGGTATATAGCATTAGTGATTTATGTATAGCATGTTACATTGTTAGAAAATAGTGCATGGTATATCCTAGGGTTAGTGATTCATGTGCAGCTTGTTACATTGTAACAAAGCAGTACATGGTATATCCTAAGGTTAGTGATTCATGTGCAGCATGATACATTGTAACAAAATACTACATGGTATATCCCTGGGTTAGTGATTCATGTCTAGCATGTTACATTGTAACAAAACAGAACATAGTATATTCTAGCATTATTGATTCATGTGCAGTATGTTACATTGTTACAAAACAGTACATGGTACATCCTGGCATTAGTGATTCATGTTCAGCATGTTACATTGTAACAAAACAGCACATGGTATATCCTAATGGAGGTGCGGTGGTGGTGCTGCGGTAGCATTGTCACCTCACAGTAAGACGTTGTCTTGTTCGATTCTCAACCTAAGCATCTTCCATGTGGAGACATGCGTGAATGGGTGTACCTTTGTTGAAGGTTGTGCATCAGGCCTGGCAAGTCGGTACATAAAAATCTAATGCCAATCATTAGAGGACAGGAGTTCCACTGTGGCGACCCCTAACCAGGAAAAGCCGAAAGATACAACAGCAACAACAACATGGTATATTCTATCATTAGTGATTCATGTGCAGCATGTTGCATATTTACAAAACAGTACATGGTATACCCTAGGGCTAGTGATTCATGTCAGCATGGTACATTGTAACAAAACGGTACTGGTATATCCTAGGCTTAGTGATTCATGTGCAGCATGTTACATTATACTGAAACAGTACATGGTATATTAGTTGTACTGATTCAGGTATAGCATGTTACATTTTTACAAAGCAGTGCATGGTATGTCTTAGTGTTAGTGATTCATGTGCAGCATGTTACATTGTAACAAAACAGTGCATGGTATATCGCAGGGCTAGTGATTCATGTGCAGCATGATACATTGCTACAAAACAGTACATGGTATATCCTAGGGTTAGTGATTTATGTGCAGCATGTTACATTGTAACAAAACAGTACATGGTATATCCTAGGGTTAGTGATTCATGTGCAGCATGGTACAATGTAACAAAACAGTACATGGTATATCCTAGGGTTAGTGATTCATGTGCAGCATGTTACATTATAACGAAAAAGTACATGGTGCATTAGCATTTGTGATTCATGTATAGCATGTTACATTGTTACAAAGCAGTACATGGTATATCCTAGGATTATTGAATCATGTGCAGCATGTTACATTGTAACAAAACAGTACATGGTATAAACTAGGGTTAGTCATTCATGTGCAGCACAATACATTGTAACAAAACAGTACATGGTATATCCTAGGGTTAGTGATTCATGTGGAGCATGTTACATTGTAACAAAATAATACATGGTATATCCTAGGGCTAGTGATTCATGTGCAGCATGTTACATTATAATGAAACAGTACATGGTATATAGCATTAGTGATTTATGTATAGCATGTTACATTGCTAGAAAATAGTGCATGGTATATCCTAGGGTTAGTGATTCCTGTGCAGTTTGTTACATTGTAACAAAGCAGTACATGGTATATCCTAAGGTTAGTGATTCATGTGCAGCATGATACATTGTAACAAAATGCTACATGGTATATCCTTGGGTTAGTGATTCATGTGCAGCATGATACATTGTAACAAAATACTACATGGTATATCCTTGGGTTAGTGATTCATGTGTAGCATGTTACATTGTAACAAAACAGTACATGGTATATTCTAGCATTATTGATTCATGTGCAGTATGTTACATTGTTGCAAAGCAGTACATGGTACATCCTGACATTAGTGATTCATGTTCAGCATGTTACATTGTAACAAAACAGTTCATGGTATATCCTAAGGTTAATGATTTATGTACATAATATTCCACTATAACAAAACAGCACATGGTATATCCTAATGGAGCTGCGGTGGTGGTGCTGCAGTAGCATTGTCACCTCACAGTAAGATGTTGTCTTGTTTGATTCTCAACCTAAGCGTCTTCCATGTGGAGACATGCGTGAATGGGTGTACCTTCGTTGAAGGTTGTGCATCAGGCCTGGCAAGTCGGTATATAAAAATCTACTGCCAATCATTAGCGGACAGGAGTTCTGCTGTGGCGACCCCTAACCAGGAAAAGCCGAAAGATACAACAGCAACAACAACATGGTATATCCTAACATTAGTGATTCATGTGCAGCATGTTACATATTTACAAAATAGTACATGGTATATCCTAGGGCTAGTGATTCATGTGCAGCATGGTACATTGTAATAAAACAGTACTGGTATATCCTAGGATTAGTGATTAATGTGCAGCATGTTACATTATACTGAAACAGTACATGGTATATTAGTTGTACTGATTCAGGTATAGCATGTTACATTGTTACAAAGCAGTGGATGGTATGTCTTAGTGTTAGTGATTCATGTGCAGCACAATACTTTGTAACAAAATAGTGCATGGTATATCCTAGGGTTAGTGATTCATGTGCAGTTTGTTACATTGTAATAAAGCAGTACATGGTATATCCTAAGGTTAGTGATTCATGTGCAGCATGATACACTGTAACAAAATGCTACATGGTATACCCTTGGGTTAGTGATTCATGTGCAGCATGATACATTGTAACAAAATACTACATGGTATATCCTTGGGTTAGTGATTCATGTGTAGCATGTTACATTGTAACAAAACAGTACATGGTATATTCTAGCATTATTGATTCATGTGCAGTATGTTACATTGTTACAAAACAGTACATGGTACATCCTGGCATTAGTGATTCGTGTTCAGCATGTTACATTGTAACAAAACAGTTCATGGTATATCCTAAGGTTAATGATTTATGTACATAATATTCCACTATAACAAAACAGCACATGGTATATCCTAATGGAGCTGCGGTGGTGGTGCTGCGGTAGCATTGTCACCTCACAGTAAGATGTTGTCTTGTTCGATTCTCAACCTAAGCGTCTTCCGTGTGGAGACATGCGTGAATGGGTGTACCTTCGTTGAAGGTTGTGCATCAGGCCTGGCAAGTCAGTACATAAAAATCTACTGCCAATCATTAGCGGACAGGAGTTCTGCTGTGGCGACCCCTAACCAGGAAAAGCCGAACGATACAACAGCAACAACAACATGGTATATCCTAACTTTAGTGATTCATGTGCAGCATGTTACATATTTACAAAACAGTACATGGTATATCCTAGGGCTAGTGATTCATGTGCAGCATGGTACATTATACTGAAACAGTACATGGTATATTAGTTGTACTGATTCAGGTATAGCATGTTACATTGTTACAAAGCAGTGCATGGTATATCGCAGGGTTAGTGATTCATGTACAGCATGATACATTGCAACAAAACAGTACATGGTATATCCTAGGGTTAGTGATTTTTGTGCACCATGTTACATTGTAACAAAACAGTACATGGTATATTCTAGGGTTAGTGATTCATGTGCAGCATGGTACATTATAACGAAAAAGTACATGGTACATTAGCATTTGTGATTCATATATAGCATGTTACATTGTTACAAAGCAGTACATGGTATATCCTAGGATTATTGAATCATGTGCAGCATGTTACATTGTAACAAAACAGTACATGGTATAAACTAGGGTTAGTAATTCATGTGCAGCACAATACATTGTAACAAAATAGTGCATGGTATATCCTAGGGTTAGTGATTCATGTGCAGTTTGTTACATTGTAACAAAGCAGTACATGGTATATCCTAAGGTTAGTGATTCATGTGCAGCATGATACATTGTAACAAAATGCTTCATGGTATATTCTTGGGTTAGTGATTCATGTGCAGCATGATACATTGTAACAAAATACTACATGGTATATCCTTGGGTTAGTGATTCATGTGTAGCATGTTACATTGTAACAAAACAGTACATGGTATATTCTAGCATTATTGATTCATGTGCAGTATGTTACATTGTTACAAAATAGTACATGGTACATCCTGGCATTAGTGATTCATGTTCAGCATGTTACATTGTAACAAAACAGTTCATGGTATATCCTAAGGTTAATGATTTATGTACATAATATTCCACTATAACAAAACAGCACATGGTATATCCTAATGGAGCTGCGGTGGTGGTGCTGCGGTAGCATTGTCACCTCACAGTAAGATGTTGTCTTGTTCGATTCTCAACCTAAGCGTCTTCCGTGTGGAGACATGCATGAATGGGTGTACCTTTGTTGAAGGTTGTGCATCAGGTCTGGCAAGTCTGTACATAAAAATCTACTGCCAATCATTAGCAGACAGGAGTTCTGCTGTGGCAACCCCTAACCAGGAAAAGCCGAAAGATACAACAGCAACAACAACATGGTATATCCTAACATTAGTGATTCATGTGCAGCATGTTACATATTTACAAAACAGTACATGGTATATCCTAGGACTAGTGATTCATGTGCAGCATGGTACATTGTAACAAAACAGTACTGGTATATCCTAGGCTTAGTGATTAATGTTCAGCATGTTACATTATACTGAAACAGTACATGGTATATTAGTTGTACTGATTCAGGTATAGCATGTTACATTGTTACAAAGCAGTGCATGGTATATCGAAAAAGTACATGGTATATCCTAGGGTTAGTGATTCATGTGCAGCATGGTACAATGTAACAAAACAGTGCATGGTATATCGCAGGGTTAGTGATTCATGTACAGCATGATACATTGCAACAAAACAGTACATGGTATATCCTAGGGTTAGTGATTTATGTGCAGCATGTTACATTGTAACAAAACAGTACATGGTATATCCTAGGGTTAGTGATTCGTGTGCAGCATGGTACAATGTAACAAAACAGTACATGGTATATCCTAGGGTTAGTGATTCATGTGCAGCATGTTACATTATAACGAAAAAGTACATGGTACATTAGCATTTGTGATTCATGTATAGCATGTTACATTGTTACAAAGCAGTACATGGTATATCCTAGGATTATTGAATCATGTGCAGCATGTTACATTGTAACAAAACAGTACATGGTGTAAACTAGGGTTAGTAATTCATGTGCAGCACAATACCTTGTAACAAAACAGTACATGGTATATCCTAGGATTAGTGATTCGTGTGGAGCATGTTACATTGTAACAAAACAGTACATGGTATATCCTAAGGTTAGTGATTCATGTGCAGCATGATACAGTGTAACAAAACAGTACATGGTCTATCCTAGGGGTAGTGATTCATGTGCAGCATGTTACATTGTAACAAAACAGTACATGGTATATCCCAAGGTTTGTGATTCATGTGCAGCATGTGACATTGTAACAAAACAGTACATGGTATATCCTAGGATTATTGAATCATGTGCAGCATGTTACATTGTAACAAAACAGTACATGGTATAAACTAGGGTTAGTAATTCATGTGCAGCACAATACATTGTAACAAAACAGTACATGGTATATCCTAGAGCTAGTGATTCATGTGCATCATGGTACCTTGTAACAATACAGTACATGGTATATTCTAGGGTTAGTGATTCATGTGCAGCATGTTACATTACAATGAAACAGTACATGGTATATTAGTTGTACTGATTCATGTATAGCATATTACATTGTTACAAAGCAGTGAATGGTATGTCTTAGGGTTAGTGATTCATGTGCAGCATGTTACATTGTAACAAAACAGTGCATGGTATATCATAGGGTTAGTGATTCATGTGCAGCATGATACATTGTAACAAAACAGTACATGGTCTATCCTAGGGTTAGTGATTCATATGCAGCATGTTACATTATAACGAAGCAGTACATGGTATATTAGCATTAGTGATTCATGTATAGCATGTTACATTGTCACAAAGCAGTGCATGGTATATCCCAGTGTTAGTGAATCATATGCAGCATGTTACATTGTAACAAAACAGTACATGATGTAAACTAGGGTTAGTGATTCATGTGCAGCATGTTACATTGTAACAAAACAGTACATGGTCTATCCTAGTGTTAGTGATTCATATGCAGCATGTTACATTGTAACAAAACAGTGCATGGTATATCATAGGGTTAGTGATTCATGTGCAGCATGATACATTGTAACAAAACAGTACATGGTCTATCCTAGGGTTAGTGATTCATATGTAGCATGTTACATTGTAACAAAACAGTACATGGTATAACCTATGGTTAGTGATTCATGTGCAGCATGTTACATTGTAACAAAACAGTGAATGGTATATCATAGGGTTAGTGATTCATGTGCAACATGATACATTGTAACAAAACAGTACATGGTCTATCCTAGGGTTAGTGATTCATATGTAGCGTGTTACATTGTAAAAAAACAGTACATGGTATTTCCTAGGTTAGTGATTCATGTGCAGCATGTTACATTATAATGAAGCAGTACATGGTATATTAGCATTAGTGATTCATGTTACATTGTCACAAACAGTGCATGGTATATCCTAGTGTTAGTGAATCATGTGCAGCATGTTACATTGTAACAAAACAGTACATGACGTAAACTAGGGTTAGTGATTCATGTGCATGCATGTTACATTGTAACAAAACAGTACATGGTATATCCTAAGGTTAGTAATTCATGTGCAGCATGATACATTGTAACAAAGCAATACATGGTATATCCCAGTGAATGGTATATCATAGGGTTAGTGATTCATCTGCAGCATGATACATTGTAACAAAACAGTACATGATCTATCCTAGGGTTAGTGATTCATATGTAGCGTGTTACATTGTAAAAAAACAGTACATGGTATTTCCTAGGTTAGTGATTCATCTGCAGCATGTTACATTATAATGAAGCAGTACATGGTATATTAGCATTAGTGATTCATGTTACATTGTCACAAACAGTGCATGGTATATCCTAGTGTTAGTGAATCATGTGCAGCATGTTACATTATAACAAAACAGTACATGACGTAAACTGGGGTTAGTGATTCATGTGCAGCATGTTACATTGTAACAAAACAGTACATGGTATATCCTAAGGTTAGTAATTCATGTGCAGCATGATACATTGTAACAAAGCAATACATGGTATATCCCAGGGGTAGTGATTCATATGCAGCATGTTACATTGTAACAAAACAGTACTTGGTATATACTAAGGTTAATAAATCATATGCAACATATTACATTGTAACAAAACAGTACATGGTATATCCTAGTGTTAGTGATTCATGTGCAGCATGTTACGTTGTAACAAAACAGTACATGGTATATCCTACGGTTAGTGATTCATGTGCAGTATGTTACATTGCAAAACAATTGTACATGGTATATCCTAGGTTTAGTGATTCATGTGCAGCATGTTACATTGTAACAAAACAGTACACGGCAAATCTCAGGGTTTGTGATTCATGTGCAGCATGTTACATTATAACAAAGCAGTACATGGTATATTAGCATTAGAGATTCATGTATAGCATGTTACATTGTCACAAAGCAGTACATGGTATATCCTAGTGTTAGTGAATCATATGCAGCATGTTACATTGTAACAAAACAGTACATGATGTAAACTAGGGTTAGTGATTCATGTGCAGCATGATACATTGTAACAAAACAGTACATGGTATATCCTAGGGTTAGTGATTCATGTGCAGCATGTTACATTATAGCGAAGCAGTACATGGTATATTAGCATTAGTGATTCATGTATAGCATGTTACATTGTCACAAAGCAGTACATGGTATATCCTAGTGTTAGTGAATCATGTGCAGCATGTTACATTATAACAAAATAGTACATGACGTAAATTAGGGTTAGTGATTCATGTGCAGCATGTTACATTGTAACAAAACAGTACTTGGTATATCCTAAGGTTAGTGAATCATATGCAGCATATTACATTGTAACAAAACAGTACATGGTATATCCTAGTGTTAGTGATTCATGTGCAGCATGTTACATTGTAACAAAACAGTACATGGTATATCCTAGGGTTAGTGATTCATGTGTAGTATGTTACATTGCAACACAATTGTACATGGTATATCCTAGGGTTAGTGTTTCATGTGCAGCATGTTACATTGTAACAAAACAGTACACAGCAAATCCCAGGGTTTGTGATGCATGTGCAGCATGTTACATTATAACGAAGCAGTACATGGTATATTACCATTAGTGATTCATGTATAGCATGTTACATTGTCACCAAGCAGTACATGGTATATCCTAGTATTAGTGAATCATGTGCAGCATGTTACATTGTAACAAAATAGTACATGACATAAACTAGGGTTAGTGATTCATGTGCATCATGATACATTGTAACAAAACAGTATATGGTATATCCTAAGGTTAGTGGTTCATGTGCAGCATGTTACATTGTAACAAAACAGTACATGGTATATCCTAAGGTTAGTAATGCATGTACAGCATGACACATTGTAACAAAGCAATACATGGTAACTCCTAGGGATAGTGATTCATATGCAGCATGTTACATTGTAACAAAACAATACTTGGTATATCCTAAGGTTAGTGAATCATATGCAGCATATTACATTGTAACAAAACAGTACATGGTATATCCTAGTATTAGTGATTCATGTGCAGCATGTTACATTGTAACAAAAAAGTACATGGCATATCCCAGGGTTTGTGATTCATGTGCAGTATGTTACATTGTAACAAAATAGTAAACGGTATATCCTAGGGTTAGTGATTCATGTGCAGTATGTTACATTGTAATAAAATACTACATTGTATATCCTAGGGTCAGTGATTCATGTGCAGAATGTTACATTATAACAAAACAGTACATAGTATATCCTAGGGTGAGTGATGCATGTGCAGCATGTTACATTGTAGCAAAATACTACATGGTATATCCTAGGGTTAGTGATTCATGTACAGCATGATACATTGTAACAAAACAGTACATGGTATATCCTAGCATTAATGATTCATGTGCAGTATGTTACATTGTAACAAAACAGTATGTAGTATATCCTAGGGTTACTGATTTGTGTGCAGTATGTTACAGTGTAACAAAACAGTACATGGTACATCCTAAGGTTAGTGATTCTTGTGCAGCATGTTACATTGTAACAAAACAGTACATGGTATATCCTAGGGTTAGTGATTCATGTACAGCATGTTACATTGTAGCAAAACAGTACATGGTATATCCTAATGTTAGTGATTCATGTGCAGCATGATACATTGTAACAAAACAGTATATGGTATATCCTATCGTCCGTGATTCCTGTCAAGCATGTTACATTGTAACAAAACAGTACGTAGTATATCCTAGGGTTACTGATTTGTGTGCAGTATGTTACAGTGTAACAAAACAGTACATGGTACATCCTAAGGTTAGTGATTCTTGTGGAGCATGTTACATTGTCACAAAACAGTACATGGTATATCCTAGGGTCAGTGATTACTGTGAAGCATATTACATTGTAACAAAGCAGTACATGATATATCCTAGGGCTAGTGATTCATGTGCAGTATGTTACATTGTAACAAAATAGTACATAGTATATCATAGGGTTCTTTACTTAAATGCACAGCCTGAAGCTTGCACAGTGTGACCACATTTTCTTTCTGTTAATCTTTCCTGTACAAGTTAAATGTCTCGTATACTCACTGGGACACATTCAAAGGCTTGGTATACCTAGAGCAAGTCTAGCTCGTGCTGTAACTTGACTTCAGGTTTGTATTCGCAAGGCTTTTGACTGTTTATAAATTTGGTCATACTGGTTAATGACATGTTACATACTTGACCACTAGTAAGCTGTATTACAGTTGCCCTGCTGAGCTGATAGTAAAACAGCATTTTAATATATAAGACTGTTTTTCTTCTCAGCATATAAAGCACATTTGTACCTTACAAGTTCAGCTTAAATTGTTTTCTTATATTTATATTGCTTGATTGTGTTACTGAATACCACAGATTCAGTACCAGGTCTAAGTTACACTGTTAATTGTGCATCTACATGTGGTACTGCATACAACAGATTCAGTACCAGGATTTAGTTACACTGTTACAAAAGCATTGTGCATGTGCTTACAGCACTGAATACAACAGATTCAGTACCAGGACTAAGTTACACTGTTACAAAAGCATTGTGCATGTGGTACTGCCTACAACAGATTCAGTACCAGGATTTAGTTACACTGTTACAAAAGCATTCTGCATGTGTATACAGCACTGAATACAACAGATTCAGTACCAGGACTAAGTTACACTGTTACAAAAGCATTCTGCATGTGGTACTGCATACAACAGATTCAGTACCAGGATTTAGTTACACTGTTACAAAAGAATTGTGCGTGCATATGGTCTGCCTTTCATGCACTGTAGGCTTGAAGGAAAAAAGGCAGCCCACACAACCAGCATTGCATGAGTGAATCAGTAAGCAATGCAGTAATCACTGATGGGAAGTGTGAGGTAAGGGCAGACAACATAACCAGCATTGCATGAGTGAATCAGTAAACAGTACAGTAATCACTGATTGGATGTGTGAGGTAAGGACAGCCCACACAACCAGCACTGCATGAGTGAATCAGTAAACAGTACAGTAATCACTGATGGGAAGTGTGAGTTAAGGACAGTCCACAAAACCAGCATTGCATGAGTGAATCAGTAAACAGTACAGTAATCACTGATGGGAAGTGTGAGTTAAGGACAGCCCACACAACCAGCATTGCACAAATGAATCAGTAAACAGTACAGTATTCACTGATGGGAAGTGTGAGTTGACAGCCGACACAACCAGCATTGCATGAGTGAATCAGTAAACAGTACAGTAATCACTGATGGGATGTGTGAGGTAAGGACAGCCCACACAACCAGCATTGCATGAGTGAATCAGTAAACAGTATAGTATTCACTGATGGGAAGTGTGAGTTGACAGCCGACACAACCAGCATTGCATGAGTGAATCAGTAAACAGTACAGTAATCACTGATGGGATGTGTGAGGTAAGGACAGCCCACACAACCAGCATTGCATGAGTGAATCAGTAAACAGTACAGTAATCAGTGATGGGAGGTGTGAGTTAAGGACAGCCCACACAACCACCATTGCATGAGTGAATCAGTAAACAGTACAGTAACCACTGATGAGACGTGTGAGTTAAGGACAGCCCACACAACTAGCATTGCATGAGTGAGTCAGTAAACAGTACAGTAATCACTGATAGGAAGTGTGAGTTAAGGACAGCCCACTCAACCGGCATTGCATGAGTGAATCAGTAAACAGTACAGTAATCACTGATGGTTAGTGTGAATTAAGGCTGCTACACTGTACATTTACTCTGAAGTCTGGGATTTGGAGGGGCTTTTCACTGTCTGTAAGTCTGGTTACACTGTCTGCAGTTCTGGTGCATAGGTGTAGTGCTGATATGTGTTACTAAGTATTGCAGGCATTACCTGGTGGGAAGCCAAACTACCTGCATGTTCCACAAAGAGGTCTGGCAGTGCTGCAGTTTTGGGGAGATGAAGGGAGGTGGATGGGTCCATGCTGTGGTATGGTGTGGTGTGGTCTGAGTAATATGTAGTGGGAAGGCATCACAGTGTCCTTCTGGTTAGACATAGATGGAATACCTTGGAGGGTATTGCCCCACATGCCTGTCCTTTGTCATGGAAGGGCAGGATTTAGGCATACATCAGTGATGCTAGCCTGCAATACCCAGACCAATAGTCAGATGAAGCTGTGGAGCTTGATGCCCCCACTGACTCCACTGGTAAATTCATGTTATACTAGGAATTTCTAATGAGATTCATTAGCAGTGAATGCTATAGAATCTCATGACACATTATTTGCTTAGTAGGACTCCTGTTCATTTATTACCTGAAGATTGTGAGATACTGAGTTGGGTGAACTCAGTCCCCCTAAGATGGTGGGGTGAAACAAGCTCTTCAGGATAGTTATATCTGCATGGTGAAAAGTGTGTGCTCTGCTACTCTGAACCTTTTTAATCTAACACTACAGGTGAGTAAGGATGTGTGTGTGTGTGTGTGTGTGTGTGTGTGTGTGTGTGTGTGTGTGTGTGTGTGTGTGTGTGTGTGTGTGTGTGTGTGTGTGTGTGTGTGCGCATGCGTGTGTGTGTATGTGTCTGTGTGTGTTTGTGTGTGTGTGTGAGTGTGTGTGTGTGTGTGTGTGTGTGTGTGTGTGTGTGTGTGTGTGTGTGTGTGTGTGTGTGTGTGTGCATGCGTGTGACCATGCATCTGTCTGTGAGTGCATCTGTACACCTATAAATGTGTGAGTGTATTTATATTTATATGGGTTCCATACTATTGCTCAAATGCTCAGAATGTTGAAAGCTATTACTGCTATCATAGATAGATTTGTGAGTGGTCAAATGCCAAAATGTTTGAAAAAGCAATGTTAAATGCTATATTTACTCAAGAAATGTTTATGTGATAGAGGTGACTGGTGATGAGTGTGTTTACAAATGTTTGTGCGTTAGGGCTAGACAGGGCTGAAGTAAGACCTAAATCAGAGGATAGATTTAGTGTTGTGCCCTCTTATCCACTAATCCACTCACAGTTTCTGCAATGGCTGGAATATGCACATACCCGGTGAACTGAAAATGGTCTCAAGTTGAATGCAAAACATCAAAAAAGTTGTTCTCACCTCGTGTTATATACAATACTCCTTTTCAGAAAAATACATATGGTCATAAGAGACCTAGGTACTTATGTGGGCACTCCTTTATCCCATTATATCATCATTTTTCCATCATAGTCAGGAAAACCTCTTATATGGCCCAGTTGCTTTCCAAGGGAATACAGTCAAGATCCAAATATGTCATCTTGCCAGTGTAAGCTTCCCACTACTGAATAATATACCCCATTTGGTATGTTTAAATCTAAGCCTACTGCACAGTTGGAAAGTCCCCAAAGACACCTTAGTATGTAAATTAAAGGCCATTAAAGGCCTTAAATCCTTCAACTAATATGATAGCACAGCATAACTCCTTATATTGAGTAGCATACAAGCATCTCCAAGGTGACCTGTGTCTCAGTTTTTCAGCCTTGAAAGACTCAGTCCTGTTTCACCTCCTGTTTCTTCGCAAAAGCAGGGGTTCTGTAAACACCATCAGTCCTGATGGTAATCATTTTATTATCTCATTTCTGTGCATCAATGTCTCCTTTTACACCTTGATTCCCATAATCCCATTCTTTACCTTATAAACATTATCATTCTAAGGCTGCAATTCATTCCAGAACCCTTGTGGAAGTTCTCAAACTCTTCCATCATTATCCTCAGTGCCTCTTCCATTCCTTTGACAAAAAGGATCCAGTCTTTGGGGAACATGTGTAAGAAAATCTAGGACCCATCCTTTTCCTCTCTTGCCTGTAGTCTTGCCCTTATTTTTGGTGACTACTCAGTTATGAGGAAAAACAGAGTAAGCAATAATTTGTACCTCTGTTTTATCCCATTCTGTACTGCACCTACTTCAAAAGGTCCACCATTAATGCTTATTTGATTATATAAAGCATTAACCAATGTTTTAAAAATCTGCTCAACACCCATCTCTGTCCATAAAAATACTCCAGATCCGCAGAGTCAAAAATGTTTTTGGTGAAAGTTATGACTATTCTTAGCTGAACACCTAATTTGTATCATTTTGCTGTGTGCCCTTTACAAAACCCATTTATCCTGAATTGATAATGCCTGGGAAAAATCACTACTGCCTTCTGGCTCCCACCTTTGCCAGCATTTTTGTGTCGATATTCAACATCTAAATGGGACAAATACTGATGGCTCCAGAATATTCCTTGTCTATATGAGCAGTACCACCACTCTTACCCTTTTCATTGCCCTCAGCACTTCGTCTGACTCCCCCAAGCTCTTTAGTATTACATCTTCATCAACTATCTGACAATCTCACTTAAAACTATTTTGAGAACTCAGTGAATTATCCATCAATCCCTGCCTTTTTACTTACATCATAACATGATAATAGCCACCCCACCTCGTGGTGTGAAAGTTCTCACTCTAATTCCTTTCCCATTGCTCCATCTAAATGTATGCAGAGCAGACCCCATGTTCAGGGTCCCCATACCCTCACCTCCAGTGTACATCCTGTCTGAATATAATGCTGTATAGTCTTTCTATTTCTCACTTTTTTACCCCTTTTCTGTCTTCCTCTACCTCACCATCATCACCACTTTGGCATAATCCTACCCTGTTACATTGTCTTACCATATCCCTCCTACCTCCTCTTTCTGATAACAATTTTTACACTACTTCCTTAAGATTCTTCATCAACTCTTTTCCCTTCTACACATGGATGTCCTGTTTCTAGTACCTCATTTCTATATCTCTGTTAAAGTAGGATGTGGTCTATACATGGCTGACATGGCTTAGTGGTAAATCACTTTGGCTATGGTGTGCAGCGTCCTGGGTTCAAGCCTTGCAAAGGCTGTTTATTGACAAGTGGAGTACCTCAGGGTTCAGTCCTAGGACCGCTCTTGTTGACATCTACTTCTCTGAAGTAGAGACCAACACTAAGGGACTCTGGCTAACAAAGTTTGCAGATGATTGCAAACTGGGAGCCATTATTGAATCCCCAAATGATGTGGCTATTCTACAAAAGGGCCTTACAGAAACAGATTATTGGGACAAGAGCCATGGGCTCAAGCTCAATGCCAAGAAATGTATAGTTATTCCCTTTGGGAAAAAAACATATACCCTTGAATTATCACATAGGTGGAAGCACACTAAACACCGAAAGTGTGATAAGAGACTTACGGACACAGGTGGACAGTGGTCTCACCTTCGATAGCCACATCACCACAACAGTCAGGAAATCCTTCTATGTGGCACACCTCATCATTAAGGGCTTTTCATCCAGAAATAAGGAGGTCTTTGTCCCACTGTACTCATCCCTCATTATACCCATTATAGAATACAATGCCCAGTTTGGTATGTACCTCTCAAAACATCTACAACAACTGGAAAGACGGCAGAAATATCTCACTAAAAGAATCATAGGCCTAAAGCAGATGCCCTATGCTGACTGTCTAAAAAAACTCCACCAATACTCTGTCACATATCGTCTACTCAGAGGTGATTTTTGCTTAACATAAAAGGCCATGCCAAACCCAGAGCTGTTGGACATGCTACACTTAAAGAAAACGTAAAGAAATCCCAATCCCTCAAAGCCACCCACTCCAGGGATCTAAACCTTGTCATCATAATGAACAAAACATGCTGGAGGGATAGGTTCCTGACCCAGAGACTCCCGGACTCTGGAATAGACTGCCCATACATGTCAAGCAGAGCACCTCTTTGGCCCCCTTCAAAAGGAACCTTGATGATTGGATGGGAGATAGGAAACTCACCCCGGGGATCACGTCAGTCACCCTGCTAGACAGGGGTCCAGGGAAGAAAATACTGTGGGAAGAAATAGCCAGGGAATTGTTATGGCTAAGCTTATATAGGCCCTAGGGCCGATAGCCTAGTACCAACCTATGAACAAACCTTTCCCAAATACCTACTCTTTCTGCAGATGTGGCCCTGTAGTTTCAGACTGATATCCAGTCCAGCATGCTCACCTGCCCCTCACTTTCACCTTGGGAATGTGAGCTGCCTCCCCATGTTGTCTCTCGAGTTTTCTCTCTGCCCCCAAATCCTCACTCAGTAATTCATACTCATGATGTACCACAGCTGTCTTTGTTTCTTATATTGTTTTTTCTTCCTTTATCAGGAACTATCACAGCTGCCTGTTTTCTCTTGCAGTTTTATTCCTTTTTCATTTCTCAGTAATTTTCATAGCTGTATTTATTTTACTATACAGTTTCTTTCTTCTTCTGAGTAACTATCATAGCTAGCTTTGTTTCCTCTGTCAATATTATTCCTTCCTACCTCCTCATTAACTGTCATAGCTGTCTTTGTCACATCTTACTAAAGCATTCGTTTGTCATTTAACTGCCATAGCTTTCCTTCATTTCCTCTCACTATATTATTCCTTCCTCTTTTTAGTCAGTCTTTATCTCATCTATAGACTTATTCTCTGGATCACAAAACAGATATCTTTTAAAGAATTCAACAGAATTTCTGTTCTTTGCTCCAATATTTCTTATATATCCCATTATCCTACCTTGTCACATGATCTACCTCCCATTCCCACTTCCTGCCACCTATGACTTGCTTACTGTAATCAACCTGTGGAGTACCCCCTTTTTGCACCTGCCCTTAGATGATCTGCTTTATACACAGCTTAAGAACCTGCCTAACTTTCAACTTGGTCCCTGGGATAAGCCAAATATGGAATCATGTTGATAGATGAACGCCTTTTTTCCCAACAGCAAAAACTCTGAAAACGTTTCATCTAAAGCACTTTCAATAAAAGTCTGAGCAAATGTTTTCCTGCAGAGGGGTAAGTGCCACTACATCACCCATGTTGGGGGTGGGGACACCCCTTAAACTTTAATATTCAAACTCTGAGGTTTTATAACAGTGGAGAAAAGGGAAATCTTGGTTGTTGGTAAAAATGCTATCAGCACTTGCCAAAACATGCGTTGATCAACAGTCTCCCCCATATATCTACACTCTCTGTCTCTAGGTTCTTCTTCAGCGTCCACCTTGTGGTCAGATTTACTGTTGCCTTTAAATCCTACTCACTGTTTCTTGTCTCTATCTCTTACACTCGTGGTTCTTATCCATTCTCGACTCTCTCACCTTCAATCAGATAGACAGCAGAAGACTTATGCATCCCTCTCCTACTCTTGTGTTCATGGGTTCATAGGTTCAAACTAGGCTAATGGCATGAGAGCCTTTATAACCCAAGCCAACAATACCCAGGATATGACAATATTATATCTCAATTCCCCAGATATAGGATGGGATAGTATCAGGGTAGTGGGTCTTTGGGTGATGGAGCCCTGAGTCATCTAGTACTCTGCATTTAGAATCACTGGGGTAATGTGCATGACCCCTGTACTTCTTCAACCTTGCTAATATTCTACTCTCAGACAGCATGGTGAATTAAGATCATGAGCTGTTAAGCTGGTTCATGTAGTCCAGGGTTTGATTCTGTCACTCTCCAGCCACCTCCTGTGTACCTTTGAGTAAATCACTTAACCAGATGGTGCTCTAGGGAATTTGTAAAATTGAACTAGGTGCCTCAATGGTCCCCTGGACTGCATACCTACCTGTGAATCTATACATAAACAACCAACAGGCAAGTCCTATATAAATAGACCTTCTGCATCCTTTCACCGCAATTGTCTCAGAATACCCCATCCACGCCCTCATACACCTATTGTTCCCTGTTCTCAGCCCTCTAACCTCACTTATCCTTTGTATTAACCTGCCCATTCCAGCTCTCTTAGCTGCCCTCCTATTACATCTCCTATCACACAGCTGCAGCCCCCTCTTATCGATACACGCTAAATCTTTCTAACCTCTTAGTTCCCTGTCTCATTATCATTATGCACCCCAAGTTTAACAGACGCTCTGCTCAGGACTGTAAACTGGGTTCCACTGTAAATTCTCCAGATGATACCAAGACCCTTCAATAAGGCCTTTCGCAAAAAAAAAACATGGACTAAAACTAAATGCCCAGAAATGTATAATAGTATCCTTCAGCAAGCATGACCACCCATGTAACAGTCACATTAAAAAGTACCCCTGAAAGCTGTTCCTGTAGTCAGGGGGATCTGGGAACCTATACCAATAATGAGACATCTTTTGATCACCACATATCCTCTATTGTAAGGAAGTTATTTTTCATTGAACAGCTTATATCTAAAGTTATGGCATCCAGGGCCAGAGATGTAATCATTCCACTGAACATGTCTCTTATTAGGCCGATCATTGAGTATGCCATTTTTGCTATGTACCTGTCTAAACACTTGCACAACTGAAATGACCACAATGATTTCTCAATGAAAAAGTCCGCCTAAATCATAAAAACTATGCAGATCATCTAAAAGTTTTTTCCATCTGCTTGTATTATACAGGCTACTAAGAAGTGACTTCTGCCTCACATATAGGGCCCCAACAGACCCTATCATGTCAGGCTTATTACACACTGACAGGTCTGATTTAACCGTAAGCACCTGGTGAAGGGATATCAATCTCTTTTGCAACATAAACAGGACTTGTTGGAGGGATAGGTATGTATCACAAAGAATTATATCCCTGAGGAACTATCTTCCACTCCACATAAAACAATATTCCTGTTCTTCATTTCATATGAAATTTGGATGATCAGATGGGAAATGATAAATTTATCCCTGATTTAGCACCCATGTTCATGTTCAAAAGGGGCAACAAGTACATGTCTCAACATATCCTTGTTCAGTCCACTTATGGGTTATTCATACAGAAATATAAGGGCTAAAAACTACCATGAGAGTGTAAGGCTGGGCTTCTTGAGATCCTCACAGATAAATAGACTAGTGAGTACCTATGAACCAATGTCTGCAACATTAAATGTTTCTGTCCGCCAGCTTTTAGGGTTGTCACTTTAAGCATATTATGCCCATTTGTCCTGTTTATAATTTATTTTAATTCTAGCTGCATGCTCCCAATAGATTATTTATGTGAAGCTAACATTATTTATAGGAGTACACAAATTATATTTTCTTAGTTGCCTGCAGAAATAGCCATGTCTCCTTAATGTTGAGAGCCCTAAGTAGTTTATCTGCATCTGTTCATACAGGCTGTCACTCTTAGTCAGCAGGGAAGCACGTTGCTCATCCCTTCCCAGGAGGCATATAGTGGTACTATGGCTTCATGCACTGGGAGCTCTTTTACTGGGTTATACATGTTCATAGGTTCATAGGTTCATACTGGGCTATCTGCCCTAGGGCATTTATAAGCCTCGCCAGAGTGTGTTTGGCTTTCACCACCCATTTTAAATTAATTTTGCTATGCCCTTTTTCGAGGTTAGTATACTGTGCCTCTGTCTAACAGTGACACAGAAGTGATACCCGGGGTAAACCTACGATCTCCCATCCACTCATCAAGATGCCTCTTGAAGAGAGTCAATGAGGGACTCTGCCTAACCTGGACTGGGATTTTATTCCAGAGTGAAGGGAGCCTCTGGGTTATGAATCTGTCCCTCCAGCATGTCCTATTTATTTCAGTGCTGAGGTTCAAGTCATGTGACCTTTCCACAGTACAGTACATATCACACCAGCAGGCATACAGTGGTACTATGGCTTCATGCACTGGGAGCTCTTTTACTGGGTTATGCATGTCATTTGACCTTTCCACAGTACAATACATATCACACCAGCAGGTATATAGTGGTATAGCTTCATGCACTGGGAGCTCTTTTACTGGGTTATGCATGTCATGTGACCTTTCCACAGTACAGTACATATCACACCAGCAGGCATACAGTGGTACTATGGCATCATGCACTAGGAGCTCTTTTACTGGGTTATGCATTTCATTTGATCTTTCCACAGTACAATACATATCACACCAGCAGGCATATAGTGGTACTATAGCTTCATGCACTGGGAACTCCTTTACTGGGTTATGCATATCTTGTTTCATAGTTTCATAGTTTCATAGTTTAGTACTAGGCTATCTGACCTGGGGCATTTATAAGCCTAGCCATAGTGATGTGGCTTTCGCCACCCCATGTAATGGTACAAAAGTGTACAGAGTAGATTTAGAATACTGTGCCTCTAGTAGTGACACAGTGAAGACCCCCTTACATAATAGAATTAGTTTACTGTGCCTCTGTCTAGTAGCGACACAGAGATGACCCCTGGGGTAAACCTACAATCTCCCATCCACTCGTCAAGATTTCTCTTGAAGAGAGTCAGTGAGGGGCTCTGCCTAACATGAACTGGGATTCTGTTCCAGAGTATGGGAAGCCTCTGAGTTATGAATCTGTCCCTCCAGCATGTCCTATTCATATTTGTGCTGAGGTTTAAATCTTTAGCTCTCGTGGTTCTGATGGATTTGGATTTTTTGAGGTGGAGCATGTCCATCAATTCCTGATTGGACATGGCCTTGTACATCAGGCACAGATCACCTCTGAGCAGGCGGTATGCTACTGAATAGAGCTGGAGTTTCTTTAGTCTGGCAGCATATGACATATGTTGGAGACCCTTGATCCTCTTGGTGAGGTAATTTTGGGGTCTCTCTAGTTGTTGCAAGTGCCAGGTGAGGTACGTACCAAATGGGGCATTGTACTCAATCATGGGCCTGATAAGGGAGGAGTATAGGGGTACAATGACCTCCTTTGATCTGGATGTGAATCCCTTCATGAAAAGGTGGGCAAGGTAGAAGGTCTTTCTAACCACTTTGACAACGTGGGTGTCAAATGAGAGGTCACTATCGACTTGGGTCCCCAGGTCTCTGATTACTTTTTCCGTACTCAGTGGGTTACTGTCTATGTGATAATTTGTGGGTACTTTGTTTTTCCCAAAGGGGATGACTATACATTTTTTGGCATTTAGTTTAAGGCCATGACTCCGGCACCAGTTGTCCGTTTCAGTGAGGCCTTTCTGTAGGATGTATGTGTCAGCTGGTGTATCGACTAAGGCTCCTAGTTTGCAGTCATCTGCGAACTTTGTCAGCCACAACCCTCCCATGTTTGCTTTCACATCTGAGAAATAAATGCCAAACAAGAGGGGTCCCAGGACAGAGCCCTGTGGGACACCACTTGTGACTGGCTTAGAGTGTGACATGGCTCCAGTGATTTTGACTTTATGGGTTCTATCCTTTAGCCAGTTTGCCACCCATCTTGTGACATATGGATTTACATTTAAGCTGTTGAGCTTGTCTATGATGCCAGAGTGGGGTATTGTGTCGAAAGCTTTAGCCAAGTCCATGTAGGCTGTATGGACTGCTTTGCCCTCGTCAATGGCTCTAGTGACTGTTTCAAAAAAGTCAACCAGGTTCAAAAGGCAGGATCTGCCCTTTACAAAGCCGAACTGGGTGGGATCAAGTGTCTGTAAGTCCCCAATGTCTCTGTTTATGAGTTCCATAATGATTCTTTCCATAGCTTTGCAGACCAGGCTGGTTAAGCTTATGGGGCGGTAGTTACCAGGGTCTGTAGAGGTGCCTTCTTTGTGGAGTGGGACTACTGTTGCTGTACACCAGTGTTCAGGTACATATCCTGTAGTAAGGCTAAGGTTAAATAGCATTTTTATGCGTGGGTTTAGCTCCTCTTGGAGTTCACGTAGCACGCAACCCGGGATACCGTCAGGTCCCATTGATGCTGTGTTTTTAGCTTTGCTGAGGGCGGTTGTCACCGGGACATCTGAGATGACAGGGAGGTTACATTCAGCTGGGATAAGTATTTCTTCTTTTGGGGGTGAAGGAAGGGAGAAATTTGCACTGAACCTGTCTGCCAGAATGTTGGCAATATCTGTGGGTTCAGTGTATTTTTTGTCATTGTGAACTAACTCTGAACATATCTGAGGGTTTCCGCCCAAGTTTCTAACATAGCTGAAGAAGGCCTTGTGGTTATCTTTAGTGTCCATAGCGATTTTTCTCTCAAAGTTGGCCTTGGATGTTTTTATGAGAGAACATAGCTTTCTACTAGTGCTGTTCAGAGATGCCTTCTCTTTCCACAGTACAGTACATATCACACCAGCAGGCCTATAGTGGTACTATAGCTTCTTGCACTGGGACCTCTTTTACTCGGTTATGCATGTCATGTGACCTTTCCACAGTACAGTACATCTCACACCAGCAGGTATATAGTGGTACTGTGGCTTCAACCACTGGGAGCTCTTTTACTGGGTTATGCATGTCATGTGATCGTCCCACAGTACTTTGCATTCACAGTAAAGAACTCATGCAGGATGGTTACACACCAGGTTCCTGTAGATGTATCCTCTGTTTTGCCTACCATGTTTCCTCCCTAGTGATCATCAGACTTTCTTTTAATATTCATATTTATCTGCTGGTAATAAGCACATGAATTATCCTGTCAGCTCTACAGTTGAGAAGCCTGTGCTCTAAAACACAACTCTGAATCATGCCAGATGCCATGTTGAATAGCTTGTTCAATTTCAAAATGGTATTTTAACTTTTTTTGTTAGTCACATACTTCTCAACTTTTACCTCCAGAGCTAAGGCTTCAGATGCATTGTTTGCTGTTCTATAACATAACCAGTGTACATATGTATTTACCAGGTGCTGCTGCATATTTCATGTGCACCTCCTGACTGTGTCTGTACATTTTTCCTAAGGTATTTTGTTTCTCTTTCTCTGAGGACATTTCACATAATGTGAACATATAGTGATGAAGGAATATGGATAGAGACTGACATGTGATAAACACAAGAACATGTTAGTGCCCTAAAGGGCACTTGTTACAAAATCAGCACAAGTACGCACTGTACAATAACAAGCTGGGTTACTAAGGGCACTCGTTACAAAATCAGCACAAGTACACACTGTACACTAACAAGCTGGGTTATTAAGGGCACTCTTTACAAAATCAGCACAAGTACACACTGTACACTAACAAGCTGGGTTACTAAGGGCACTCGTTACAAAATCAGCACAAGTACACACTGTACACTAACAAGCTGGGTTACTAAGGGCACTCGTTACAAAATCAGCACAAGTACACACTGTACACTAACAAGCTGGGTTACTAAGGGCACTCGTTACAAAATCAGCACAAGTACACACTGTACACTAACAAGCTGGGTTACTAAGGGCACTTGTTACAAAATCAGCACAAGTACACACTGTACACTAACAAGCTGGGTTACTAAGGGCACTTGTTACAAAATCAGCACAAGTACACACTGTACACTAACAAGCTGGGTTACTAAGGGCACTCGTTACAAAATCAGCACAAGTATGCACTGTACAATAACAAGCCAGGTTAAGTAATTTATCCAGTTTAGAGTCCTACAGTTCTACATGCATTACCTAAACCTGCTACATTAATTCATTTATTTATTTATTTATTTTTAAAAAGCAAAAGTGAGCCAAAGGGGCCATTTTTACCTTCAGCCTGGTGGGTGCATGATACATGTCTTAAATATTTATTTTATTTTACATTTGTTGACCGTATGATGCATGTCTTAAATATTTATTTTATTTTACATTTGTTGACCGTGATAGCCTGACTGGATACATGTCCATTTTCAGTGGAGGCCCTGGGAATATCCATTACTGATTAGTGCTATCCATAAATGTCCATTAGTGACCAAATACATTATCTTTGGTGACTCTCTGTTCTCTAACCAAATAGCAAGCACCTGGAACTCCATACCCAACCACATAAACAACACTACCTCAACCACCAAATTCAAACTTCTGCTTAAGGAACACCTGTACAACAAGTGGCTGTGCTCCTGCACTTTCCCCAGATAATTTAGGACATGCCCTCATCCTAGCCACTTGATTCCCTCCGATCCGTGGATACAGGCTATCTTTTCTCTACAGTCTACCAATACCCTTACCTAACTTTCTATTACTCCTAACAACATTTTAAATTATAATTATGTTTTTCTGCTTTGAATCAACTACTTGAAACCATGCCTATAATGCACTGCAATTGTTAATCACTGCCTATATCGTTCAGTGATGCGTAAACTTATGATGCTTTACAAACCTATGTATAATTATGTATGATATTTATGATGATTTTCAAATCCATGTATACTTATGCGTGAAACCTATAATGCTCTACCAATCTATGTCTTATTGTGACCCTAATATACTGTATGGGCCTCAATTGAAAATGGGATACTAGCCCAGTCAGACCTTCCCGATAAACAAATGTAAAATAAAATAACATAAATAAATAAATTATAAAGTTCAAGCAATCCACAACCATACTGTTATACAAGATATTAAAGTAAAGAAAGCAAACATAATACAATTGCTCAAGTATAGCACTGTATGTGCATTACCATCAGTGGAAGGGTAAGGTTAGAAACCCAGGGGTCTGAAAGTTAGCAGGTCTTCTGATGTTAATCATTAAATTAATAAACAGACTTATTGCTTTTCCGGCCCAAAGGAGTTTGACTTGTCTAGCAATTAGCACATAAGATTAAGGCTGTGAGCAGTTAACAAGCTGCGTCCTGTAGCTCCAGGGTTCGACTACCTCATCCTCTACTTATCTGCTGTGTAACTCTGAGTAAGTTATTTAACTGGGAAATTGGGATAGACTCTTCAGTGGTCTCCTAGACCACCTGCCTAGTAACTACCTACTAAACTAAATATCTTTGAACAAAAACATAGTATTTCTTTATTTATTATTTTACATTTGTTAACCGGGGGTGTCTGACTGAGCCGAAAAGGCCCTTTTTAAGCAGAGGCTCAGGGAGAAAAGCTCCACATAGAAAAATTACAGACACATTTAGTTATTTAAACATGATCAGTATACACACAAATTACAAAATGCATGTTTTTACAGTGGTATGCGGCACATAAACAGTTACAGTGGAGAGAACAAACAAAAAATATTAATTTTAAAAATAAAGGTAATTAATAGATTTATGGTGTACAGCTGAAATTTGGAACATAGGTAGAATACATACGTAGTACACAGGTACAGTACATACATTGTAGATTAGCCAGTGTTAGTGAGTAAGATTGAAAACTATTATCAAGTGCTCTAGATTTAGTATGTATATGTTATCTACTTTCACTAGCCTGGGGAGCAATCATGGCACTGCCAACTTTGCTTGAGATGTTGCCTGATGAGGTCTTTAAAGGGGGCTTTGGATAATCTGTTTTGAATGCTAGTAGAGACAGAGTTCCATTTTTTAGCCACTGAACTACTATATAGTGCATCTCCAAAGCTATTGTAGCTGTTGGTGACTTCTAGTAGTAGTTTGCTTGATGATCTAAGAGGCCTTTTGGCTGAGTGATGCTGTACTAGGTTTTTGAGGGCAGGACACATTGGAGAGGTAATAGATAGAATGACAGAGGCAGAGCTGATTGTATGTTAGGAAGTTGGGCAGTTCAAGCCAGTGGAGCTGTCTCAAAGCAGTACAGTGATGAGTTCTGTAAGAGAAATTTGCAGCAAAGCGGGCAATTCTGTTATAGCAGGCTTCCATTTTGCTTAGTTCAGTTTTGTTGAGATTAGTCAGAATGGGAGATGCATAGAGTAGGGTGGATAGAAGTTGGGAGCGAGCAATGTCTGATCTTGTGTTGTTGGTAAGAAATGGTTTGATATGGTAGAGTGACCCCAGTTTGGCATGTACTTTTTTAATAGTTAAGTTGAAATGACTATCAAATTTTAGGTGGGAGTCTATGGTTATTCCCAATAGCTTAGCCTGTGCCACTGGAGTAGCATTTGTAGAGTAGATAGTGAATTGACTGTTAGTGTTTTTGTTAGAACTGGTTATAATCATAAGCTGAGTTTTCTTTGGGTTGAGGATAAGTTGGGCTTTGGTAAGGTAGTTTTCAACATGGGGTGGCACAGTGGTGCAGCGGTTAACATTGTTGCCTCACAGCAAGAGGTTCACCGGTTCGATTCTCGGCTGGGGTGCCTTCTGTGTGGAGTTTGCATGTTCTCCCTGTGTTCGAGTGGGTTTCCTCCGGGTACTCCGGTTTCCTCCCACTTTCCAAAGACATGCATCTGGAGCATTTCTCCCCGGGCCTCCGCTGAAAACAGGCTCTGTGGAACCTAGTCAGACTTTCCCGGTCAACAAATGATAAAATAAATAAAATAAAATAAAATAAACATCAGAGAATGCTAGTTGAGTTGTTTGCAGGAGGGTGGGAATGTTTTGTGCAGCACAGATTAAGGTCGTGTCATCTGCATACTGAATTATAGATGCATGCTGTGTAGAGGTATGGAGGTCATTTGTGAAGACTGTGAATAGTAATGGTCCTAAGATAGAACCCTGTGGGACTCCTATAGTTATGGGCAGCTGAGGAGAGAGAGAATTTTCCCATTTCACAGCTTGGTATCTGTCAGTTAAGTAGCTTTGGAACTAGGTAAGAGTGGAATTTGATAGATGATATTGGTTTAGTTTGTTTATCAGGATTTGGTGTGAGACTGTGTCAAATGCTTTGGACATATCCAAAAAAAAGAGTTGACACTTGTAGGCCTTCATTTTTGAGATGGTTTACTGTGTCTGTGAAACAGAGGAGGGCTGTAGTGGTACTATGGGCAGGTCTGAAACCATGCTGAGTAGGTGACAAGATGTTGCTGTCTAGGAAATAGTTTAGCATCTGGGTACGAATGCATTTTTCTAGGATTTTGGCCAGGGGGGAGAGTAAAGCAATGGGTCTGTAGTTATTAAGCTCAGTGGAGGTCCTGCCTTTATGTATGGGTGTAACATAGGATATTTTCCAGAGTTTGGGCACGTAGTTGTCAACACTTGATCTGTTTATGAGAGTGGAGACTGGGATAGCAATAGCCATACCTCTCAACCTGGAAACATCAAAAATCTGGACAAGGCCCATGAAAAATAGGTACAAATCTGTACGCTGATTAACATCTAATTTGCATACATAATTATGTAACCCCACCCACTCCAATGGAATTGGGGGATACCAATTTTCAAACACAAACTGAAGAACAGAAAACCAAAATATGGCACCAGTCCCCCTGCAGCCATTCCAATGTCCCATTACCTGGCTTTCACCCCATTTACCATAAACACTAATGTGTGCATACTGCTTTACTTCTACAATGATTATTTGTATTTTATTTTTACATTTTACAGCACATGGTGCTGCGGTAGCATTGTTGCCTCACAGTAAGACATTGTCCTGTTCGATTCGCAGCTAGAGCGTCTTCTGTGTGGAGACATGCATGAATGGGCGTACCTTCGTTGAAGGTGGTGCATCTGGGCTGGCAACTCAGCACATAAAAATCTACTGCCAATCATTAGCAGACCGGAGTTCTGCTGTGGCAACCCCTAACTGGGAAAAGCTGAAAGACACAAGAACATTTTACAGCACAACAATGCACAAACACTAATAGACATCTGGTAAATAAAGCAATACTGTCTCACAATGAAAACAGACTTGGCATTAAAACTTCTCTGCCCTTAAAACTCACATTCTGTGAAACAGCATTGAAACCTACACCACATCCAAAGAAAATGCATCTGGCCAGTGGTGGATAAAAAGAATACCTTTGGGCTGTTTTCAAATCATTGGCCCCTTGCAAACAACACAAGAAACATACATGTGTTCTTTTCTTTGATACACCTTCCTGGCTTTATTAAATTATATTCCTTGTATACAACATTTTTCCAGTAGGCTGTACTGTAGGCAATGAAAAAAAATGCATGAACCAATAATGACAAAACTGCCCAATTCAGAACATTTCCATCATAAAAGTCTACTTCCATATTCACACTAAAAATGGAATTACAGTAGTGTAAGCCATAGGCATCTTGCACAGCTTATCACACTTATTTTCAATTTCATTTTTTTGGGGGGGGGGGGGCAAAAGGTCAAAAATCAGAAACACATTTTAAACATTGCTTGTATAATTTTGCAAAGCTGCTAGAATAAAATGTGTTACCACCATGCATTTCACTAGCAAGTCTTGAGACCCTACGCACTACAGTCAGAGCAACATACCACTATGCCAAATCGGCAGCTTCCTGAAAAATAGGAAGACTGAATACTTAATGGCTATCATTTAGTCAGTTCATTTCTCACCACAGCTCTCAACCTCTTAGCATAAAAAAAGACACACACATTATGCATTTTGTAATAGCCTGAAAAAAGAACAGAAAAATGACAAATGTCTTGTTATTTTAGCAGATAAAACATCATCTGACCTAACATGAAAATATTACAGAAAAGTGTGTTACTATATGTGAAGCACTTTAGTAATCTGTACAATAATGTATCACATATATATAACTGTCTTTGTTTCTGTGACAAGTAGTCAACAAATGATTGTTCTTACTTAAGAGAGTACTTTGTCCTGGAGATTATCAGATTTTAGGGAAAAATATCACAGTTTTGACATTGGGGAAACTGAAAGCATTAATTATGACTTGATTATGTATGATGAAATCACAAGCATGACCTTTCCTGTTTTATCTTTGACGTCTTCCTCTTCTAGTCAGAAGAAATCTTGTTTTTCAAAAAAGAAAATTGGTCTGCCATTTGAAAAAAGGCATTATATACAAATAAGTTATTTCATTAGTTGTCACTCATCTTGACAATGACTGTTTAATGCATTACAATGTTATAGATACTTTTTGGAAATAAATATTTATTTTTGTTACTTTTTTGAATATCTAGAGATTAGATAAAAGTGACGGTCAGACTAGGAAAAAATAACATGATGCATTGCAGTTTTTGTCATTGCTTACTCAGCTGTGTTCTGCAATGTTATAGCCCGTTAACTGGAAAAAAAACTTAACCTTTATATGTAAGCAAAGTTGAATGCTCATCTCTCAAGTAGTGTGTTTATGTGTTATTTAAACTAAGCAACCTCAAGGATGTCTGGGTTAATGCAGAGAAGATTTGAAATTGTTAACTTCCTTTTTTATTTTATTTTAATCAGCCCTTGCCTCTGAATACATCCAGAAACAGCGAGCGTCTTCTAAATAAACTCCACATCCAGCCAGAGAAATAAATCCAGCTAGTGTCTTCTCTTCATAAAATCCACAGTGAGCAGAGCATCTTCTAAATAAAATCCACAGCCAGTGAAATCCTTTCTAATTCAAGCTAAATAAATCCAGCCTTTCCGGCTTTGGTGACTTGCCGCTCGCAAAAGCATTTGAACCAGAGCCGGAAATATGTGCTACGTATGTATGCGAGCATTCCGACAGGCTGGTGGAGCTGACATCATCACGCATGTGATGACGTCGGCTCATGAAGCGTGAAAATTAAAAAAAATAAAAAACAAAGTGCGGATAAATCAGAAATGAAGGGGTGCCACTCAGGAATTGTGGCACCCCATTATTTGGACCCCAAAACTCGGTAGAAACCAAGTAATTTGGGACAGCTCAGAGGTATGGCAATAGCATCTGCTGTGAGTTTCAAGAAATAGCTGGGGAGTAGGTCGGCTGCTGTTGATGAGGTTTTTAGTTTGGAGAGCATGCTTTTGATTGAAGTGGTGGAAACTGTTTTGTGGGTAAAGCTTGTGTTAGTGTTATTTGTGTTGAGGGGGATAGTGAGGAAGGAACTGTTCTGTGATACTAAGGATAGAATTGAGTTCACAAAGTGGGAGTTGAATTGTGTTTCGATGGGAACTTTAGTCTCAGGGGTGGTTGGTTTGGGGGTAGCCTTTTGGATGGATTTTAGTAGCTGGTTTACATTTTTCCAAAACTTTTGCGGGTTGTGTTGGTATTTAGTTTGTAATGTTGTGTAGTAGGATTTTTTTGTCCAGCTTAATGTATTTCTTTGCATTGCATTTGCTAGTAAACAGGATAGACACATAAATCCAGAAATAATTTCCAGGAAAATAAATCCACATTTCAAATTCTAGCACACAGTAACCTTCTGTCTCTCATAGAACCTGTTGTTGGAGTTTCTACACTCTGCTTCTGGCACTATAGCAGGTGCAGCAGGTGCAGTAGGTACAGCAGGTACAGCAAGTACAGCAGGTATCCCAGGTACAGCAGGTACAGCAGGTACAGTAGTGCATCAGGTACAGAAGGTGCATCAGTTACAGCAGGTGCAGCAGGTGCAGCACGTGCAGCAGGTACAGCAGGTACACCAGGTACAGCAGGTACACCAGATACAGCAGGTACAGCAGGTACAGCAGATGTGGCAGGTACAGCAGGTGTGGCAGGTATAGCAGGTGCAGCAGAGACAGTAGGTACCCCAGGTACAGCAGGTGCAGCAGGTACAGCAGGTACAACAGGTACAGCAGGTGCACCAGGTACAGCAGGTGCAGCAGGTGCAACAGGTGCAGTAGGTGCAGCAGATACAGCAGGTATACCAGGTACCCCAGGTTCATCAGGTGCAGCAGGTGCAGCAGGTACAGCAGGTGCAGCAGGTGCAGTAGGTGCAGCAGATATAGCAGGTATACCAGGTACCCCAGGTTCATCAGGTGCAGCAGGTGCAGCATGTATGGCAGGTACACCAGGTACACCAGGTGCAGCAGGTGCACTGAGACCTCAAAGAAACAAGAAAATGCCCTTGGTCTTGCAGCAAAGAAGTATAAAGCCCTCACTATGAGTCTGATTAGTGACATGGTCAATGGAAGGGTTAAGGCAGGAGGGAATGGAACTGAGTGGCCATTTCATGCTCACCCATCCTGAGACAGGAGGGAGGTGGCTGCACCACAGATGCTAAAAAGGGATGAAGGGATTGCAAGTAGAAGCTAATAAGTTATATAAAGCTATGCAGTGCCAATTTGGATAGGCATTCCGATAACCGTAGCTAGAAGTTTTGGCATCATACTTGACGACAAAAAGCTCTTCTCATACTGGAGGACCATAAAAGACTCCTTTTCTTTTAAAGTGTAGAAACTTGTTTTGCTGCATTTATAGTAAACAGATTGCTGCAGCTTAGACCACAGCCTGTAAATGCAATACCAGCATTCATTTCTCAATGCTGCTAAATGCACTAAAGACAGATTGGCACTTGCCCATCTTGTCTCCCAACAATTTCTGTGTGGGACTGATTTCTGCTTCACCCCACCCTAGCTATGCCTCTGAGCATTCCCATGTGTGTGAGAAAACACAACAGCAGATTCCAGAATAGTAGCAGTATATAACAACACCTGCCACCAAGAGGAAAGTTTGGCAGGTTGGGCAGTTACTGCACAGGTATGATGGAGCACTCTTCAGACCAAGCTCTCTTCTCTGCAATGAATGAACAGGTTGATTGACCATATCATGGAACAAATAAACCTCTCACCTGGGTCCAGGAATGAATGTATCAGCACTCACATCATAAAAGAATGAATGGGCTAGTTGAGTTAAAGGAAAGTCTTGCGTATAGCTCAATGGTGGAAAAAAGAAAAGAAACAAGAAAGTCTTTAGGTCTTTATTAGTATAGTCAGAATGAAACCAGGTGGAAGCTAACCCTTATAAGAGGGGTAAAGTGAAAGACAAATGTCAAAACTGGTATGACATGGTTAGGTAGTAAATCCAATCACACATCTGTATTTGTAGCAGAAATGTTTTTTAGTAAATCAGGTCACATGTATGTGTAGCAGTAATGGCTCGGTAGTAAATCAGATTAAATCTCTGTATTTGTAGCGGAAATTATTTGGTAGTAAATCAGATCACGTCTGTATTTGCAGCAGTAATGGTTTGGTAGTAAATCAGATTACATGTCTGTATTTGTAGCATTAATGATTCGGTAGTAAATCAGATTACATGTCTGTATTTGTAGCAGAAATGGTTCAGTAGTAAATCAGGTCACATGTCTGTATTTGTAGCAGAAATGGCTTGGTAGCAAATCAGATCACATGTCTGTATTTGTAGCAGAAATGGTTCGGTAGTAAATCAGGTCACATGTCTGTATTTGTAGCAGAAATGGCTCGGTAGCAAATCAGATCACATGTCTGTATTTGTAGCAGAAATTGTTCGGTAGTAAGTCAGATCACATGTCTGTATTTGTAGCAGAAATGTTTTGGTAGTAAATCAGATCACATGTCTAATTTTGTAGCAGAAATGGTTCGGTAGTAAAATCAGATCATGTGTATTTGTAGCAGGAATGGTTCGGTAGTAAATCAGATTAAATCTCTGTATTTGTAGCAGAAATGGTTTGGTAGTAAGACAGATCACGTCTGTATTTGTAGCAGAAATGCTTTGGTAGTAAATCAGATCACATGTCTGTATTTGTAGCAGAAATGGTTTAGTATTAAAATCAGGTCACATGTCTGTATTTGTAGCAGAAATGGCTCGGTAGTAAATCAGATCATGTCTGTATTTGTAGCTGAAATAGTTTGGTAGTAAATCAGGTCACATGTCTGTATTTGTAGCAGAAATGGCTCGGTAGTAAATCAGATCACGTCTGTATTTGTAGCAGAAATGGTTCGGTATTAAATCAGATCACATCTGTATTAGTAGCAGAAATGGTTCGGCAGTAAACCAGGTCACATGTCTGTATTTGTAGCTGAAATGGTTCTGTAATTAATAAGATCACATGTCTGTATTTGTAGCAGAAATGTTACAGTAGTAAATCAGGTCACATGTCTGTATTTGTAGCAGAAATGGCTGAGTAGTAAATCAGATCACGTCTGTATTTGTAGCAGAAATGGTTCAGTAGTAAATCAGGTCACATGTCTGTATTTGTAGCAGAAATGGCTCAGTAGTAAATCAGATCACATCTGTATTTGTAGCAGAAATGGTTCAGTAGTAAATCAGATCATGTCTGTATTTGTAGCAGAAATGGTTCGGTAGTAAATCAGGTCACATGTCTGTATTTGCATCAGAAATGGTTCTGTAGTAAATAAGATCACGTCTGTATTTGTAGCAGAAATGGTTCGGTAGTAAATCAGGTTACATGTCTGTATTTGTAGCAGAAATGGTTCTGTAGCAAATAAGATCACGTCTGTATTTGTAGCAGAAATGGCTCGGTAGTAAATCAGATTACATCTGTATTTGTAGCAGAAATGGTTCGGTAGTACATCAGGTCACATGTCTGTATTTGTAGCAGAAATGGTTCTGTAGTAAATAAGATCATATGTTTGCATTTGTAGCAGAAATGGTTCTGTAGTAAATAAGATCAAATGTCTGTATTTGTAGCAGAAATGGCTCGGTAGTAAATCAGATCATGTCTGTATTTGTAGCAGAAATGGTTTGGTAGTAAATTAGGTCACATGTCTGTATTTGTAGCAGAAATGGTTCTGTAGTAAATAAGATCACATGTCTGTATTTGTAGCAGAAATGGTTCTGTAGTAAATAAGATCACATGTCTGTATTTGTAGCAGAAATGGTTCTGTAGTAAATAAGATCACATCTGTATTTGTAGCAGAAATGGTTCTGTAGTAAATAAGATCACATGTCTGTATTTGTAGCAGAAATGGTTCTGTAGTAAATAAGATCACATCTGTATTTGTAGCAGAAATGGTTCTGTAGTAAATAAGATCACATGTCTGTATTTGTAGCAGAAATGGCTCGGTAGTAAATCAGATCACGTCTGTATTTGTAGCAGAAATGGCTCGGTAGTAAATCAGGTCACATGTCTGTATTTGTAGCAGAAATGACTCGGTAGTAAATCAGATCACATCTGTATTTGTAGCAGAAATGGATCGGTAGTAAATCAGGTCAGATGTCTGTATTTGTAGCAGAAATGACTCGGTAGTAAATCAGATCACATCTGTAATTGTAGCAGAAATGGTTCGGTAGTAAATCAGGTCACATGTCTGTATTTGTAGCAGAAATGGTTCTGTAGTAAATAAGATCATGTCTGTATTTGTAGCAGAAATGGTTCGGTAGTAAATCAGGTCACATGTCTGTATTTGTAGCAGAAATGGTTCTGTAGTAAATAAGATCACATGTCTGCATTTGTAGCAGATAATGGGGAGATTTACACACTGAGGCAGAAGAAGAAAAGCAGTAAATGTTACTGGTTACAGAGAGGCATGGTGCTGGTGCATGATAACTGTCCTCTGCCACTACACCCATTGGTGCTACCAATTTATCATTCTGGTTTGCAGTACTGCAGACACCAGAGGATTTATAGGTCTAAGAACAGGTGCTTTGATTAAGCAGAAATGAATTCTGTGAATGCAATGATTAGATGTAATTACTGACAATTTTTTGGTGATTATATATGTGTGTGTGTGTGTGTGTGTGTGTGTGTGTGTGTGTGTGTGTGTGTGTGTGTGTGTGTGTGTGTGTGTGTGTGTGCGTGTGTGTGTGTATGCATGTGCATATGTGTGAGTGTGTGTTTGTGTGTCTGAACTAGTCCATTGCATGGGATGAATTACTTTAAAGGAAGGAGATTTATATAAAATATGCATCAGAGGAATCATAGGTAGCCTCCAAAACTCATTCCAAGCTAAACACCCCTTCCTACTCAACCCACCCATCTCCTTCCAAAGGCAAGGACCACGTTGCCATCACCAAAACTATCGAAGCCCAACCCACCTACCTAAAACTCACCCAAACAGCTTAAATTTGTTTCCTTAAATACTTGTAGCATATATAATAAAATTTCAGAACTCTGTGCCTGGATTTCCCACAATAAAGCAGATATTCTTGCCATAACTGAAACATAGCTAAAACTAAATATACTTTTCTCTGAAAATTTACTCCCTGGATGTAACATCATCAGGGCTGATAGAATTAAAAAAAGGTGGTAAAGTAACTTTACTGTACCCTGACTTATCTTAAAACCCTACCTTATTATAAATCTGCTCCCAAATTCCATAATGTTGAACTCCTCATCTCCCATCTTAAAGTAAATAACCATGAACAGCGATATTATAGTACTCTATAGTCGGGTCTATATTAGTTCCGTGAAAGACATATTCATCAAATACATCTTCAGCGAACAACAGCTGCCAAAATTCACTTCAGTGAACCACGGAATTTTTCCCATGGTTCGCAAACACTTGCCCATCACCTCAACTTTGCCCTTTCCCCCACTGTAGTGCAATCTCAGAGTTGGTATATACAGTTAATGGGGGTGTTGGGGGCAAAGCCCTCCACTTTGGTGGATTTGATTTAGTCCGGTCTGTGTTCCTGATGGTTGGTGGGCCAAGTGTTTGTGAACTTTGGGAAAAATTCCACGGTTTGCTGAAATGAATTTCAGCAGCTGGTGTTCGCTGAAGACATATTCAATGAATACATCTTTTGCGGAATTAATATAGACTCCTCTATATTCACTCTGACAATAATGTTACACCCGTGGAAAACATCCTAAACTGGATCTCACATACAATTTCTAATGAAAAGATCATTCTAGGTAATGTTAATTTCGATTGGCAGATTATCTCTACATAATGTCCAGCAACTTGCCTCAGTTTGTTTGGCATGGCTAAACTCATCTCATCCCCCACACATTATAGCTATTTCCAAAAACTGTGGCTCAATTTGTCAACTGGATATTGGTGTCTGATTCCACTAAATATGTCTCCAGTGGCACCCTCTCTGACTCCCTCACTGACCACCTCTCTATATATGCAAACAGACTCAGTACCCATCATGCCAAACAACACTTACTTAGAACTTTCCTTAACCTCAATAATTTTAACTTCGATACATTTAACAGAATCCTAGGCTCTTTTAACTGGTCTATCCTGAAACATATTCCACTCAATGAAGCTGTACACAAATTTAACACACTTTTTCTGAAAACCCTCAATAGTCTGTCTCCAACTACTAAAACAAAATGAGTAAAGAATAACCCTCCTTGGTTATCCACTCACAGCAGATACCTAATGCATGAAAGAGATAGGGCTTGGAAAGAATGGATAAAACACAGATCTGTTCAAAACATAGCATGCAACATTTTAAAGAATTACATATCTGTACTGGAAGATAGATTAATGCCAACAAGAAAATCTACTACAGTAACCCATTATTAAATCAGTGTTCCAACCCTAAAAAATACTGGTCTTCTATTCATAATATACTCAATCCTGGAAAAAAACACCACTTCTAATTCTGCCCTATATAACACTCTCTGAAATAGATGCTCAATTTAGCACACATTTTAAAGAAAGTATTAAAGACCTTACTAATGGTTCTCCACCAGGTGTGACATACCCTTACATCAGACAGCATAAACCTCATGTTTCACCCTAAAACCAATACAGACCTCCTACAACAAATCACAACTTCTTAAATTGAAACCCTGTTATCCTTCAGTAGATAATCTCCCACCAGAATGCCTCAAGGTAGCAGCCATTTCCATATCCTGTCCTGTGTCTTCCTGATAGATCTAGCAAGGAATCATATATTCTTTCTCTACGGAAAAAAAATCACCATCCGTCTTAATAAAGGAGAAACTTCATCTGATATAACCAGCTTCAGACCTATTGCCATATTATTGTCTTTGTCAAAACTTCTAGAGAAGTGCATTTACAAATGACTACTTGAATACATCCTTCAGTAAAAGCTCCTGACCCCCCCCCCACGTCATTGTCTTAGATCCAGAAATAGCACTACCATGGCTTTATTAACATTGACAGATACTATTAACAAAGCCAGAGACAAAGGCAAACTCATTTCCTCTGTATTCCTTGAGCTGTCTAAAGCTTTTGAGCTAGTCTCACCAAAAACTCCTTTGTCAACTGTCTTCCCTAGGTCTATCACAGTCCACACTACTACAGTTTAACAACTACTTAACCGATAGGTACCAGTGTGTTAAATGGTTCTCCACCTTTTCTCCCTTCCTTCCAGTCACAGGGCTCCATTCTCGGCCCACTACTCTTTAATATATTCACTAACAATCTACATAAATCCTCTCAGCAAGCTTCCCTCATACAATATGTCCATGAGTCTACCCAAATATGCACTCAGATGACCTCATGCATCTTTAGAGAATTCCGCAAGAAGCCTTTAATGCTTTTGAAAGTTTGTTACAGGATAATCACCTGCTACTAAATCCCCCCCAAAAAACTAAATTACTTCTTTTTCCAAAATCCCATTTCCATGAATAAAAAAACAACTTTAAAATTTCTTCCTTCAGTAATACCATGATTGGTATTACCTCACATGCAAAACTAGTTGGCTTGACAGTTGATAATAATCGTAAATTTGATTCATGTGTCCACAATAGCTCAAAAAACATCAAAACTGGGTACCCTTCATAGAGTAAAGAAATGCTTTACAAACTCTGCCAAGGTAACTCTACCATTTACCTCTTAATTTGTCTCCTATATGGAGCACCTATCATAATCAATTAACAAGCCTCTCTTCATTCTAAACTTGAACAAAGCTATAACAAAGCTGCCAGATTTGCTTGTAAAAAACTTTACCAGAACCATCACTGCTTAGCACTAAAGCACGTAACTGCCTCGGACTTTCTCACCATCTATCTTACGCCCAAACTCATCTTAACCCACAAAATGATCTACCTCATTTGCCTGCCCAGCGATTAGCTGTCATACTCCAATAACAAATTGAATGATAAACATCTGTTTACCATCTGTAAACCACAAAGGGCTGCTGGGGTCGGTCTCTATTCCAATAATGTAGTTACAACTTGAAATAAAATTACTGTACCAATCAAGTCCAACTCACACCTTCATCTTTTCAAACCAGGCTGGCAACTCGGCACGTAAAAATCTACTGCAAATCATTAGCGGACCGGAGTTCCGCTGTGGCGACCCCTAACCGGGAAAAGCCGAAAGACAACAATTAAAAGACTTCTCTGCCTCTTGGCTTTGTCCCTGCTTCTCATCTGGGACATGGCTTCTCCTAACATCCTTCACCACCCTTCTTATACCTCCCTTTAAAGCACTAAATAACTTAAGCTTCTTATCCCTTTATAATACTTCACTTTATTGTAGTACTTAGACTAATATGCCTTCTGCTAATTAGTACAACCAAATTACTGTTCCATCACTACTTCTCTATTAACAGACTTGTTTATCTGCTTTAATACCTCACTCAATTATATTTATTAAATTACTCCTACCTATCTTATACACCACACTTCTATCTGTAAATTCTCAATACAATACTTGTATATTAATGTTTATGAATATCTATACAAATTTTATTATACTGGTTATTATGCTATTTATTCATTGAAACTGCATTATAAAATTTGTTATTGAAAATATTGATTGCATTAAATTGTTACCTTGGAGCTTTTCTCTCTTGGCCACTACTGAAAAAGGACACCTTTGCCCAGACGGACTTTCCCAGTAAACAAATGTGAATAAATAATAAATAAAACAAATGTTCAGAAGGTTGGTAAGCATTTTAAGACTGTAATAGATTAATATTTATTTATTTATTCATTTGCAGTTGGTTTACCAGGATAGTCCATTGGGCCAAGATGAACCCATTTTCAATGGAGTCCTGGAGAGAAAAGCTCCATAAACACGGTTACAATAGGTTTTAGATCCTTATTACAATATTTACAACAATTATACTGTTAGAGCATACAATTTCTGGTAGAACCAAACTGGTGGTAAACATCACAAGATACAGACTAGAGAAAAGTATACATTCCAATGTAGAAACTGAGAAGCAAATTATATTATAAGGAAGCATGCAATAGAGGAAGCAAGAAAGGAAAGTTCAGTGGAGGAGAAAAGCGAGAAAATCAGTGTAGATCAAGAAGGATGGGTGCAAGAGCATTCCCACTGGGATAGTAGATATGAAGGAACGGTGCAAGAGCATTCCCATTGGGATAGTAGATGAGAGTGAAGAGATTTTTTGAATGTAAGGTGGTTGAAAGTGGTACGAATGGCAGGAGGTAGGGAGTTCCAGAGCCGTGCTTGACTAAAGGATAGGAGATTTTTTCCTGGGGGACGATTAGGTTTGTGCAATTCAATTAGATTTTGGTTATTAGATCTAAGTATTCTATTGGGAAGGTGCAATTTGAAGGCAGACGAAAGGGATGGACAGAGGCTGGGTTTGAAAATGAGCTTGTGAGTAAGAGTAAGTTGAGAATAGATGAGTTGATTGGGTAACTCTAGCCATTTTAGTTTATGGAGTGAAGAGCAGTGGTGGGTAGAAGTCTTATGGCTGGTAGCAAATTTAGCAATTTTGTTATAGCAAGAGGAAAGTTGTGTTTTAAGGGAAGATTGGATGTTAGTTAGGAGTGGTGATCCATAGAGAAGAGAGGGGATGAGGAATGAGGTAGAGAGACTGATTTTAGTGGAGGGTGTAAGGTAACGATTGTGTCGGTAGAGAATGCCTAGTTTTTAATGGGTTTTGTTTATATTTAGTTGAATGTGGAAGTTGAATTTAAGATGACTATTGATTTGAACCCCGAGTAACTTAGCTTCTGACACCAATTCCAATGATGTCTTTTTGTGACTGGTGATTGAAAGAGAATTAGTATTGATAGAGATGTGTTTAGAGGAGGTAAATACCATTAGTTTGGTTTTAGAGGCATTAAGTGCAAGGTGGTTTTCTTTCATCCATAGTTCAGTGATGGAGAATGCATCTTGTGTGAGCTTTTGTAGTGCTGGGCTGGATGTGGCAGAACAGATGATAGTTGAATCATCTGCATATTGGATAATGTTAGAGAATGGGATAGAGTTGTGGAAGTCGTTTATGAATATGTTAAATAGGAGAGGACCCAGTATGAAACCTTGGGGAACACCAGTTGGGGTATTAAGGAATGAGGAGGTGGCTGTTTTCCATTTTACTGCTTGGTATCTATTAGATAAGTAACTAGAGAACCAGTTCAGTGAGGAAGGAGATAAGTTAAGCTGAGAGAGTTTAGTTAGAAGTAGTTTGTGAGAGATAGTGTCAAAGGCCTTTGAGAGGTCAAGTAAGAGGGTAGAAACAATATGACCAGAGTCACGGGCTTTATTTATAGTTTCTAGAAAGGAGAGGAGGGCTGTCATAGTGCTATGGCCGGGTCTAATACCATGCTGAGTTGGAGTTAGCAGGTGATTGTCTAAGAGGTAAGGTAGGAGCTGTAGATGGATACACTTTTCTAGGAGTTTAGAGATGGGAGACAAGATAGCTATGGGACAGAAGTTTGTAATATTGTTATTATTGCCACCTTTATGTAAAGGTATGATAAAAGCCTTTTTCCAAATTTGGGGTACTATACTTTCTTGGATAGAGCGGTTGATTAGTATGCTAATAGGGTAAGCAATGGCTTCTGCAGCTATGCTAAGGAAGTATGAAGGAATATTATCTGGGGCATTAGAGCATGGCTTTAGTTTCTGGAGGAGTTTTTTTATGGTAGATGTAGGAATGGGTTTTAGTGAGAAAGGTGAGGAAAGGGGAGATAGGGTATTAGTGGGTGGTATTAATGGAGAGAAGGTGAGAGTGGTGGTAGAAGTGGAGGGAAGAGTGTTAGTAGAGGAGGATGGGGATGAAGTGGAGGATGTGGTGGTGTTGGAGAATGAAGAGGTTAGTTTGGAAATAGAATTAATGAAAAAACGAGTTAAATTGTGTAGCCAAGTCTATGTCAGGAGCATTGGGGTCTGGGCTGGGGTTGACTGTTTTACCGGGATTGATGAGGGTAGAGATTCCTTTCCAGAATTTCTGAGGGTTTTTTTATTATTGTTTTGGAGTATGGAGAAGTAATTTTGTCGATCAGTGATAATGAGCTTTTTTACTTTGTTTCTAAGTGTTTTGTATTTAGTATAGGTGAGGGGAGATTTATTTTTCTGGTAGATGACTTTAAAGTTTAGGCAAATCCCTACACTGGTGAGTTTGTACATTTAGTTCGGGTAAGTGCCAGGTAAAGTGCAGTGAACTTACTTAAGGAGACTAAACTATAGAATAATATTTATTTTGTCTTTTCACTAACAGGATTCCCTGACCACTAAACATTCAAGACTTCATGCTGCCTGTTCCTGCAAAGGCCACAAGATGACAGAAGAGAGCCATCCCCATAATTTAAAATGCACCTTTAGTCAATAAATTCAAAGCTGAACAGTATAGTGAAACACTAGTTTTGTGAGTTTTTGTTTTATTTCATAATCAGTACATCTTAAATATCAGGCATGCTGTAGTGTAACAATGATTGCAGTAAGAAAATGAAGCTTTATTGTTTTAAGGCACAGCTCCAGCAGTGCTTTTTGTTTGTTAGACGGAGTCCTTCTTTAATAGATAACTAAAGGTGAGGTGTTTGAATACTTATTTTTAACTTACAGAAGCAAATAAAATATGTTCCACAATAATTTCTAAGTAAATGCCATGTGAGCAAGAAAAAAAACATTCTGTGATGCCTGTTCAGATTCTGTAATCAAGAGCATCATCGTCACACCCCGCCTTTTTCTACACGAGGTCAGAGTATCACATCACCTGCCATCGTTTCTATCAGTTGATGCCAGCCTCCTAGGTACTTCAACAGTCATGTCTGATGTTGCAAGCCTTCTCTCAAACAATCCATGTGTTTGCTGGACACCCTCATTTCCTTACACCTTCTTCTATTTTGCCCCAAATCGTTTTCAACAGATTGCCTTCTGCTTTCCTACACCTGTGCCCGAACCACCCTTATCTGCTCTCTTTGACCTTCTCTGCACTTGGAGCTAGTTTGGCTTCTGATGTGCTGTCCTTGTTTTTTCCATCTGTCCAACAATGACTGACCTGGCAGCCTTTTCAGGTACTTCATCTCTATCACCTCTAGCTTACTGAACTGCTCTGCCTTCACTGCACAGGTTTCTGTACCTTACAGTAGTACTGGTCACACCACTGTTTTGTACACCTTACTTTTCAGCTTCTTTGTCATTCCTCTGTCATACACTACACCTGACACTCTGTGCCAGTTGGCAGCAGCCCCTCTGATTTTAGCTTTGACCTTCTCATTCAGATTTCCCTTCTCTTCATCCACTCCCCCAAGATACTTGAAGCTATTAACATATTCCACTATGTTCCTTGCTATCTCAGTTCTCAGCTTCTTCTGATTTCCCCCATTTGCTCCTAGTACAGCTGTCTTATGTGCCCTCAGTCTCATCCCTTGTGCCTTCAGTTTTGCATTCCATTCCCTTTGCTTGTAATGCCACATTGACTGCATTCAGCAAGTTTGTTTATCTGTCCCCTCTGACCTTTTTGCTGATGTATTGTAGTCTATCACAAAGTATAAACAGCAATGGGCAGAGAGCTGAACCCTGATGCATACCCACTCCCACTGGGAACTCCTCTGTGAGTTCAAACACTCTTCGCACTTGTATCATTGGGTCCTTGAACATAGCCTGCACTAATTCTACCAATCATAGCCTGCACTAATTCTACCAGTCATAGCCTGCACTAATTCTACCAATGTTTCCAGGACTTTGAACCATCACATGACTGTGCATGGGACTCCTTGAACATAGCCTGCACTAATTCTACCAGTCATAGCCTGCACTAATTCTACCAATGTTTCCAGGATTTTGAACCATCACATGGCCGCATATGGGACTTGTCAAATGCTTTATCCAAGTCTAAGCATGCCCAGTTGGACTCTTTCCTCATCCTGATTTGAATCCAAACTGCTCATCTCCCATCTTACTTTCTACTATTCTGCAAATTCATTTCAATCACTCTCTTCAGCAATTTTATACAGAGTGACATACCTCTGTACTGCCCACAGTTATGGATTTCCCCTTTGTTTTGGTAGATTTGCACTATAATGCTTATTCTCCACTCATCTGGGGTACACATTCCTCTCCTTATTGCTATGAATAATCTCAGGAGCCATTTCTCCCCATCTCACCCAGCACCTGTATCATACCTGCTGTGACCTCATCAGAGTCTGTATCATACCTGCTGTGACCTCATCAGAGTCTGTATCATACCTGCTGTGACCTCATCAGAGTCTGTATCATACCTGATATGACCTCATCAGAGTTTGTATCATACCTGCTGTCTACCTCATCAGAGTCTGTTGCTCAGGATCGTAGCAGGTGTAACTGTTATCAGGTGAGTGTGTAACATTGGTTATAATAGTATCAACAGAATTTTTGATATTCGAGTTTTATTTAACACATGACAATAAAACTGTAAAAAAATCATGCTGCAGATTTATTTACTATGTAACATCACAGTGAAGACAAAATAAAGCAAGAAGATTCAATAAATATGCATTTAAAATTAGCATTTTCTGTGTTTAAGCTAAATATAGTGCTTGCTTTTATACAAACTGAAAGATCATTCTGAAGTACTTTCTAAAGATACAGCACTGTGTTATTGTACAATATGAAAATGTTGCTGGAGACTGGATCTCAGGTGTATTGATTTTTGCAGGAATCCAGATAGGTAACTACTGAATAAGTTCCTTAAATGCAGCAGCAGACATGCTTCCTGTAAATGTAATATTTACTAGATACAAATAAACAGGCTGAAGTTATTATAAGAGCAGATCAATGTTTGACTTTTGTATGAACTGTTAATTTAATGTATTCCATACTGTATGTATCATCTCCTTGTGTGTATGCAATGAAAGCTCTCATAACATAGGTTCATAGGTTCATAGGTAGGTACTAGGCTATTGGCCCTAGGGCCTATATAAGCCTAGCCAAATGGTAACTGGCTTTTGTCACCCAAGAAAATTATTTTCCTGTGCCCCTGTTAAGCAGAGCCACAGAAGTGATCCCCGGGGTGAATTTCCTATCTCCCATCCAATCATCAAGATTTTTCTTGAAGAGTGCTAATGAGGACCTTTGTTTGATATAGATAGGTAGTTTGTTCCAGAGTATGGGAAGTCTATGAGACAGGAATCTATCCCTCCAACATGTTCTGTTTATTGTGGTGACAAGGTTTAGGTCCCTAGAGCGTGTAGCTCGAAGGGATTGGGATTTCTTTATGTGAAGCATGTCCAACAGCTCTGGGTTTGATGTAGCTTTGTATGTTAGGCAGAGATCGCCTCTGAGTAGGAGATATGCGACAGAGTAAAGCTGGAGTTTTTTGAGACGATTTGCGTAGGGCATCTGTTTGAGGCCAGTAATCCTCTTTGTAAGGTATTTCTGTGGCCTTTCCAGTTGTTGTAGATGTCTTGTGAGGTACATACCAAAAGGGGCATTGTACTCTATAATGGGTCTAATGAGTGATGAGTAGAGAGGAACAATGATCTCTTTTTTCCTGGATGAGAAACCTTTTGTGATGAGGTGTGCAATGTAGAAGGATTTCCTGACTACTGTGGCGATGTGATTATCAAAGGAGAGAATACTGTCCACCTGTGTCCCAAGGTCTCTTATCACACTTTCGGTGTTACGTAGACTACCGCCTATGTGGTAGGTCATGGGTACAGAGTTTTTACCAAAAGGGATGACAATGCACTTTTTGGCATTGAGCTTAAGGCCATGGCTTTGACACCAGACATCTGTCTCAGTGAGGCCCTTTTGTAGGATGTCCACATCATTAGGAGATTTGATTATGGCTCCTAGTTTTCAGTCATCTGCGAACTTTGTTAGCCAAAGACCTTCTGTGTTAGCCTGTACTTCAGAGACGTAGATACCAAACAGGAGAGGACCTAGGACTGAACCCTGTGGTACTCCACTTGTCACTGGTCTGAAGTTGGATTTAGAGTCTGCTACTTTCACAGTGTAGGTTCGGTCAGTGAGCCATTCGGCAACCCATCTTGTGACATAGGGATTTATACCTAGTTTAGTGAGTTTGTCTATAATTCCAGAGTGGGGGATAGTGTTGAAAGCCTTGACGAGATCTAGATAGGCTGTGTGTACCACCTTACCCTCATCTACAGCTTTGGTGACTGCTTCAATGAAGTCTATCAGGTTTAGGAGACATGATTTGTCTTTTACAAACCCAAACTGGGTAGGGTCCAGAGTTTGGAAATTACCAATTTCATTGTTTATAAGTTCCATGATGATACACTCCATAGCCTTGCAGACCAGGATCATCAGGCTAATGGGACGGTAGTTCCCGGGGCCCGTGGTGGCTCTCCCTTTGTGGAGTGGGATACCCGTTGCTGTGCGCCATTCAGTGGGCACAAAGCCTGAGGTGAGGCTTTGATTGAACATGGTACTTAGGTGGGATACCAGTTCATTCTGTAGTTCATGTAGAACGCAGCCTGGGATGTTGTCAGGTCCCATGGATGCTGTGTTTTTGGCTTTGGAGAGTGTGTTTTTTACCTGTGCAGCCATGATTACAGGTACTTTGCATTCTTCCGGTATAGAGATGGGCCCTTTAGGGGATGGGAGAGGGGTAAAGTTAGCACTGAACCTATCTTCCAGGATGTTGGCAATATCAGTTCGTTCTGTATATTTAGTGCCATTGTGCTGTAACTCAGAGCAGATCTGAGTTTTGCCATTGAGATTCTTGACATAGCTATAGAATACTTTGTGGTTGTCTTTAGAATCAGTGGCAATTTTGTTTTCGTAACTCAAGGAGCTTATGAGGTCTGAGGTTTTGCCATTGAGATTCTTGCTA
>NC_056730.1:572509111-572526271 GCF_019279795.1 Protopterus annectens
TAGGGTCCCCGCTCTGTCATGGGTGTTTACTTTGGGCACTTTTACTCTTCTGGGGGTGTGTCCGCTTGCAGGGCTCGGCCTACGGACACGCCCCCTACTGTCTTCCACGTACCGTGTTAGCCTTCGGTGTGATTCAGCTTGCCCTCATGCATATGCATGACATGCTGACGTCACACCGTTTAACTGCAGCCTCCATGTAAGCCTTGTATCTCTTACACGGAGGCTTCGTGAATCCTGCCCTTTGTCTTTTCACTAACACGATTCACTGACCACTAAACATTCAAGACTTCATGCTGCCTGTTCCTGCAAAGACCACAAGATGGCAGAAGAGAGCCATCCTCATAATTTAAAATGCACCTTTAGTCAATAAATTCAAAGCTGAACAATATAGTGAAACACTACTTTTCTGAATTTTTTTGTTTTATTTCATAATCAGTACTTCTTAAATATCAGGCATGCTGTAGTGTGACAATGATTGCAGTAAGAAAATTAAGCTTTATTGTTTTAAGGAACAGCTCCAGCAGTGCTTTTTTTTGTTACACGGAGTCCTTCTGGAATAGATAACTAAAGGTGGGGTGTTTGAATACTTATTTTTAACTTACAGAAGCAAATAAAATATGTTCCACAATAATTTCTAATTAAATGCCATGTGAGCAAGCAAAAAACATTCTGTGATGTCAGTTAAGATTCTGTAATCAGGAGCATCACCGTCACCCCCCTTTTTTCTACACGGGGTCAGAGTATCACATCACCTGTTGTCATTTCTATCAGTTCATGCCACTCTCCTAGGTACTTCAACAGTCATGTCTGATGTTGCAAGCCTTCTCTCAAACAATCCATGTGTTTGCTGGACACCCTCATTTCCTTAAACCTTCTTCTTTTTTGTCCCAAATCTTTTTCAACAGATTGTATTCTGCTTTCCTACACCTGTGCCCGAACCACCCTTATCTGCTCTCTTTGACCTTCTCTGCACTTGGAGCTAGTTTGGCTTCTGAGCTGATGTCCTTGTTTTTTTCCATCTGTCCAACAATGAGTGACCTGGCAGCCATCTCAGGTACTTCATCTCTATCACCTCTAGCTTCCTGAACTGCTCTGCCTTCACTGCACAGGTTTCTGTACCTTACAATAGTACTGGTCACACCACTGTTTTGTACACCTTACTTTTAAACTTCTTTGTCATTCCTCTGTCATACACTACACCTGACACTCTGTGCCAGTTGGCAGCAGCCCCTCTGATTTTAGCTTTGACTTACTCATTCAGATTTCCCTTCTCTTCATTCACTCCCCCAAGATACTTGAAGCTATTAACATGTCTCATCTTCTTCTGAGTTCCCCCATTTGCTCCTAGTACAGCTATCTTATGTGCCATCAGTCTCATCCCTTGTGCCTTCAGTTTTGCATTCCATTCCCTTTGCTTGTAATGCCACATTGACTGCATTCAGCAAGTTTGTTGATCTGTCCCCTCTGACCTGTTTGCTGATGTATTGTAGTCTATCACAAAGTATAAACAGCAATGGGCAGAGAGCTGAACCCTGATGCATACCCACTCCCACTGGGAACTCCTCTGTGAGTTCAAACACTCTTCGCACTTGTATCATTGGGTCCTTGAACATAGCCTGCACTAATTCTACCAATCACGGCCTACACTAATTCTACCAATGTTTCCAGGACTTTAACCCATCACATGACTGTGCATGGGACTCCTTGAACATAGCCTGCACTAATTCTACCAATGTTTCCAGGATTTTGAACCATCACATGACCACGCATGGGACCTGTCAAATGCTTTATCCAAGTCTAAGCATGCCCAGTTGGACTCTTTCCTCATCCTGATTTGAATCGAAACTGCTCATCTCCCATCTTACTTTCTACTATTCTGCAAATTCATTTCAATCACTCTTCAGCAATTTTATACAGTGTGACATATCTCTGTACTGCCCGCCGTTGTGGATTTCCCTTTTGTTTTGGTACATTTGCACTATAATGCTTATTCTCCACTCATCTGGGATACACATTCCTCTCCTTACTGCTATGAATAACCTCAGGAGCCATTTCTCCCCATCTCACCCAGCACCTGTATCATACCTGCTGTGACCTCATCAGAGTCGGTATCATACCTGCTGTGATCTCATCAGAGTCTGTTTCATACCTGCTGTGACCTCATCAGAGTCTGAATCATATCTGCTGTGAACTCATCAGAGTTTCTATCATACCTGCTGTCTACCTCATCAGAGTCTATTGCTCAGGATTGTAGCAGGTGTAACTGTTATCAGGTGAGAGTGTAACATTGGGTATAATAGTATCAATGGAATTTTTGATATTCAAGTTTTATTTAACACATGACAATAAAACTGTAAAAAAAAAAATCATGTTGCAGATTTATTTACTAAGTAACATAACAGTGAAGACAAAATAAAACAAGAAGATTCAATAAATATGCATTTAAAATTAGCATTTTCTGTGTTTAAGCTAACCATAGTGTCTGCTTTTATACAAACTGAAACATCATTCTGAAGTATATGAACCCCACTTGCTTACAGGGCTTCTGTGTAAGATGTAACCTCCAAATATGGGCTATTCTAAATGATGTTTCTGAGGCCAGCAATGCATGCCAGCACTTTCTTCTACTTTCTAAAGAGATAGCACTGTTTTATTGTACAATGTGAAAATGTAGCTGGAGACTGGATCTCAGGTGTATTGATTTTTGCAGGAATCCAGACACGGAACTACTGAATAAGTTCCTTAAATGCAGCAGCAGACACGCTTCCTGTAAATGTAATATTTACTAGATATAAATAAACAGGCTGGAGTTATTATAAGAGCAGATCAATGTTTGACTTTTGTATGAACTGTTAATTTAATGTATTCCATACTGTATGTATAATCTCCTTGTGTGTATGCAATGAAAGCTCTCATAACATGAAACAAATGTTCCATGTAATTGCCTGTTATTCTATGTATGTTTGTTTGGAGCTTACCTCCTTGGGCTTCCACTGAAAATGGACCTGTGTCCAGTCAGACTTTCCCAGTTATCAAATGTAAAATAAAATAAAAAATAAAAAATGTGGTGTCAGAGCCTGAAGCATTACAAGGACATTTCAGGGATTAGCATTTGAGCAATGTTAACTGGGATTACATAAAATAAAAAGGCACAATAACCTTCAGAGTGATACTGGGCAACCTTGAACATAACCACAAGTCAGTCCTACATATCTAATAAGTAACAGACCATGAACATAAGCATGAGTCCATCCCATATAACCAGAAAGTAACAGACCTCAAACGTAAGCATGAGTCAGTATCACATCCCTAGAAGGTAACTAGTGCTCTCATAGAAGAGTGGAGGATGAACCAAAAAGAGGCAGATAGATGCAAGGATTTATCCTGGGCTTTAGGGACACTCACAAGTAAAGCAGTATTTCTCAGTTGGTGAGGCCACCCTTCTAGGGGTGGCCCTGCTGTGTTTCAGGGCAGACTCAGGTGATTATGAGGATGTCTTGCACTAATAATTTTCCTTCCACAGCTCCATGGCATAGAGGAAATGAGCCATAATTATGACTTAGCTGATTAATTATTAGTCCAAATACTGGAAAAACTGGCTGAGATGTGGAGATATGATGAGGCTATAACTGTTTGCCTCTCTCTCTGGAGGTGGGATGGAGTAGCATGCTCAGGGGATACATTTTGTGTCACATGTCTCTGGTGGAAACTAGAAACCATAGAGAAGGTGTCTGCTTTCAGGACAGACTGGATTTTAAGGGTACATCACCCTTGATGACAGGAACCATCCCTTAGACCATGCATTGTATACCCATCCCAGGAAGAGCTTTCTAGATTAGAGTGCAATTCATAAATACATTACCAAGGCTTAATCCTCATTATTCTACAAACTGCAGAACAGCAGAAACCCATAGAAAAACTATTGACTTCCTTCTAAGTGGAAGGCCCTCCTGTTGAATGGTCACATTGAGGTGTCACCATTAGTAAGCAAGGAGAACTGAGAGGGAAACAGGAAATATAGGTAGTAGCAGGCAAGGTACATGAAGTGATCAGCAGCTGAGGGAAAAAATATTACCCCTTCAACTCAGGCAATCCCAATCTGCCTTGTTCTATTGGAAGAATCACAATTTACTGTATACTTTTGAAAAAGTATGCAAATTGGATTTTAGACATCATAATGTATGGAAAAGGGCATTAACCTCTGAAGGGAATTTAATAAATTATGAACAAGAATGTATTGAATTTTTGAAACAGTCTAAAGTCAGAATTATGAAGCCTGATAAGGGGGTGTGGATTAGTTTTTATGGACCCAATTGATTATGAGAATAAAACTGAATATTTGTTAGCATCTGATTCTTATGTAAAAGCTTTGCTCAATGAATATAATCAAGCTAACCAGAGAATAAAAATATATATTAATGATTTATTCATAGAAGGGTGAATTAATTTGAATATGTTCAATTATATGATTATGCCAGCACCTGTAGCCCCTACGATTTTTGGAGTCCCTAAAATTCATAAAAATCTGACAAATCCCCCCCTTAGACCTATTGTAGATGGCAGGAATTCTGCAACCTATGCATGTGCAAAGGTAATAGACTCATCACTTAAGAAATATGTAACTAACGAGGTAGGAATATGTAAAGACTCATGGTCATTTTTGGAGAAGATGAATGAAATAGAATTTGATGATAAATGCAATTTTCTTACAATTGATGTAAGAGATTTATATACGTCAATACCCCAAGACCTAGGTATTGAATGGGTTTCCCTTAACCTTAAGAATAAGGGTGCTCCAGTAACAGAAATATCATTGATAGAAGAATTATTGGATATTGTATTATCACATAATTATATCCATTTCAAAAATAACTTTTACCATCAAACAAAAGGAGTGGCAATGGGGTCCCCATGTGGCGCTAGCTTCGCCAATTTGGTAATGAACCACTGGGAACATAATTATATATTTAATATAGACCACATAAAGTCACAAATAGCATACTTTACCCGATTTTTGGATGATATATTCATTCTTTTCAAAGGTAATAAGGACCAAGCTGAAATAATGGTAGAATATTTTAATGAAACTACTGAATTTTTGGAGTTTACATATAACTTTCATGAACAGGAAATAGCATATTTAGACATTCTACTGATTAAAATGATATTGATAAGAAATTTGAAGTGAAGATATATAGAAAACCTTCTTATTCTAACACATTTCTCCACTTCTCAAGCGTGCACCCTTTCCATCAAAAAAAGTCGGTGATTAAAGGACAGTTGGTTAGGGCAGCACACATGATTACTAAAGAGGAAGAATTTTTCTCTGAATGTAATTTGTTAAGACAAATGTTTACTAAAAGAGCATACCCTGATGGCCTTTTAGATGAAATTATAACTGAAGTGATAGATAAAAGAGTTAGTGGAATGTATAAACCTATCCTAGATCAAAATAGAATGGATAGTAATTTAGTGGAGGTGCTCTCTAATAATACTCCAGAACTAATACAGGAAATATTACCTAATGACAACAGAGTTAACAATATAAATGTAAATTTTGTTGTCACGGTTAATATGGACTTTCGATATATTAGGAATATAGTATGTAAAAACTGGAGCATCATTACACAAGATAAAGAGTTATTGGAGAAATTAGGATCAACTCCTAAATTTGTCATGAAGAGAGATAGAAATTTCAGGAATTTATTTGAAAATATTCAAAATATGCATATTAAATATAAGGGCATGCAACAATGTTTGGGATGCCCTTATTGTAAATATATTCAAGTGGGATTATCAATAGTTATTCACAATAAGAAAGTATTGTATAGTAGAGGTAAATATAATTGTAATTCCAAAATGGTCGTATATTTAGCTAAGTGTCAGCACTGTCCTACGTATTATATTGGCAAAACAAAACGGAGATTGAGGGATAGAATATATGATCATATATACAGTATCAAAAAATTTAGCCAGGATAATGCATTAGCTAAACATATCCAAGAATGCCCTGAACATGAATTTAAATTTTGGGTTTTAGACCAAGTTCCAACAAATATGAGGGGGGGCCAACTGAATTAGAACTTGAAAGGCTCGAACTAATATGGCAAATACGTTTGTAAGCATATAATGAACCTGGTTTGAATGAAATGTGCTCAATTATGCCAATATTAAAAATGAAAAGTTTATGTAGGTAGTATGTTTAAGTTCGTTAAATGTCTTCAAACAAGGTTAAATTCATGTCATAATCTTTTGAGATGTGAAATGTATCGCAGCTGCTGGAACATATGTTATTTTATTATTATTTTTGTATTTTAAATAATTTTAGGGAATTATTATTATTCATAGTAATATAGGTAACTTGCATTTGATATTAATAGAAAGGCTTATTGTTCTTAGTATTATTCTTAATGAATTTATATAGGTGGTAATGTTTTTTAAATGGTACAATGAGGAATGATTTTAACCATTAAGTATAAAGGGTAATATAACTTTAAATTTTTACATTTACAGCTGATACCATTTGACTAATTTGAAACAGTATTTAAATGCTTTTAGTATCTGACTAATCCATCTGAAGTAGTTCAAGGATTGTATTTGAACAAAAAGTGCTTTATGGAATAAAGGATTGTAGCTCACAGCAAAGGTTGCCAGTTTTCTTTTGTTGCAAGAATCACCTTATCCCACATGACTTTTGCTGTCTTCCCCTCCCAGAAAAAATCCTTCAGCTATTTATTGATTGCTGTTTTTTGGGACGTTATCTCACTTGCTCAGGTTCATAAGTGGCCTCCTGCTGGGGCCACATTTTTGAGATAAAAAAGGCATATTTTCTCTAAAATGAATTTTTCACTTTGGGGTTTTTGAAGATATGTATGTAGGGCTGAAATTTCTATGTTGTTTGAGAACTTTATAGAGCCCTATAAAGCCCCTTTTCCTTGTTTTTATTTATCTCGGCTTTTGAAGTGCTGGCACAAAGAATCAGTGAATTGTTAAAAGCTATTGACTATGAATGGAAATTCTTTAGGATGTTTGCTGATGACTGTATGCTAGTCACAGACAGATTAGATTTGGCAATCTCAGGAATATGGACATTTTTGAAGAATTCAAATTTCAGTTAGGACTTGAGTGTAATTGGACTAAAAAATTCAGTTGAGAGGTGGTCCCACCGATGCTGTTATTAGAGAGGGTCTAATTGCTAGAAGAGCTGTGGTTAGGTTTCTGGGCTTATTTGTTAGAGAGCAGGAAGATGATCTTGTAGTAGGAAATTATGAGCATTTATTGCTGTTGATTCAAACTCTTTTGCAGGGGAGGTCTAGCCTGGTCCACTCTCTTATGAGTAAGATTAATTTGATTCAGATGAGGATCCTTCCAAATAGTCAGTATCTTATCAGGCACCTACCTTTGTTTGGTAGAGATAAGAAATGGTTTGATACAATTTAGCATTTATGTGGGAAGTTTGTGTGTGAAGGTAGGGGAAGGAGGATTGCAAAGGATGGGGGAAGATTTTTTTGGGAAGTGGTGAACTTGGAGGGGATGCCAGACCTCTATCTGTACACTGTAGCTTTCTCTGCATGAAGTATTTCATTACAAAATCAGTTTCCTTTTGATGCAGAGGATTTGGAGTGTCAGGTAAGGTATAGCCCTCTAGTTTGGTGTGAATTTTTATGGGTCACGAAAGGATGTCCTGAATCTGTTTTAGGGGTGTTGAAGATAGGTTTATGGAGTAATTCCCTGATTAAAGTTCAATGTCAGACTGTTTATTGGATAAGCTGGAATCATCAAGGTATAAAGGTTGTGAAGTATTTGCTCTCAATGTGAAATGGGAGATGTGAAGGATTTATAAGTTTGGCAGACCTTTGGATTGTTCATTGACCTCCCAAAAGGAGAATAACCACAGTTTGAGCAGTTAAGAAGTGCCATTTTGAGCAGGCTACATAAAGAGTTGTCTCAGTTTTATCCGATTTTTTAGGGAGATTTGATCATTCTTAATTGTATTGTGATTATGGGTGAGGGTAAAGCTTTATGTAGTACACTTTCTGCTAGGTTCAATAAACATAAATATGTTGGTGAAATAAATAAATTTAGATTAAAGTGGAAAGACAAAAATATACTGTGTTTTCTAGATCAGTCTGGGTTGGCTGTCATAAAAGAATAGCTAGGTGGAGAGACTTTCAATTATTTTAGGATCAGTACATGAGATAGATTCACAGGTGGAACAGAACCCCTTTCCAGAGTTCTCAGTTAAATGGTTTTCAGTTAAATGATTGCTGGTGATATAGTGCCTCCTGTGTTGGTAACGTCCACTAATTTTCTTGGCCTGTATGTTAGAGTGGGCACAAGTCCTGGATAAATGAGATTTTGTGTTAATGTGGTGTCATAGGAAAATAATATGGGTGGATGGAAGATGAGAAATTAATGCTTTTATTCATGGCAGGGAGGGTGTGAAGGTTGAAAGCCAAAGTATAGAAGGACAGCCCTTGCTGGAATTCATGACCTATTGTTTGAATCATATAAGAACCTAAAATTGCCTCCTAAGCATATAATGTGATAGGGCAGCTAAAGATAGGATCAAAAACTCCTGGCAAAAGTACATAATTTTTTACCATATAGTTACTTGAATGTATTTAGATTGACACCTCTTTGTGCTAAGGGGTTATAATGGGGAGATGATGGGGGTGCTGCACTGCTGAGTGGGTCATCCTTTGGATAAGATGTTAAGGTCAAGTCCCAACCACCTGAGTTGGTACTAGTTCAGCTGGATGTAAAACATCCCATGACACCCATTGGAAAGATTATGGGATGTTCTCCAATCATCATCATCATCATCATCAACATCCCCCTTTTTCCCATTTTTTTTTATAGAAGGGGTCGGGGTATTGTGTTAACTGTCACCATCTCCTCTTGATTCAATTCCACACTCCTGCCTTCTTCAACACTCATGCCTGACTGTCACAGATCTTCTCTTACACAATCCATCCACCTCTTTGCTGGACGTCCTCGTTTCCTCTTACCTTCTTCCTGTCTGTCCCGAATCTTCCTCACCAGATTGTCTGCTGCTTTTCTGCACATGTGTCTGAACCACTGTAATCTGTTCTCTTTGATCTTTTCTGCAATTGGAGCTACTTTGGCTTCTGCCCAGATAATCCAGGATCCATGAAACTAATGGAGCATCCACATTGATTCCTGACAGCTTACTCCCCAGCCTGTCTGGTTGGATGGTGTTAAAGGCACTTGAGAATTTGGAGAACATGATTCTAAGGGATCCTCCTGGTTTGCCCAGGTGACTGTATGCTCAAATATTTATATGCCCCCTCTTGCTCAAGTTCTTTTATATCACATTCTTGTCCCAAACTGATGTTTTCTTGGTGCTGCAGCTTTCCTGCTTTAAAGGTTGCTTATGCACATTTATCAAGACCAAATGACATTCTTATATTATCTGAAAAGTTTTGATTACTTGCAGTTGTGCTTTCAGTTCCTCATCTGGTGAGCTATATATTTTTAAATCATCAGCAAGGAGAATATGAGAAGTTTTTACACTTTTTTGCTTTCTGGGAGCCAATTTATATTTATTTTATTTAACATTTGTTTACCGGGAAAGTCCAACTTGGAACAAAGCCAATTTTCAGCTGTGACAGAGAGTCACCCAGGAATATTCATGGTTGGGTTTTTATCCCTGGAATAATAATTTGTCCTTTATCATGGCTTAACTGATAGGGAAAGCAATCTCTAATCTGCAGTCTAAATAAATTCTTGGCCTCTTCCCATTCTATCATCTTTCCCTCTCTAGTTATTTGCTCCAAATACCTTAGTTCCTTTGCCAGTTTTCTCCAATAAATTCCAGCCCCCTCTTGCCTACTGTCTGTACCCCTAATTGCAGTCATCCCTATTGGCAGAATCTCCTTTCTCCATTCCCATGTTGGTTTAGTTCTCAGAGTACTTATGGCTACTTTATGGATATAATATTCTGCATGATTATTGTTGTTCTCCTTAAAGGCCTGCATTCAAAATCCCAGCCTCTGTTTCTTGAGCCTCCCCCTTCATCATCATTCCTTTCTACTTTGAATTATAGTTTTCTGCTTGTGCTGTGTATACGAGCCATAACTGTGAACACTAGAATCATTTTAAATCCATACAAATAATATTTATCTTGTCCCCATAAATATGGGTATTCCTGAACCACTTCATGTGTGGGTACATAATTTACCGCTATGGCCTTTGTTTTAGCTTCATTCATTTTGTATCCCAAAAAGATCTGAAACTGTCTCAAAATGTTCCACAGCACTGTAATGTCTTTTTCTGGTTTTGTTAGGTACAAAATAATATCATCTGCAAATAAAGCCATGTTTTCTTGACTGCCGTATCAATTATACCCTTAAATTTCTGAGTCCCTTATTTTTTTGCCAATGGTTCTAAATGTAAAGCAAATAACAAAGGGGAAAGAGGACACCCCTGAATGGTTCCTCTGCTCAAGCAGAAATTATCAGAGAGGACCACATCCACTTTAATTTTTGTCTCCGATCCCTCATATATTCTCCTAATCAACCTTATATTTTTTCAGAAAATGCAAATGCTTCCATTGCCTTGCTCACAAAGTCCCAGCTTACTCTCTCAAATGCTTTCTCTGCATCAAGTCCCACCAACAATAAGGGCATTTTCTTACATTCTGCTTCCCTCTGGATCATCAATGTCATGTTAATGTTGTGAAATGTTTGCCTCCCTCCTCAAAAGCACAATGATCCATATCTATCAGTTTTGCGATTCTTTTAGCCATTATAGACACGAACACTTTATAATCATGGAATAGTATTGAAATGAGCCTGTATGAAGCTGGATCCAATGGATCTTTACCCTCTTTAGGTATTACAGTTACCACCACTTTCTTCCAGGATAGTGGTACTTCTCCTGTTAAGATACTGTTAAACAAAACCTTCCCGATCTTTATCAGTTTTTTCCTCCTAACTTCCAAAATTCCACAGGAATACCATCTATTCCTGGGGACTTTCCTGTAGATTGGTTATACATCACAATTTTTAATCTCATCTCCTCCTATCCTGTTATTAATTGAGCCTCCTCTACCTCTCACCTTGGCATATTTAATTCTTCCATAAACATTTCCATTTGTGTCTTTTCTTGATTTTCATATTTCTCTGCTTTATACATTCTTTCATAGAATTTCCAAAGTATTTCTAATACCTGTAAGGGATCTCTTGTTACCTTCATAGTTATAGGCTCCCTAAGCTTGGTGACAGCCCTTTTTACTTTCTGTTGCCTAAGTCCTTGCGTTAAAAGTTTTTGTGCTTTAGTGCTATTATCAAAAAACAGTTGCTTAACAGCAATCTTTCTAAGCTCATGCATATTATCAAGGCAATCCCTTATTTTCTTTGTAGCGTTCTGCAGTTGATCCTCTTCTTGTTCTGCAAGATTCCTCTTATTCTGCAATACTTTGACATTTGTCAGTCCCTCTAAATAATTCTTGTTACTTCTTAACCATAGCTCCCTTTCTTTTATTTCCACTCTATTTTTAAACTCCACCTTAAATTTATCCCACTCCCTAGCTATATTTTCAGAAGAAATTTCTATCCTGTCTAGTCATAGGATCATAGGAAGTTACTATGCTAATGGCCCTGGGGCCCTTACAAGCCTAGTGAAGAGTTTATCCCCAAAAAGAAACCTCAGTCAGCACCTGTCTCTCCTGTCAATAAGGGACAAAGGTGAAACCCCTGGGACAAATTTGTGGTTCCCATCCACTCGTCAAGGTTGCGCTTGAAGAAGGTCAGCAAGGTACTCTGTTTGACATGTATGGAAAGTCTATTCCAGAGTCAAGGCAGTCTCTGGGAGACAAACCTGTCTCTCCAGCAGGTTTTGTTGATGTTGCATATTAGATTTAGGTCTATCAAGCGGGTAATGCGCGAGGAGTTAGACTTACGGATATGGAGCATCTCTAGTAGGGTAGGGTCCGATATTGCCTTGTAGGTGAGACACAGATCACCTCTGAGCAATCTGTATGATACCGAGTAAAGTGATAGTGATTTGAGCCTGTCCGCATAGAACATGTGTTGGAGGTCATGGATTCTCTTTGTGAGGTATTTCTGTGGCCTTTCCATTTGGCACAGGTGTTTGCAGAGGTACATACCAAATGGGGCATTACACTCAATTATGGGTCTAATGAGGGAGGGATACAGAGAGGTAATAACCTCCTTTTTTCTGGATGCAATCCCTTTACTTATGAGATGTACCAAGTAAAAGGCTTTTCTGACCACTGCCACTACATGATGGTCAAATTTGAGATAGTTTTCAACCCGAGTACCCATGCCTCTCACCACAGGTTGTGTGCTTAGGGGGTTGCCATTGATGTGGTAATCAGTAGGGGCCATGTTTTTGATGAATGGTATGATAATACATTTTTTTGTTTAACTTAAGACCATGACTTTGGCACCAATTATTTGTAGCTGTGAGACCCTCTTGCAGTATGTTAACATCATTTGTGGAGTCAATGACAGCACCCAACTTACAGTCATCCACAAACTTGGTTAGCCACAGGCCCTTTGTCTTTGCCTGGACCTCTGAAAAGTAGAAGCCAAATAGTAGATGGTCCCTGGGGAACACCATTAGTGACAGGTCTGCTGTTGGAGGTGATGGCATCTGTGAGCCAGTTGGCCACCCATCAGAAAAGATAGGGATTAACACCGAGTTGTGTTAGCTTTTTGATGATGCCCAAGTGGAGGATTATGTCAAAGGCCTTGGCCAGGTCAAGGTAAGCTGTATGTACTGACTTTCCCTCATCCAGGGCTTTGGTGGCAGTCTCAAAGAAGTCAACTAGGTTCAATAGGCAAAATCTGCCCCTGACAAATCCGAATTGACTGGGGTTGAGTGTTTGGAGATTGTCTATGTCCTTGTTTATGACATAATAGCTCCTGAATAATCTCCTCTACCCATTCCTTAAATTCCTCTCTTTTCAACAGATAGGTGGAAAAGCACCAGTGTCTCATTTTTATTTCAATACCCTGTGTTTTTATTTTTGCTGTTATTGGCAGATGATCTGAAATAGTTATGGGTAGGTATCAAGACCTTCAATTAAAAGAACAGTCTCTAATCATAGAAATTAAAGATACACTTAATGACCTATTTGGGGCATTGCATGATGGGGATATTCCTTTTGATATTAGATGGGCAGCAGGGAAGGCTGTAATTAGGGGAATCCTTATCAGGAAAGCTAGGTTTCTTAAAAAATTACGTAATATTAAGCTGACAGTTCTAACTTCTGAGATCAAATCCTTGGAGGACAAACTTTTAGATAATTACTCTTTAACTACTAAAAAGGAGTTACAATTTAAACAAAAAGAACTGTTTGAACACCATCAATCAAATTTATCTATCCAAGAATTCTGTTATATCTCGAAATTTTCAGAGTATCTACAAACCCCCTCCAGTGCCCTCACCAGAATAATTCTTAACACACCCAGGTCCCCCAGAATATCCTGCATCCAACACAATAACATGATTTATAGATCTGATGAACAGATTATTCATCTATTTTACCAAATATACTCGGAAATCTATGCAAGCAATAACTTGCTTCCTTCAAAGGAGGAGATGGAAAAATTTCTAAATGAGATTACCTTCCCAAAAATAACCAAATTACAGAAGGACCTTTTATCAGCTCTGATATCCAAGAATGAAATTCTGGATGCCATAGGTAACCTCAAGTCAGGGAAAGCCCCTGGCCCAGATGGATATTCATCTGATTTTTATAAAACGTTTAAGGATACCCTGGTTCCTGTCCTATTAGAACTATTTAAATCTTTTTCTAGTAAAGGTATAATGGACTTATACATTAATTACTCCAAAACCATTTTGATCCCTAAAAACACTTCAGATAATACTAATGTCAACAGCTATAGACCGATATCCCTTATGAATGTTGATATAAAATTCTTTTCTTCCATACTCGCTAATAGGCTTAAAAAATTATGAACGACTTAATTTCCCCAGAGCAAGCTGGATTTATGGCCAGCAGACATACATGGACAATCCCTTAACACTAGAAACTATAATAAATATATCCAAAAAAGAAAGGAAGCCTAAGTATGCTTTGGTGTTGGATGCTTGTAAGGCATTTGACCGGGTAAACTGGAATTTTTTATTTTTGGTTTTATTGAAATTTGATCTCCCCCCTGATTTTATTAAGTTGATTAAGATCCTATATAATAGTTCATACACTCGTTTATACATAAATAAAAAATATTCTCAACACATAAAGATTACAAATGGCACTAGTCAGGGATGCCCTCTCTCTCCTCTACTGTTCAATTTATACTTAGAAGCCTTTCTTTTGTTTTTAGTTCAGAAAACTTATCACTCTATTCCTAGAATTAGCAACACTAATATTAGCTTCACAGCCTTTGCAGACAATCTTAATCTTTATTTTATGCACCCTACATCTGACGCTATGAAAATAGTTAATTCTCTGAATAATTTTGTCTCTATTTCTGATTACAAAGTTAATATAAATAAATCCTTTGTTTTCCCGATCAACCCTACAGCACATAGACAGCATTTATTTCCAGATCTATCCTTCCATATCAACTATTCTCTTAATTATTTAGGGATCTCATATGATCACTCATATTCCTCTCTTTTACAATCTAACATGTCAAAGTTATGGATCTCTATCTCCCAGGACATTTCAAGATGGCAGCATTTAAAGCTTTCTATGCTTTCAAAAGTTTCTATTGTCAAAATGAATATACTTTCCAAAATGCTTTATCTTTTTAATTCTTCTCTATCCCCGGTCACAATTACTTTCCTTAACAGGATTCATAAAGACATTGCAAAATTTGTCTGGTACCCTAAATCAGTCAGAATTTCATATCATAGACTTACACTACCTAAATTTTTGGGGGGTATGGCGATGCCCAACTTCATACTCTATTATAGAATTGTTCATACTAATAGAATATTTGCTATTGCCAACCATCTTCCAAACTTTTCTTCATGGTCACCCTTATGGATTAAAATGTGGTATAACCATGTGATCAGTAATGATATTAACCTTAAATCCTTGCCATTCCTGAGTAAATCTATCCTTAAAGAATTAAAACTATATAATACTCTAAAGGGTTTAATCAAAACCTGTCAAGATCTTTTCCATTCCTTGAATTTAGTTAAAGCTCTCTTATTATTTCAACCTTTCCATCTCAATCCAAATTTAAAAATGAACAATAAAATGATTAACTTAAACAACTTTCCATTGATTAAAGATTATACCTTATGGGACTTATATACGTTTAAGCACCTCTCGTTAACAGAACTTAGGGAAGCTCTATCTTTGTCCAAAGCATATATCATTATCTTAAGACAGTTAACAATCTCACATCATTTTTTCTCCAAAAGTTTCCCAGCTCGGATACTGAGATTGATACAGTAGCACGACTATTATCCAGTAAAAATATGCTCTCTGTATCTTATAAATCCTTTTCCACTTGCCTAAATAAAGGGAAAATCATCTTTGCAGAATACTGGGATCAACAAGGAGCTAATTTCTCTCCTCAACAGAAAATTATGTCAATAAAGTCTACACTTAAATATTCCCCTTTTAAGAAATTTACTTACACCCAATTCATGATTATTAATAACCTATATTTAACTCCAGTCCACCTAAATAAATTTAACGCATCTGTATCCTCTCGGTGTTCCAGTTGCTCATACTCCCCCGCTGATATCATTCACATATATTTCTGTAGATACTCCCACAGCTTATGGTGTTCTCTTAAGGTAAGGCTCGACAAAATGGGCTACCATAAATCTACCTTATCTTGGGAAATGGCCTTACTGCATGTTACTAGGATTAGCATGACATCTCTCAGATTTAGAGCACTTATCACCCTATGTCTTCTAATAAAATTCTATATTACTAAACACTGGATGGATCGATCAAAGTTATCGTGGAGGGAATTTAGAATTCTGGCAATTAAATACATTACCTCCCAAAAAATGATAATAATAGGCCCTCGCAAGCGAGCGGCTTATCAAAAACTTTGGGATTTTATCTTCCTTCTGTTAACAGATGATTGAGATACCCTCTTTTATTCATACTTAAGTATAGTTTATTTTCATAATCTGGTCATTGATGTCCCCCTTAATTTTAAAGTAATCCCTCCATATTGCACCTTGACATGGGCTTTGCCTTATTATTTTATGTTTATCAAGAGATACGGAGGAGGGTTTTGATAATATATGCACTAAGTTTTTTTTTCTCTCTCTCTTTGTTGGTATATTTTTATGTTTGTTATTTGGAGTCGTCTTATTCTTTTTCTCTCTTTGCAGCAGGATTCTGTTTTCCTTATCATAGTTAATGGCACTTATGTATATAGGTTATTAGGTTGTTTTTTTTGTATAATAACGCTTATACAGAACATCTGTTGTCTATCACCTGCTATATTGTGTGATTGTTTATTTTGTTAATTATAAAATGAAATAAAGAATGTTTTGAAAAAAAAAAGTAATTGTACAGTGGAAAAAGAGAAGAAACTATGAAAAAACTAAGGAAAACTATGAAAAATGTACTTAACTGAAGAGAATACCTGGCTGATGCATCTTTGCAACAAGAACAGCAAACGAGATCTGGGGTAATCTGGAGAGGGGTATTGTGGGCAGAGTCTTAGATCAAGAGTTTTGGGCTGGCACGAGCTGTGTAACGGCCGAGCCAGTTCAGAGGATCGGAACCGTGTCCCAAAGGTCAAGGATAAATGAAGATTGACAACATCAGATCACCAGTTTATTAAACTTAATAAATAGGTGCCCACTGAAGTAACTAAAGTAAAATCTATACATTTTACCATCAGAAAGCCAACATTATATGATGAGGGTATAATTATATCAAAAGGAAAATGGTATAAAAACCGTTGTACTTGATGTGAAACTGTTGGCGGCTCAAGGGTATGTAGGCTTACAAGTAATAGGTTTAGTATTATAATGAACATCTACTGAGGGCTATACCTTCCTATTGGGGATGTAGTCAGTGAATTCCATTTTGTACACAAAAGTGCTGCCCCCTCAATACATGACATTTTAAAAATGGGCACATCACAAACTTTCTGCTCCCCTCAACACACAATGTGTGTAACATTGTCAATTTTTCAGTCAACAAATATCAGAAAT
>NC_056730.1:572548116-572663201 GCF_019279795.1 Protopterus annectens
TGTTTGCTGCAGTGTGTATTATTTGCTATTGGTATATCTGTTCATTACTATGTTTCATATTGTATGTATAGCTAATGTTTGCTGCAGTGTGTATTATTTGCTATTGGTATATCTGTTCATTACTATGTTTCATATTGTATGTATAGCTAATGTTTGCTGCAGTGTGTATTATTTGCTATTGGTATATCTGTTCATTACTATGTTTCATATTGTATGTATAGCTAATGTTTGCTGCAGTCTGTATTATTTGCTATTGGTATATCTGTTCATTACTATGTTTCATATTGTATGTATAGCTAATGTTTGCTGCAGTCTGTATTATTTGCTATTGGTATATCTGTTCATTACTATGTTTCATATTGTATGTATAGCTAATGTTTGCTGCAGTCTGTATTATTTGCTATTGGTATATCTGTTCATTACCATGTTTCATATTGTATGTATAGCTAATGTTTGCTGCAGTGTGTATTATTTGCTATTGGTATATCTGTTCATTACCATGTTTCATATTGTATGTATAGCTAATGTTTGCTGCAGTGTGTATTATTTGCTATTGGTATATCTGTTCATTACTATGTTTCATATTGTATGTATAGCTAATGTTTGCTGCAGTATGTATTATATGCTATTGGTATATCTGTTCATTACTATGTTTCATATTGTATGTATAGCTAATGTTTGCTGCAGTGTGTATTATTTGCTATTGGTATATCTGTTCATTACTATGTTTCATATTGTATGTATAGCTAATGTTTGCTGCAGTGTGTATTATTTGCTATTGGTATATCTGTTCATTACTATGTTTCATATTGTATGTATAGCTAATGTTTGCTGCAGTGTGTATTATTTGCTATTGGTATATCTGTTCATTACTATGTTTCATATTGTATGTATAGCTAATGTTTGCTGCAGTGTGTATTATTTGCTATTGGTATATCTGTTCATTACTATGTTTCATATTGTATGTATAGCTAATGTTTGCTGCAGTGTGTATTATTTGCTATTGGTATATCTGTTCATTACAAAGTTTCATATTGTAATTATAGCTAATGTTTGCTGCAGGATGTATTATTTGCTATTGGTATATCTGTTCATTACTATGTTTCATATTGTATGTTTAGCTAATGTTTGCTGCAGTGTGTATTATTTGCTATTGGTATATCTGTTCATTACTATGTTTCATATTGTATGTATAGCTAATGTTTGCTGCAGTGTGTATTATATGCTATTGGTATATCTGTTCATTGCTATGTTTCATATTGTATGTATAGCTAATGTTTGCTGCAGTATGTATTATTTGCTATTGGTATATCTGTTCATTACTATGTTTCATATTGTATGTATAGCTAATGTTTGCTGCAGTGTGTATTATTTGCTATTGGTATATCTGTTCATTACTATGTTTCATATTGTATGTATAGCTAATGTTTGCTGCGGTGTGTATTGTTTGCTATTGGTATATCTGTTCATTACCATGTTTCATATTGTATGTATAGCTAATGTTTGCTGCAGTCTGTATTATATGCTATTGGTATATCTGTTCATTACTATGTTTCATAGTGTATGTATAGCTAATGTTTGCTGCAGTGTGTATTATTTGCTATTGGTATCTCTGTTCATTACTATGTTTCATATTGCATGTAAAGCTAATGTTTGCTGCAGTGTGTATTATTTGCTATTGGTATATCTGTTCATTACTATGTTTCATATTGTATGTATAGCTAATGTTTGCTGCAATGTGTATTATATGCTATTGGTATATCTGTTCATTACTAGGTTTCATATTGTATGTATAGCTAATGTTGGCTGCAGTGTGTATTATTTGCTATTGGTATATCTGTTCATTACTATGTTTCATACTGTATGTATGGCTAATGTTTGCTGCAGGATGTATTATTTGCTATTGGTATATCTGTTCATTACTATGTTTCATATTGTATGTATAACTAATGTTTGCTGCAGTATGTATTATTTGTTATTGGTATATCTGTTCATTACTATGTTTCATATTGTATGTATAGCTAATGTTTGCTGCAGTGTGTATTGTTTGCTATTGGTATATCTGTTCATTACTATGTTTCATATTGTATGTATAGCTAATGTTTGCTGCAGTGTGTATTATTTGCTATTGGTATATCTGTTCATTACTAGGTTTCATATTGTATGTATAGCTAATGTTTGCTGCAGTGTGTATTATTTGCTATTGGTATATCTGTTCATTACTATGTTTCATATTGTATGTATAGCTAATGTTTGCTGCAGTGTGTATTATTTGCTATTGGTATATCTGTTCATTACTAGGTTTCATATTGTATGTATAGCTAATGTTTGCTGCAGTGTGTATTATTTGCTATTGGTATATCTGTTCATTACTACATTTCATATTGTATGTATATCTAATGTTTGCTGCAGTATGTATTATTTGCTATTGGTATATCTGTTCATTACTATGTTTCATATTGTATGTATATATAATGTTTGCTGCAGTGTGTATTATTTGCTATTGGTATATCTGTTCATTACTGTGTTTCATATTGCATGTATAGCTAATGTTTGCTGCAGTGTGTATTATTTGTTATTGGTATATCTGTTCATTACTATGTTTCATATTGTATGTATATATAATGTTTGCTGCAGTGTGTATTATTTGCTATTGGTATATCTGTTCATTACTATGTTTCATATTGTATGTATATATAATGTTTGCTGCAGTGTGTATTATTTGCTATTGGTATATCTGTTCATTACTATGTTTCATATTGTATGTATATATAATGTTTGCTGCAGTGTGTATTATTTGCTATTGGTATATATGTTCATTACTATGTTTCATATTGTATGTATGGCTAATGTTTGCTGCAGGATGTATTATTTGCTGTTGTATGTATATTCAGTTGTTCTTCACATACTCTGCTGATCATTTATTGTTATGTGGAGCTTTTCTCCCCATGCCTCTGCTGAAAAAGGACCTGTGTCCAGTTGGAATTACCCAGTAAACACATATAAATACATAAATAGTAAATGCGTTTCTATGTAATTTGCTCCTCCCCTTTTCTAAAGATCAGGCCTTCATTTATTTTATCTCCTTCATGGTATTCAGTAGTTCAGTTATGGTAAGTTATGGTAAGTTTATATTTTCATTTCCATTTTCTTGTAATTGCCTTTAAACCTAGTAAAGACTTACTACATGTAGGCAATTCAGAGCCTATATCCTAGTCCCCAAGAATTATTTTCTTAGATACAATTATATGCTCTTTTGCTCTCCCAATATTTTTGACAAAGTCCTCTGTGGAGAAGTTTTAAAATCTGCCAGTTCACTGCATTCCCAAAAAACAGGTTTTGAAATTATTTCTCTTTTTCTCATCACATCTCCAGCATTTGCTGTCTACTTGAGTAAAAATTTTTGGTTGTCTGCTTAAGTTACAAAAATACCTGTGCAAACCCTTCCATGCAAACGTTTTAAACCTTCTAAACATTTTTGCATACCTAACAGCCTCTGCATACCTGCGAGCCATTTGGATGTCCTCCTATTGCTCCCTTGGAAACTGCCTTTCCAGGTTCTCTTCCCAATCCTTTCTAATCTCCTTTGCTTCATCCTTACAGTTATAGTAGAATATTTTATATTCTGTACTAATTATTCCTTTTTAACAGCAACTTCTGTTCTAGACTCAACTAAAAGTTCAGCCAGATCCAAACTTTCACACAGCAGTCCCTGTCCCTTTCTTTCTGCAAATACTCTATCAATTCCTGGTGGAGAAGGCAGTCTCTAACCTGCAGTCTAAGCTTCTGCTTAGTCTCATCTCACTCGATTACCATAATTTGGATTCTTTCCTTATTTTCTCCAATATATTCCAGCTGTCCATGCCTATTTTCTGTACTCCTATTTGCAGTCATCGCTATAAGAAAATCTTTCTCCATTCTGATGTTGGCTTAGTTTCTAGAATACTTTCTATTGCCTTATAAATGCAATATTCTGTATGGCTGTTCCTATTGTCTTTAAGGGACTGCATCCAAAATCCTACTCCCTTCTTATAACGTAAACCCTGACTTTGTTTCATCATCCCCTTTCACTTCGATTTGCTACCTTCTGCTTGAGTTATGTATACAAGCTTTAACTGCATAGATCTAAAGTATCCCTTCAAATCTGGTAATCCTAAACCACCTTGTTCTATGAGTAAAATCAGTTTAATCCACATAACTCGTGTCTCTTTCTGCTTCCAGACAAATCTTTTGACTCTATTATCATCCACAACTTTTCCAGTTGATTAAAAATAGCTGACCCATATATAAAACTAAAAGAACAAAAAACATCTTCACATTGTGTCTTCCTATCCTTATCCAAAACAAAGAGCTTCTAGCTTCTTGTTTTATATATTATCTTTTCAGCTTCCTCCGATATATCCATAGCTGTGATAACACAACCCTTTTTTTAGTCCAAACACCTAAATATTTCCATCTTATCCTGTGAACCAATTTGTGTGTGGGTACATAGTTTACTGCTATAGGCTTTGTTTTGTCTTCATTAATTCAATATCCGAAAAGACTCAAAACTATCTCAAAATATTGCACAACATCCAAATGAGCTTTTCTTGATTTATCAAGTACAAATTAATATCATCTGCAAATAAAGCTAACATTTCTTAATCCCCATACAAGTTATATCGTTGAATTTGTGAGTCCCTTATTTTCTTTGCCAATGGCTCTAAGCACAAAGCATATAACAAATGGGGAAGAGGAAACCCCATCTGGTTCCTCTGTTCAAACCCAGCTTATCAAAGTGGAATCATCCCATCTTAATTCTTTTCCCCAAACCTTCATATATTCTGAATGCAAATTTGTCCATTGCCCTATACATAATCTCAGCTGATTCTATCGAGTACTTTCTCTGTATCAAAACCTACCAACAATAGCACTAACTTCTTACATTTTGTTTCCCACTGAATCATCATTTATTAATGCTGTCAAATGGTTTGCCACAAGACCACATCGATCAATATCCATCAAATCTGGCAACACCTTTGCCAATCTCTTAGCTGGCATAGACTTAAACACTTTATAGTCATGGTTTAAAATTGAAATGGGTCTGATGGGTCTTTACCCTCTTTGGGTAATACAGCTGCCACAGCTTCTTTCAAGATGTTAGTGGATTCCCATTTTAAAACCCTGTTAAACAGAACTTTCCAGAACTTTATCATATTTGCTTCCTAACCTCCAAATTTCTAAAGGAATACCATCTGTGTCCTAGAGACATCCCTGTTAATTGATTATACATCACAGTTTTTATTTCAGTTCTTCCTACCTTCACTATTAACTCTCAAGCCTCCTCTTCCTCTAACCTTGAGATAACTAAGTCGTCCATAAATATTTCTATTTGTGCTTTTTCTTGGTTTCTACATTCCTCTGCTTTAAACAAATGTTCGTAAAATTTCTGAAATATTTCAAATACCTCAATAGGATCTGTGTTTTTAAGCATCTTTATTAACATCACATGTTGCATAATGACATGAGAACACATTCAATTATAAAACAGAAAAAACTCTTACAATGATTTATTACTGCTTGTTAGTAGCCTGATTAAACTGTAACTGTTATTCTAAGCCTTTGGTTGAAGCACTTGGGCTTCGGGACAGTTATTTTACATTAAGAAGGTGTGGTCTGCACTCTTGTGGGAGGAGAGGGTAGATTCTGCCCTTCTGAGCTGGGAGTTTCTGGTAAAAGACTTATTGTGCCTGCTTATTTGAACTGTTTCTTTCTGAAATTGGTATGCCTTGTTTCCTGTAGCATAGACTAAATTCAGACCTGCTGAATCTAGCTTTGGTTGTACAACTTGAGCACTAATCCAGACCATCTTTTTTTGGAGAAGGTTCCCCTGCACCCTAGTGGCAGGAATGTACAGTTAGAAGCTGTCTTATTGAAGACTGCTAGAACAGGGCTCAGTTTTTAGCTATTTATTGGTTAATTAATTTGTTTAAATCATTTTACTCATTTGCTGCTGTTATATTAAAAAAAAAAAAAATATATATATATATATATATATATATATATATATATATATATATATATATATATATATATATATATATATATATATATATATATATATATATAAAACACTTCATGCATCACCGCTTAGCTAGGGTTAAACTTTTCCCGGCACCATAAAGTCTGTTCTTTAAATATTCCCTTAAAACTAGCCAGTTTTTCAGTTTTAGCACTCAAATCTGTTTCTTTGAGCTCAGCACTTGTTCAGAACTTGTTGTAAGCACTAAATAAGCTACAAATTACTACAGCACTCAACTTTCCTCACTTGTCTAGAGGAAAACAGTTTTTAGTACTTAATAAATAAGCACCTATCCAGGCAAGTCTAAGGGTCAGCTCCCGGCGTTTTCTCCTGTCTACCTGATGAATCTGGGCATCCTGGGGCAATGCAGCAATTGCCTGTTGTACACAGACAACCCTCACCTCCAACCACCCAACACTACAACCTGTGAAAGATGCACTTATATAGCCAAACTGGAAGCAAAGCTCTCTTCATCCAAGACTGGACTAGACAGTCAAGAGTAGAAGGTAAACACTTGCACCACTCCACACTCATCACATAGTCCCTAAAAACCTACACCACCAAAACAGACACATAGAAACACAAAACACACACCTACATTCACAGAAGCTCTCAATAAAAATCTGCCCAAGCAACAGAGACCTCCAAAGCTGAAATGCAAGCAACCTCCACCCCCAACACAACCCAAATGACACATAGCCCACAAACTCAGTGTGCCACTCAACCACAGCCCATAAGGCATAACAATGTACCCAACACTTTAGTCATAGTTGACTCTATAGTCAGGCGCACTGATGTTCCACTCACTAGGCTAAACAAGGAGAAAGTTACTGTCAGCTGCCTGTCGGGTGCCAGGATCTGCCACGTAATGCACTCACTCAGGTCACTCCACAACAAGTACAAATATGACTCTGACATTGTCCATGTTGGTGTGAATGACCTGAGATGTACATCCCTGGACTACATGAAAAGAGAAATGGAGGAGCTCTCCAATCTTGTTGTCCAGGCAGGTATGACCCTAGCCCTGAGTAGCATCCTGCCATCACCTAGAATGATACCACAGTACAAGGACAACATGATTGACTTCAAGAATTGGCTAAGCTTCGGGTGTCATTCTAAAGGGATCCAGTATCTCTCTGCCTGGGATGACATGATCAACAGACCATAATGCTTTGCCAGTGATGGCCTGACCCCACCCTTGGGATTCTGGATACTGGTTAAGGCTCTTGCAGCCCTATAGTGCCTTTTTTAGGCAAGGTTCAAATGACAAATTCACCACTGTAACAGGTACAAGCAAGCAAAATCTGAGGGTAGTGCTACTCAATGCTAGAAGTCTAAACCTCAAAATGCATTCACTCAAGGCACTCCTTAAAAACGGAGAACATTGACATCTGTGCAGTGACAGAGACCTAGTTCAAGGCTTCAGAGAGCACCCCTGCATTACCAGGCTGTAATTCATACCACATCTTTCGACCTCCTAACTTGGACCGAAACACTAAAGGCAGAGGCGTGTCCGTATTCATTAAGGATATCCACACCTCCAGGCTAGTTGATCAGCATAATGCATCCGAAATTATCCAAGTGCAACTAACTCTGGGCAAGACCAAAATCCAAATTGTAACTTGCTACAGATCCCTCACCATGTCCCAGGATTCCCACTCCTCATTTATTGATGCATTGTAAAATATTAGGGTACAACTCAACACCCTCAAAATGGGAGATTTCAACTACCCCACAATTAACTGGGAAAACTACTCATGTACCAACTCTTTTGCTCAATGTTTTCTGGAAGTCATAAATTCCAGTAGCTTGGATCAACTTATCCACACCCCCACCAGGGGCAGCAATATCCTAGACCTGGTCATTACCAACATGGGCGACCAGTGTTCCACACCAGAGGTCAATCCCTTATTGGTCAGATCTAACCACAAGCTAATTAGCCTAGACATCCACATCCCACCCCCACCCCCCATTTAGGGAAACCACCGTAAAAAATTTCTCCAAAGCCAACTTCATGCTTTTTAAGACACAAGTGGCAAACTTCATGACACCCATGCAGATGGACAATAGAGGTACAACTGCTGAATTCTACACAAATGCACTTTAAAAGCACTTACACGAGTGCATGGATCATGCTATCCCTAAAAGAACCAAAATGCTATCCTCCAAAAAAAAAAAAAAAAAGCCAATCTGGTAGTCCCCTGCCATAAACAAACTCTACAACAGAAGAAAGAAACTGTTGCAAAACTGGCGGAACTCCCTGGTCAGTCTCAGTAAGAAGCTAACATCCCTCATAAAATCCTCCAAAGCTAGTTTTGAAAACAAAATCACCACTGATTCTAAAGACAACCACAAAACATTCTGTAGCTATGTCAAGAATCTCAATGGCAACACTCAGATCTGCTCTGAGTTACAGCACAATGACACTAAATATACAGAACCAACTGATATTGCCAACATCCTGGCAGATAGGCTCAGTGATAACTTTACCCCTCTCTCACCCCCTAAAGGGCCCAGCTCTATACCGGAAGAATGCAAAGTTCCTGTAATCACAGCTGCACAGGTAAAAAACACACTCTCCAAAGCCAAGAACACAGCATCTATGGGACCTGACAACTTCCCAGGCTGCATTCTACATGAACTACAGAATGAACTGGCACCCCACCTAAGCACTATGTTCAACCATAGCCTCACCTCAGGCTTTGTGCCCACTGAATGGTGCACAGTGATGGTTATCCCACTCCACAAAGGGGGAGCCACCATGGACCCAAGGAACTACCGCCCCATTAGCCTAATGAGCTTGCTCTGTAAGGCCATGGAACATATCATCATGGAACTTATAAACAAAGACATTGGTAATCTCCACACTCTAGACCCCACCCAGTTTGGGTTTGTAAAAGGTAGATCATGTCTCCTAAACCTGATAGACTTCTTTAAAGCAGTCACCAAAGCCGTTCACAAGGGTAAGGTGGTTCATACAGCCTATCTAGATCTCGCCAAGGCTTTTGACACCATCCCCCACTCTGGAATTATATATGTCACAAGATGTATTGCCAACTGACTCACTGACAGACCCAACACTGTGAAAGCAGCAGACTCCAAATCTGAATTCAGACCAGTGACAAGTGGAGTACCACAGGGTTCATTCCTGGGTCCTCTCTTGTTTGGTGTCTACTTTTCAGAAGTACAGGCTAACACAGAAGGTCTTTAGCTAATGAAGTTCACAGATGACTGCAAACTAGGAGCCATAATTGAAACTCCTAATGATATGGACATCCTACAAAAGGGCCTTACTGAGACAGATGCCTGGTGTCAAATAGATGGACTCAAGCTCGATGCCAAAAAGTGCATTGTCATCCCCTTTGGTAAAATTTCTGTACCCATGAGCTATCACATAGGTGGTAGTCTACTTAACACCAAAAGTGTGATAAGAGACCTTGGGACACGGGTGGACAGTAGTCTCTCCTTTGATAATCACATTGCCACAGTAGTCAGGAAATCCTTCTATGTGGCACACCTCATCACAAAATGTTTCTCATCCAGGAAAAAGGAGGTCATTGTTCCCCTCTACTCATCACTCATTAGACCCATTATAGAGTACAATGCCCCTTTTGGTATGTACCTCACAAGACATATCTCCAACTAGAGGAAGCAGTGTTATACTTCAACACCAAATTCCTACAAATCTTGGACTACCATGCCCCTATTCGCTCAATCAAAAATAGGACTAAAACTGCTCCAAGTACAAACTCCTACAGAGAAACAAAATCTGGGCCAAATGGAGATCTTCAAAAACCCAATGGACCATCAAACATTTAGACGGATGAGAAATGCTACTAACAAAATTAATACTTCTTGACAAAAAAACTTCTACTGTCAACTTCAACTTACCCACCAACATAAACCACAAATGTTCTGGACAGGAATCAATAGACTCCTCCATCCAGGGCACTCCAAAACACTAACCCCATCAGGTACCACCCACGACAATCCCAAGCTTATTGCAGATGCCTTTAATACCTTCTTTACCGAAGCTGTCCAATCTCTAGCTAATTCCCCACCCCCTGTCAGCACAAACCTGCCTTCCACCGCAACTAGCTTACCTCCCTCATTTCATTTACAACCTGTCCCAACACCCCTCATCTGCATCTACTTCATAAACTCAAACCATGCACCCCCTCAGCTGATCATCTTCCAGCTGAATATCTGCAACTAGCAGACAAAGTTTAAGTGTATCCCATTTCCATCCTAATAAACAGAACCATTAATGAAGGAACCATCCCTTCTATCTGGAAAATCTCCCATACTATCCCAATATACAAGGGTGGTAACTCAACAAAACTCTTAAACTATCGCCCAATAGCCTTCCTCTCTCCTTTAGCAAAAATCTTGAAAAATGCATCCACCAACAACTACTAGATCACCTACTCCAAAATAATTTACTAGTTAGCCGTCAGCATGGCTTTAGACCATTCAATAGCACCACCACAGCCCTCTTATCCTTCTCTGACTGTATTAACAAAAATCGTAATAACAATACACTAACCTCAGCACTGTTTATTGACCTCTCAAAAGCCTTCGACATGGTTAACCATCAGCTACTTTTAAACTTACTTAAATTTGTCTCCCTTGATACACAAGCACTACTTTGGTTTAAATCCTACCTAGACAGTAGGCAACAGGCTGTGCTCTGGGATAACAATCTATCCACACATCTCCTTGTTACCCTTGGTGTCCCTCAAGGATCTATTCTTGGCCCTCTCCTATTCTCAATATTTATCAATGATCTTAATGAAAATATTCCTCAAGCTACCTGCATACAATATGCAGATTCACATTGATATGCTCCGCTACTTCTGTATCTGAACTCCACTCCTTTACCCAAAAAGTATTTAATATAGTGGAAAACTGGTTCCTACAGTGCTGACTCCTCCTGAACCCCAAAAAAAAAAAAAAAACTATTACTCTTCACTCCAACGCAAAAGTCCCCCCCAATAAACTTCACAATTTCTTTTAATAATGGTACAGTCATATCTCCTGACCCAACCACAAAACTCTTAGGAGTTACAATTGATCACAACCTTAACTTTGACACACACATTAACTCTACAATAAAAACAGTAAATAGAAAACTAGGCTCCCTCTATAGGATTAAACCCTTCCTTACTCCCAACAGCTAGAACTGGTATTGCCCAAACCCATCTTATCTCCACCCTCCTCTATGCCTCACCCATTTATACCAATCTATCCAAAACTAACCTAAAAAAACTGGCACCTTCCTATAATAATATTGCCAGATTTGTCACAGGCTCCCCATTTAGAACCCACAATTGTCACAATCTAAAACAGCTAGGTTGGCTGGAACTTCATAATCAGCTTCAGTTTCACCAACTTATTATTGCCCACAACACCCTTCACCTCCTAGCAATTACCTAGCCTTATCACCCCCTACAAAAATCTTACAACCCTATGCTCTGCAACTAAATTAATTGTAGTCATTCACAAATCCAACAATAAGGCCGGAGACTCACTGTTTTCCAACACTGTGGGGAAAACCTGGAATGTACTCCCTTGTGAACTCTCATCTCTTCACTCAACACTACTTTTCAAAAAGCGACTTAAAGTTTGCCTTAATTCTCACTGGCTATGGTCATGCACTAACCCAGACTAAATATCTTATCCTGCTATGTTCACTGCTTGCTTACCTCACTAGTGCTGTTTTCAGTCTACCTTCCTTCATGAACCTCAGAAAATATGATCTGTAAGCTACAGAATTCTGTCTTGATTTAGTATTTACAGGGAAGCTCGCTTAGCAAGCTATCAACTGTATAGACACATCCCTACAAATATTTACTTGTTTCTTTCTTTAAATATGTTAGTACCTCAGTACAATGCTATATGCAACTACTTCCAACCCTGCTCTTACTATTTATTGTACAGTACATACTATATGTAACAATTTGCATCCCTTGTCTTACAACCCATTGTACAAATGTTGCTATTATCTCTTTATTGGAGCTTATCTCCCCAGGTCTCTACTGAAAATGGACATATATCCAGTAAGACTAGCCTTGTCAACAAATGTAAAATAAATAAACAAAATAAATAAATAAATAAAACTATAAGAACATAAAATTAAAAATAATTCCAGTTTCAGGAGGAATGGAACAAAACTTTGAGAACAAATTAGGCATGTCCCTCCAAAATCTGGACAATTGTGAGATGTAATTATACGGCCAGTTCTGTCATCAGCCCTCTGAAATTCTGCCATGTATAAGCTGCTATTGGCTTTGTATTAAGTATTACTTTAATACACAGTGTATGCATGATTCTTTCAGCTGGCAGCTAAGGCTTCAGATGCATTGTTTGCTGTTCTATAACATAACCAGTGTACAAATGTATTTACCAGGTGCTGCTGCATATTTCATATGCGCCTCCTAACTGTGTCTGTACATTTTTCCTAAGGCATTTTGTTTACCTTATAATCTATGGTCCTTATAATTTAATTACTCTGCAGTATTGTTACTGGAGGTTTTCTTCTAAGGCTTTTTCCAACAGGCAAATAAAAATAATAACAGTTCTGCCTTCTCCTGAAAATCGTTGAACTAGTACTTTCACACTTTGTTTGCTTGGCATGCAAGTGGTTTCCCTTTCTCTGAGGACATTTCACATAACGTGAACATATAGTGATGAAGGAATATGGATAGAGGCTAACATGTGACAAGCACAACTACTTACAGGAATGAGCAACTGAGAAAATGACTATATTAATGTTTTAAAGGGCACTCATTACAAAATCAGCACAAGTATGCACTGTACACTAACAAGCTGGGTTACTAAGGGCACTTGTTACAAAATCAGCACAAGTATGCACTGTACACTAACAAGATGGGTTACTAAGGGCACTTGTTACAAAATCAGCACAAGTACGCACTGTACACTAACAAGCTGGGTTACTAAGGGCACTTGTTACAAAATCAGCACAAGTACGCACTGTACACTAACAAGCTGGGTTACTAAGGGCACTTGTTACAAAATCAGCACAAGTACGCACTGTACACTAACAAGCTGGGTTACTAAGGGCACTTGTTACAAAATCAGCACAAGTATGCACTGTACACTAACAAGCTGGGTTACTAAGGGCACTTGTTACAAAATCAGCACAAGTATGCACTGTACACTAACAAGCTGGGTTACTAAGGGCACTTGTTACAAAATCAGCACAAGTACACACTGTACACTAACAAGCTGGGTTACTAAGGGCACTTGTTACAAAATCAGCACAAGTATGCACTGTACACTAACAAGCTGGGTTACTAAGGGCACTTGTTACAAAATCAGCACAAGTACACACTGTACACTAACAAGCTGGGTTACTAAGGGCACTTGTTACAAAATCAGCACAAGTACGCACTGTACACTAACAAGCTGGGTTACTAAGGGCACTTGTTACAAAATCAGCACAAGTACACACTGTACACTAACAAGCTGGGTTACTAAGGGCACTTGTTACAAAATCAGCACAAGTACGCACTGTACACTAACAAGCTGGGTTACTAAGGGCACTCGTTACAAAATCAGCACAAGTATGCACTGTACACTAACAAGCTGGGTTACTAAGGGCACTTGTTACAAAATCAGCACAAGTACGCACTGTACACTAACAAGCTGGGTTACTAAGGGCACTTGTTACAAAATCAGCACAAGTATGCACTGTACACTAACAAGCTGGGTTACTAAGGGCACTTGTTACAAAATCAGCACAAGTATGCACTGTACACTAACAAGATGGGTTACTAAGGGCACTTGTTACAAAATCAGCACAAGTATGCACTGTACACTAACAAGCTGGGTTACTAAGGGCACTTGTTACAAAATCAGCACAAGTACACACTGTACACTAACAAGCTGGGTTACTAAGGGCACTTGTTACAAAATCAGCACAAGTACGCACTGTACACTAACAAGCTGGGTTACTAAGGGCACTTGTTACAAAATCAGCACAAGTATGCACTGTACACTAACAAGCTGGGTTACTAAGGGCACTTGTTACAAAATCAGCACAAGTACGCACTGTACACTAACAAGCTGGGTTACTAAGGGCACTTGTTACAAAATCAGCACAAGTACACACTGTACACTAACAAGCTGGGTTACTAAGGGCACTTGTTACAAAATCAGCACAAGTACACACTGTACACTAACAAGCTGGGTTACTAAGGGCACTTGTTACAAAATCAGCACAAGTACGCACTGTACACTAACAAGCTGGGTTACTAAGGGCACTCGTTACAAAATCAGCACAAGTATGCACTGTACACTAACAAGCTGGGTTACTAAGGGCACTTGTCACAAAGTCAGCACAAGTACTCACTGTACACTAACAAGCTGGGTTACTAAGGGCACGCGTTACAAAATCAGCACAAGTATGCACTGTACACTAACAAACTGGGTTACTAAGGGCACTTGTTACAAAATCAGCACAAGTATGCACTGTACACTAACAAGATGGGTTACTAAGGGCACTTGTTACAAAATCAGCACAAGTACGCACTGTACACTAACAAGCTGGGTTACTAAGGGCACTTGTTACAAAATCAGCACAAGTACACACTGTACACTAACAAGCTGGGTTACTAAGGGCACTTGTTACAAAATCAGCACAAGTATGCACTGTACACTAACAAGCTGGGTTACTAAGGGCACTTGTTACAAAATCAGCACAAGTACGCACTGTACACTAACAAGCTGGGTTACTAAGGGCACTTGTTACAAAATCAGCACAAGTACACACTGTACACTAACAAGCTGGGTTACTAAGGGCACTTGTTACAAAATCAGCACAAGTACACACTGTACACTAACAAGCTGGGTTACTAAGGGCACTTGTTACAAAATCAGCACAAGTACGCACTGTACACTAACAAGCTGGGTTACTAAGGGCACTTGTTACAAAATCAGCACAAGTACACACTGTACACTAACAAGCTGGGTTACTAAGGGCACTCGTTACAAAATCAGCACAAGTATGCACTGTACACTAACAAGCTGGGTTACTAAGGGCACTTGTTACAAAATCAGCACAAGTACGCACTGTACACTAACAAGCTGGGTTACTAAGGGCACTTGTTACAAAATCAGCACAAGTATGCACTGTACACTAACAAGCTGGGTTACTAAGGGCACTTGTTACAAAATCAGCACAAGTATGCACTGTACACTAACAAGCTGGGTTACTAAGGGCACTTGTTACAAAATCAGCACAAGTACGCACTGTACACTAACAAGCTGGGTTACTAAGGGCACTTGTTACAAAATCAGCACAAGTATGCACTGTACACTAACAAGCTGGGTTACTAAGGGCACTTGTTACAAAATCAGCACAAGTACGCACTGTACACTAACAAGCTGGGTTACTAAGGGCACTTGTTACAAAATCAGCACAAGTACACACTGTACACTAACAAGCTGGGTTACTAAGGGCACTTGTTACAAAATCAGCACAAGTTTGCACTGTAAACTAACAAGCTGGGTTACTAAGGGCAGTTGTTACAAAATCAGCACAAGTACGCACTGTACACTAACAAGCTGGGTTACTAAGGGCACTTGTTACAAAATCAGCACAAGTATGCACTGTACACTAACAAGCTGGGTTACTAAGGGCACTTGTTACAAAATCAGCACAAGTACGCACTGTACACTAACAAGCTGGGTTACTAAGGGCACTTGTTACAAAATCAGCACAAGTATGCACTGTACACTAACAAGCTGGGTTACTAAGGGCACTTGTTACAAAATCAGCACAAGTATGCACTGTACACTAACAAGCTGGGTTACTAAGGGCACTTGTTACAAAATCAGCACAAGTATGCACTGTACACTAACAAGCTGGGTTACTAAGGGCACTTGTTACAAAATCAGCACAAGTATGCACTGTACACTAACAAGCTGGGTTACTAAGGGCACGCGTTACAAAATCAGCACAAGTATGCACTGTACACTAACAAACTGGGTTACTAAGGGCACTTGTTACAAAATCAGCACAAGTATGCACTGTACACTAACAAGCTGGGTTACTAAGGGCACTTGTTACAAAATCAGCACAAGTACACACTGTACACTAACAAGCTGGGTTACTAAGGGCACTTGTTACAAAATCAGCACAAGTACGCACTGTACACTAACAAGCTGGGTTACTAAGGGCACTTGTTACAAAATCAGCACAAGTATGCACTGTACACTAACAAGCTGGGTTACTAAGGGCACTTGTTACAAAATCAGCACAAGTACGCACTGTACACTAACAAGCTGGGTTACTAAGGGCACTCGTTACAAAATCAGCACAAGTACACATTGTACAATAATAAGCTGGGTTACTAAGGGCACTCGTTACAAAATCAGCACAAGTACGCACTGTACACTAACAAGCTGGGTTACTAAGGGCACTTGTTACAAAATCAGCACAAGTACGCACTGTACACTAACAAGCTGGGTTACTAAGGGCACTTGTTACAAAATCAGCACAAGTATGCACTGTACACTAACAAGCTGGGTTACTAAGGGCACTTGTTACAAAATCAGCACAAGTATGCACTGTACACTAACAAGATGGGTTACTAAGGGCACTTGTTACAAAATCAGCACAAGTATGCACTGTACACTAACAAGCTGGGTTACTAAGGGCACTTGTTACAAAATCAGCACAAGTACACACTGTACACTAACAAGCTGGGTTACTAAGGGCACTTGTTACAAAATCAGCACAAGTACGCACTGTACACTAACAAGCTGGGTTACTAAGGGCACTCGTTACAAAATCAGCACAAGTACGCACTGTACACTAACAAGCTGGGTTACTAAGGGCACTTGTTACAAAATCAGCACAAGTATGCACTGTACACTAACAAGCTGGGTTACTAAGGGCACTTGTTACAAAATCAGCACAAGTATGCACTGTACACTAACAAGCTGGGTTACTAAGGGCACTTGTTACAAAATCAGCACAAGTACGCACTGTACACTAACAAGCTGGGTTACTAAGGGCACTTGTTACAAAATCAGCACAAGTACGCACTGTACACTAACAAGCTGGGTTACTAAGGGCACTTGTTACAAAATCAGCACAAGTACACACTGTACACTAACAAGCTGGGTTACTAAGGGCACTTGTTACAAAATCAGCACAAGTATGCACTGTACACTAACAAGCTGGGTTACTAAGGGCACTTGTTACAAAATCAGCACAAGTACACACTGTACACTAACAAGCTGGGTTACTAAGGGCACTTGTTACAAAATCAGCACAAGTATGCACTGTACACTAACAAGCTGGGTTACTAAGGGCACTTGTTACAAAATCAGCACAAGTACGCACTGTACACTAACAAGCTGGGTTACTAAGGGCACTTGTTACAAAATCAGCACAAGTATGCACTGTACACTAACAAGCTGGGTTACTAAGGGCACTTGTTACAAAATCAGCACAAGTATGCACTGTACACTAACAAGCTGGGTTACTAAGGGCACTTGTTACAAAATCAGCACAAGTATGCACTGTACACTAACAAGCTGGGTTACTAAGGGCACTTGTTACAAAATCAGCACAAGTACACACTGTACACTAACAAGCTGGGTTACTAAGGGCACTTGTTACAAAATCAGCACAAGTACGCACTGTACACTAACAAGCTGGGTTACTAAGGGCACTTGTTACAAAATCAGCACAAGTATGCACTGTACACTAACAAGCTGGGTTACTAAGGGCACTTGTTACAAAATCAGCACAAGTATGCACTGTACACTAACAAGCTGGGTTACTAAGGGCACTTGTTACAAAATCAGCACAAGTATGCACTGTACACTAACAAGCTGGGTTACTAAGGGCACTTGTTACAAAATCAGCACAAGTACACACTGTACACTAACAAGCTGGGTTACTAAGGGCACTTGTTACAAAATCAGCACAAGTATGCACTGTACACTAACAAGCTGGGTTACTAAGGGCACTTGTTACAAAATCAGCACAAGTATGCACTGTACACTAACAAGCTGGGTTACTAAGGGCACTTGTTACAAAATCAGCACAAGTATGCACTGTACACTAACAAGCTGGGTTACTAAGGGCACTTGTTACAAAATCAGCACAAGTATGCACTGTACAATAACAAGCTGGGTTACTAAGGGCACTTGTTACAAAATCAGCACAAGTATGCACTGTACACTAACAAGCTGTGTTACTAAGGGCACTTGTTACAAAATCAGCACAAATACGCACTGTACACTAACAAGCTGGGTTACTAAGGGCACTCGTTACAAAATCAGCACAAGTACACACTGTACACTAACAAGCTGGGTTACTAAGGGCACTTGTTACAAAATCAGCACAAGTACGCACTGTACACTAACAAGCTGGGTTACTAAGGGCACTTGTTACAAAATCAGCACAAGTATGCACTGTACACTAACAAGCTGGGTTACTAAGGGCACTTGTTACAAAATCAGCACAAGTATGCACTGTACACTAACAAGCTGGGTTACTAAGGGCACTTGTTACAAAATCAGCACAAGTATGCACTGTACACTAACAAGCTGGGTTACTAAGGGCACTTGTTACAAAATCAGCACAAGTACACATTGTACAATAACAAGCTGGGTTACTAAGGGCACTTGTTACAAAATCAGCACAAGTACGCACTGTACACTAACAAGCTGGGTTACTAAGGGCACTTGTTACAAAATCAGCACAAGTATGCACTGTACACTAACAAGCTGGGTTACTAAGGGCACTTGTTACAAAATCAGCACAAGTATGCACTGTACACTAACAAGCTGGGTTACTAAGGGCACTTGTTACAAAATCAGCACAAGTATGCACTGTACACTAACAAGCTGGGTTACTAAGGGCACTTGTTACAAAATCAGCACAAGTACACACTGTACACTAACAAGCTGGGTTACTAAGGGCACTTGTTACAAAATCAGCACAAGTACACACTGTACACTAACAAGCTGGGTTACTAAGGGCACTCGTTACAAAATCAGCACAAGTATGCACTGTACACTAACAAGCTGGGTTACTAAGGGCACTTGTTACAAAATCAGCACAAGTATGCACTGTACACTAACAAGCTGGGTTACTAAGGGCACTTGTTACAAAATCAGCACAAGTATGCACTGTACACTAACAAGCTGGGTTACTAAGGGCACTTGTTACAAAATCAGCACAAGTATGCACTGTACACTAACAAGATGGGTTACTAAGGGCACTTGTTACAAAATCAGCACAAATACGCACTGTACACTAACAAGCTGGGTTACTAAGGGCACTTGTTACAAAATCAGCGCAAGTACGCACTGTACACTAACAAGCTGGGTTACTAAGGGCACTTGTTACAAAATCAGCACAAGTACACACTGTACACTAACAAGCTGGGTTACTAAGGGCACTTGTTACAAAATCAGCACAAGTACGCACTGTACACTAACAAGCTGCACTGTACACTAACAAGCTGGGTTACTAAGGGCACTTGTTACAAAATCAGCACAAGTATGCACTGTACACTAACAAGCTGGGTTACTAAGGGCACTTGTTACAAAATCAGCACAAGTACGCACTGTACAATAACAAGCTGGGTTACTAAGGGCACTTGTTCCAAAATCAGCACAAATACACACTGTACACTAACAAGCTGGGTTACTAAGGGCACTTGTTACAAAATCAGCACAAATACGCACTGTACACTAACAAGCTGGGTTACTAAGGGCACTTGTTACAAAATCAGCACAAGTTTGCACTGTAAACTAACAAGCTGGGTTACTAAGGGCAGTTGTTACAAAATCAGCACAAGTATGCACTGTACACTAACAAGCTGGGTTACTAAGGGCACTTGTTACAAAATCAGCACAAGTATGCACTGTACACTAACAAGCTGGGTTACTAAGGGCACTTGTTACAAAATCAGCACAAGTATGCACTGTACACTAACAAGCTGGGTTACTAAGGGCACTTGTTACAAAATCAGCACAAGTATGCACTGTACACTAACAAGCTGGGTTACTAAGGGCACTTGTTACAAAATCAGCACAAGTATGCACTGTACACTAACAAGCTGGGTTACTAAGGGCACTTGTTACAAAATCAGCACAAGTACGCACTGTACACTAACAAGCTGGGTTACTAAGGGCACTTGTTACAAAATCAGCACAAGTATGCACTGTACACTAACAAGCTGGGTTACTAAGGGCACTTGTTACAAAATCAGCACAAGTATGCACTGTACACTAACAAGCTGGGTTACTAAGGGCACTTGTTACAAAATCAGCACAAGTACACACTGTACACTAACAAGCTGGGTTACTAAGGGCACTCGTTACAAAATCAGCACAAGTATGCACTGTACACTAACAAGCTGGGTTACTAAGGGCACTTGTTACAAAATCAGCACAAGTATGCACTGTACACTAACAAGCTGGGTTACTAAGGGCACTTGTTACAAAATCAGCACAAGTATGCACTGTACACTAACAAGCTGGGTTACTAAGGGCACTTGTTACAAAATCAGCACAAGTACACACTGTACACTAACAAGCTGGGTTACTAAGGGCACTTGTTACAAAATCAGCACAAGTACGCACTGTACACTAACAAGCTGGGTTACTAAGGGCACTTGTTACAAAATCAGCACAAGTATGCACTGTACACTAACAAGCTGGGTTACTAAGGGCACTTGTTACAAAATCAGCACAAGTACGCACTGTACACTAACAAGCTGGGTTACTAAGGGCACTTGTTACAAAATCAGCACAAGTACACACTGTACACTAACAAGCTGGGTTACTAAGGGCACTTGTTACAAAATCAGCACAAGTACGCACTGTACACTAACAAGCTGGGTTACTAAGGGCACTTGTTACAAAATCAGCACAAGTTTGCACTGTAAACTAACAAGCTGGGTTACTAAGGGCAGTTGTTACAAAATCAGCACAAGTACGCACTGTACACTAACAAGCTGGGTTACTAAGGGCACTTGTTACAAAATCAGCACAAGTACACTAACAAGCTGGGTTACTAAGGGCACTTGTTACAAAATCAGCACAAGTATGCACTGTACACTAACAAGCTGGGTTACTAAGGGCACTTGTTACAAAATCAGCACAAGTATGCACTGTACACTAACAAGCTGGGTTACTAAGGGCACTTGTTACAAAATCAGCACAAGTATGCACTGTACACTAACAAGCTGGGTTACTAAGGGCACTTGTTACAAAATCAGCACAAGTATGCACTGTACACTAACAAGCTGGGTTACTAAGGGCACTCGTTACAAAATCAGCACAAGTACGCACTGTACACTAACAAGCTGGGTTACTAAGGGCACTTGTTACAAAATCAGCACAAGTATGCACTGTACACTAACAAGCTGGGTTACTAAGGGCACTTGTTACAAAATCAGCACAAGTACACACTGTACACTAACAAGCTGGGTTACTAAGGGCACTTGTTACAAAATCAGCACAAGTACACACTGTACACTAACAAGCTGGGTTACTAAGGGCACTTGTTACAAAATCAGCACAAGTATGCACTGTACACTAACAAGCTGGGTTACTAAGGGCACTTGTTACAAAATCAGCACAAGTACGCACTGTACACTAACAAGCTGGGTTACTAAGGGCACTTGTTACAAAATCAGCACAAGTATGCACTGTACACTAACAAGCTGGGTTACTAAGGGCACTTGTTACAAAATCAGCACAAGTATGCACTGTACACTAACAAGCTGGGTTACTAAGGGCACTTGTTACAAAATCAGCACAAGTACACACTGTACACTAACAAGCTGGGTTACTAAGGGCACTTGTTACAAAATCAGCACAAGTTTGCACTGTAAACTAACAAGCTGGGTTACTAAGGGCACTTGTTACAAAATCAGCACAAGTACGCACTGTACACTAACAAGCTGGGTTACTAAGGGCACTTGTTACAAAATCAGCACAAGTATGCACTGTACACTAACAAGCTGGGTTACTAAGGGCACTTGTTACAAAATCAGCACAAGTACGCACTGTACACTAACAAGCTGGGTTACTAAGGGCACTTGTTACAAAATCAGCACAAGTATGCACTGTACACTAACAAGCTGGGTTACTAAGGGCACTTGTTACAAAATCAGCACAAGTATGCACTGTACACTAACAAGCTGGGTTACTAAGGGCACTTGTTACAAAATCAGCACAAGTATGCACTGTACACTAACAAGATGGGTTACTAAGGGCACTTGTTACAAAATCAGCACAAATACGCACTGTACACTAACAAGCTGGGTTACTAAGGGCACTTGTTACAAAATCAGCACAAGTACGCACTGTACACTAACAAGCTGGGTTACTAAGGGCACTTGTTACAAAATCAGCACAAGTATGCACTGTACACTAACAAGCTGGGTTACTAAGGGCACTTGTTACAAAATCAGCACAAGTACGCACTGTACACTAACAAGCTGGGTTACTAAGGGCACTTGTTACAAAATCAGCACAAGTATGCACTGTACACTAACAAGCTGGGTTACTAAGGGCACTTGTTACAAAATCAGCACAAGTACGCACTGTACACTAACAAGCTGGGTTACTAAGGGCACTTGTTACAAAATCAGCACAAGTATGCACTGTACACTAACAAGCTGGGTTACTAAGGGCACTTGTTACAAAATCAGCACAAGTATGCACTGTACACTAACAAGCTGGGTTACTAAGGGCACTTGTTACAAAATCAGCACAAGTACGCACTGTACACTAACAAGCTGGGTTACTAAGGGCACTTGTTACAAAATCAGCACAAGTTTGCACTGTAAACTAACAAGCTGGGTTACTAAGGGCAGTTGTTACAAAATCAGCACAAGTACGCACTGTACACTAACAAGCTGGGTTACTAAGGGCACTTGTTACAAAATCAGCACAAGTATGCACTGTACACTAACAAGCTGGGTTACTAAGGGCACTTGTTACAAAATCAGCACAAGTACACACTGTACACTAACAAGCTGGGTTACTAAGGGCACTTGTTACAAAATCAGCACAAGTACGCACTGTACACTAACAAGCTGGGTTACTAAGGGCACTTGTTACAAAATCAGCACAAGTATGCACTGTACACTAACAAGCTGGGTTACTAAGGGCACTTGTTACAAAATCAGCACAAGTATGCACTGTACACTAACAAGCTGGGTTACTAAGGGCACTTGTTACAAAATCAGCACAAGTATGCACACTGTACACTAACAAGCTGGGTTACTAAGGGCACTTGTTACAAAATCAGCACAAGTACACACTGTACACTAACAAGCTGGGTTACTAAGGGCACTCGTTACAAAATCAGCACAAGTACGCACTGTACACTAACAAGCTGGGTTACTAAGGGCACTTGTTACAAAATCAGCACAAGTATGCACTGTACACTAACAAGCTGGGTTACTAAGGGCACTTGTTACAAAATCGGTACTTGTTACAAAATCAGTACAAGTATGCACTGTACACTAACAAACTGGGTTACTAAGGGCACTTGTTACAAAATCAGCACAAGTATGCACTGTACACTAACAAGATGGGTTACTAAGGGCACTTGTTACAAAATCAGCACAAGTATGCACTGTACACTAACAAGCTGGGTTACTAAGGGCACTTGTTACAAAATCAGCACAAGTACGCACTGTACACTAACAAGCTGGGTTACTAAGGGCACTTGTTACAAAATCAGCACAAGTATGCACTGTACACTAACAAGCTGGGTTACTAAGGGCACTTGTTACAAAATCAGCACAAGTACGCACTGTACACTAACAAGCTGGGTTACTAAGGGCACTTGTTACAAAATCAGCACAAGTATGCACTGTACACTAACAAGCTGGGTTACTAAGGGCACTTGTTACAAAATCAGCACAAATACGCACTGTACACTAACAAGCTGGGTTACTAAGGGCACTTGTTACAAAATCAGCACAAGTACGCACTGTACACTAACAAGCTGGGTTACTAAGGGCACTTGTTACAAAATCAGCACAAGTATGCACTGTACACTAACAAGCTGGGTTACTAAGGGCACTTGTTACAAAATCAGCACAAGTATGCACTGTACACTAACAAGCTGGGTTACTAAGGGCACTTGTTACAAAATCAGCACAAGTATGCACTGTACACTAACAAGCTGGGTTACTAAGGGCACTTGTTACAAAATCAGCACAAGTATGCACTGTACACTAACAAGCTGGGTTACTAAGGGCACTTGTTACAAAATCAGCACAAGTATGCACTGTACACTAACAAGCTGGGTTACTAAGGGCACTTGTTACAAAATCAGCACAAGTATGCACTGTACACTAACAAGCTGGGTTACTAAGGGCACTTGTTACAAAATCAGCACAAGTATGCACTGTACACTAACAAGCTGGGTTACTAAGGGCACTTGTTACAAAATCAGCACAAGTATGCACTGTACACTAACAAGATGGGTTACTAAGGGCACTTGTTACAAAATCAGCACAAGTACGCACTGTACAATAACAAGCTGGGTTACTAAGGGCACTTGTTACAAAATCAGCACAAGTATGCACTGTACACTAACAAGCTGTGTTACTAAGGGCACTTGTTACAAAATCAGCACAAATACGCACTGTACACTAACAAGCTGGGTTACTAAGGGCACTTGTTACAAAATCAGCACAAGTACGCACTGTACACTAACAAGCTGGGTTACTAAGGGCACTTGTTACAAAATCAGCACAAGTATGCACTGTACACTAACAAGCTGGGTTACTAAGGGCACTTGTTACAAAATCAGCACAAGTACGCACTGTACACTAACAAGCTGGGTTACTAAGGGCACTTGTTACAAAATCAGCACAAGTATGCACTGTACACTAACAAGCTGGGTTACTAAGGGCACTTGTTACAAAATCAGCACAAGTACACACTGTACACTAACAAGCTGGGTTACTAAGGGCACTTGTTACAAAATCAGCACAAGTACGCACTGTACACTAACAAGCTGGGTTACTAAGGGCACTTGTTACAAAATCAGCACAAGTATGCACTGTACACTAACAAGCTGGGTTACTAAGGGCACTTGTTACAAAATCAGCACAAGTATGCACTGTACACTAACAAGCTGGGTTACTAAGGGCACTTGTTACAAAATCAGCACAAGTATGCACTGTACACTAACAAGCTGGGTTACTAAGGGCACTTGTTACAAAATCAGCACAAGTATGCACTGTACACTAACAAGATGGGTTACTAAGGGCACTTGTTACAAAATCAGCACAAGTACGCACTGTACACTAACAAGCTGGGTTACTAAGGGCACTTGTTACAAAATCAGCACAAGTATGCACTGTACACTAACAAGCTGGGTTACTAAGGGCACTTGTTACAAAATCAGCACAAGTATGCACTGTACACTAACAAGCTGGGTTACTAAGGGCACTTGTTACAAAATCAGCACAAGTACGCACTGTACACTAACAAGCTGGGTTACTAAGGGCACTTGTTACAAAATCAGCACAAGTATGCACTGTACACTAACAAGCTGGGTTACTAAGGGCACTTGTTACAAAATCAGCACAAATACGCACTGTACACTAACAAGCTGGGTTACTAAGGGCACTTGTTACAAAATCAGCACAAGTACGCACTGTACACTAACAAGCTGGGTTACTAAGGGCACTTGTTACAAAATCAGCACAAGTACGCACTGTACACTAACAAGCTGGGTTACTAAGGGCACTCGTTACAAAATCAGCACAAGTACACACTGTACACTAACAAGCTGGGTTACTAAGGGCACTTGTTACAAAATCAGCACAAGTACACACTGTACACTAACAAGCTGGGTTACTAAGGGCACTTGTTACAAAATCAGCACAAGTACGCACTGTACACTAACAAGCTGGGTTACTAAGGGCACTTGTTACAAAATCAGCACAAGTACACACTGTACACTAACAAGCTGGGTTACTAAGGGCACTTGTTACAAAATCAGCACAAGTACGCACTGTACACTAACAAGCTGGGTTACTAAGGGCACTTGTTACAAAATCAGCACAAGTACGCACTGTACACTAACAAGCTGGGTTACTAAGGGCACTTGTTACAAAATCAGCACAAGTATGCACTGTACACTAACAAGCTGGGTTACTAAGGGCACTTGTTACAAAATCAGCACAAGTATGCACTGTACACTAACAAGCTGGGTTACTAAGGGCACTTGTTACAAAATCAGCACAAGTATGCACTGTACACTAACAAGCTGTGTTACTAAGGGCACTTGTTACAAAATCAGCACAAATACGCACTGTACACTAACAAGCTGGGTTACTAAGGGCACTTGTTACAAAATCAGCACAAGTACACACTGTACACTAACAAGCTGGGTTACTAAGGGCACTTGTTACAAAATCAGCACAAGTACGCACTGTACACTAACAAGCTGGGTTACTAAGGGCACTTGTTACAAAATCAGCACAAGTACACACTGTACACTAACAAGCTGGGTTACTAAGGGCACTTGTTACAAAATCAGCACAAGTACGCACTGTACACTAACAAGCTGGGTTACTAAGGGCACTTGTTACAAAATCAGCACAAGTACACACTGTACACTAACAAGCTGGGTTACTAAGGGCACTTGTTACAAAATCAGCACAAGTATGCACTGTACACTAACAAGCTGGGTTACTAAGGGCACTTGTTACAAAATCAGCACAAGTACGCACTGTACACTAACAAGCTGGGTTACTAAGGGCACTTGTTACAAAATCAGCACAAGTACGCACTGTACACTAACAAGCTGGGTTACTAAGGGCACTTGTTACAAAATCAGCACAAGTACGCACTGTACACTAACAAGCTGGGTTACTAAGGGCACTCGTTACAAAATCAGCACAAGTATGCACTGTACACTAACAAGCTGGGTTACTAAGGGCACTTGTTACAAAATCAGCACAAGTATGCACTGTACACTAACAAGCTGGGTTACTAAGGGCACTTGTTACAAAATCAGCACAAGTACGCACTGTACACTAACAAGCTGGGTTACTAAGGGCACTTGTTACAAAATCAGCACAAGTATGCACTGTACACTAACAAGCTGGGTTACTAAGGGCACTTGTTACAAAATCAGCACAAGTATGCACTGTACACTAACAAGCTGGGTTACTAAGGGCACTTGTTACAAAATCAGCACAAGTACGCACTGTACACTAACAAGCTGGGTTACTAAGGGCACTTGTTACAAAATCAGCACAAGTATGCACTGTACACTAACAAGCTGGGTTACTAAGGGCACTTGTTACAAAATCAGCACAAGTATGCACTGTACACTAACAAGCTGGGTTACTAAGGGCACTTGTTACAAAATCAGCACAAGTACGCACTGTACACTAACAAGCTGGGTTACTAAGGGCACTTGTTACAAAATCAGCACAAGTATGCACTGTACACTAACAAGCTGGGTTACTAAGGGCACTTGTTACAAAATCAGCACAAGTACACACTGTACACTAACAAGCTGGGTTACTAAGGGCACTCGTTACAAAATCAGCACAAGTACGCACTGTACACTAACAAGCTGGGTTACTAAGGGCACTTGTTACAAAATCAGCACAAGTATGCACTGTACACTAACAAGCTGGGTTACTAAGGGCACTTGTTACAAAATCAGCACAAGTATGCACTGTACACTAACAAGCTGGGTTACTAAGGGCACTTGTTACAAAATCAGCACAAGTATGCACTGTACACTAACAAGCTGGGTTACTAAGGGCACTTGTTACAAAATCAGCACAAATACGCACTGTACACTAACAAGCTGGGTTACTAAGGGCACTTGTTACAAAATCAGCACAAGTACGCACTGTACACTAACAAGCTGGGTTACTAAGGGCACTTGTTACAAAATCAGCACAAGTACGCACTGTACACTAACAAGCTGGGTTACTAAGGGCACTTGTTACAAAATCAGCACAAGTACGCACTGTACACTAACAAGCTGGGTTACTAAGGGCACTTGTTACAAAATCAGCACAAGTACGCACTGTACACTAACAAGCTGGGTTACTAAGGGCACTTGTTACAAAATCAGCACAAGTACACACTGTACACTAACAAGCTGGGTTACTAAGGGCACTTGTTACAAAATCAGCACAAGTATGCACTGTACACTAACAAGCTGGGTTACTAAGGGCACTTGTTACAAAATCAGCACAAGTTTGCACTGTAAACTAACAAGCTGGGTTACTAAGGGCAGTTGTTACAAAATCAGCACAAGTACGCACTGTACACTAACAAGCTGGGTTACTAAGGGCACTTGTTACAAAATCAGCACAAGTACGCACTGTACACTAACAAGCTGGGTTACTAAGGGCACTTGTTACAAAATCAGCACAAGTATGCACTGTACACTAACAAGCTGGGTTACTAAGGGCACTTGTTACAAAATCAGCACAAGTACACACTGTACACTAACAAGCTGGGTTACTAAGGGCACTTGTTACAAAATCAGCACAAGTACGCACTGTACACTAACAAGCTGGGTTACTAAGGGCACTTGTTACAAAATCAGCACAAGTATGCACTGTACACTAACAAGCTGGGTTACTAAGGGCACTTGTTACAAAATCAGCACAAGTATGCACTGTATACTAACAAGCTGGGTTACTAAGGGCACTCGTTACAAAATCAGCACAAGTACGCACTGTACACTAACAAGCTGGGTTACTAAGGGCACTCGTTACAAAATCAGCACAAGTACACACTGTACACTAACAAGTTGGGTTACTAAGGGCACTTTTTACAAAATCAGCCAAGTACACACTGTCCACTAACAAGCTGGGTTAAGGAATTTATCCAGTTTAGAGTCCTACGTGCACTACCCAAACCTGCTACATTTATTTATTTATTTATTTATTTATTTATTTATTTTAACAAGCAGAAGTGGGCCATAAGTGGCCATTTTTCTCTTTGGCCTAGTGGGTGCATGATGCATCTCTTAAATATTTATTTTATTTATTTTATTTTACATTTGTTGACAGTGAGTATCCGACTGGATACATGTCCATTTTCAGCTGAGGCCTGGGGAACATCCATTAGTGATTAGTGATATCCATAAATATCCATTAATGATTGAATACAATAGCTTTGGTGACTCTCTGTTTTCTAACCAAATAGCAAAAACCTGGAACTCCATACACAACCACATAAACAACACTACACCAATCACCAAATTCAAAGTTCTGCTTATCGAACACCTGTACAATAAGTGGCTGTGCTCCTGCACTACCCCTGGATAATTTTGGACATGCCCCCATCCTAGCCATTCGCTTTCCTCTGATCCATGGACACAGGCTATCTTTTCTCTACAGTCTACCAATACCCTTACCTAACTTTATATTACTCCTAAAAACATTTTAAATTATATTTATGTTTTTCTGCTTTGAATCAACTACTTGAAACCATGCCTACAATGTACTGCAATTGTTAATCACTGTCTATATCATTCAATGATGCGTAAAACGTATGACGCTTTACAAACCTATGTATAATTATGTATAATATTTATAATGCTTTTCAAATCCATGTATATAATGCTCTACTAATCTATGTCTTATTGTGACCCTAATATACTGTATGGAGCTTTTCTCCTGGACGTCAACTGAAAATGGGCTACAAGCCCAGTTGGACCTTCCCAGTAAACAAATGTAAAATGGCCACCTAACCTGGACCAAAACACTAAAGGTGGAGGCATGTCCATATTCATTAAGGATATCCAGACCTCCAGGCTAGTTGCTCAGTATAATGCATCCAAGAGTATCCAAATGCAACTAACTCTGGGCATGGCTGCAACCCAAACTGTAACTTGCTACAGATCCCCCACCATGCCCCAGGATTCCCACTCCTCATTTCTTGATACACTGGAAAATATTAGGGTACAACCCAAAACCCTAATAATGGGTGACTTCAACTACCATTAACTGGGAAAACTACTCATGTACCAACTCTTTTGCTCAACGTTTTCTGGAATTCATAAATTCCAATGCCTTGGATCAACTTATCCACACCCCCACCAGGGGCGGCAATATCCTAGACCTGGTCATTACCAACATGGGCAACCAGTGTTCCACACCAGAGGTCAATTCTTCATTGGTCATATCCAACCACAAGCTAATCAGCCTAGACATCCACATCCTGCCCCCACCCCCTATTAGGGAAACCACCGTAAACAATTTCTCCAAAGCCAACTTCACACTTCTTAAGACAGAAGTGGAAAACTTCATGACACCCATGCAGACAGACAATAGAGGTACAACTGCTGAATCCCACACAAATGCAGTTCATAAGCACTTACATGAGTGCATAGATCATGCTATCCCTAACCAAACCAATATGCTATCCTCCAAAAAAAGGAAGCCAAACTGGTGGTCCCCTGCCAAAAACAAACTCTACAACAGAGGAAAGAAACTGTTGCAAAAAAGAGTAAAATCCCATGACTGGAAGAACTCCCTGGTCATCCTCAGAAAGAAGCTGAGATCCCTCTTAAAATCTTCCAAAGCAAGTTATGAAAACAAAATCACCACTGATTCTAAAGACAACCACAAAGCATTCTATAGCTATGTCAAGAATCTCAATGGCAACACTCAGATCTGCTCTGAGTTACAGCACAATGGCACTAAATATACAGAACCAACTGATATTGCCAACATCCTGGCAGATAGGTTCAGTGCTAACTTTACCCCCCCTCACCCTTTAAATGGCCCATCTCTATACCGGAAGAATGCAAACTTCCTTTAATCACGGCTGCACAGGTAAGACCCACACTCTCCAAAGCCAAGAACACAGCATCCATGGGACCTGACAACATCCCAGGCTGCGTTCTACATGAACTACAGAATGAACTGCCACCCCACCTAAGCGCCATGTTCAATCATAGCCTCACATCAGGCTTTGTGCCCAGTGAATGGCGCACAGTGATGGTTATCCCACTCCACAAAGGGGGAGCCACCACAGACCTCGGGAACTAACACCCCATTAGCCTAACTAGCCTGGTCTGCAAGGCCATGGAACATATCATCATGGAACTTATAAACAACGAAATTGATAATGTCCAGACTCTGGACCCCACCCAGTTTGGGTTTGTAAAAGACAGATCATGTCTCCTAAACCTGACTGACTTCTTTGAAGCAGTCACCAAAGCCGTAGACGAGGGTAATGTGGTTCACACAGCCTATCTAGATCTCACCAAGGCTTTTGACATCATCCCCCACTCTGGAATTATAAATAAACTCATTAAACTAGGTATAAATCCCTATGACACAAGATGGGCTGCCAATTGGCTCACTGACAGAACCCACACTGTGACAGTAGCAAACTCCAAATCCAACTTCAGACCAGTGACAAGTGGAGTACCACAGGGTTTAGTCCTGGATCCTCTCCTGTTTGGTATCTGCTTTTCTGAAGTACAGACTAACACAGAAGGTCCATGGCTAACGAAGTTCACAGATGACTGCAAACTAGGAGCCATAATTGAAACTCCTAACAATGTGGACATCCTACAAAAGGGCCTCACTGAGACAGATGCCTGGTGTCAAATCCATGGCCTCAAGCTCAATGCCAAAAAGTGCATTGTCATACCTTTTGGTAAAAACTCTGTACCCATGAGCTACCACATAGGTTGTAGTCTACTTAACTCTGAAAGTGTGATAAGAGACCTAGGGACTTTGGTAGACAGTAGTCTCTCCTTTGATAATCACATTGTCACAGTAGTCAGGAAATCCTTCTATGTGGCACACCTCATCACAAAAGGTTTCTCATACAGGAAAAAAGAGGTCATTGTTCCCCCTCTACTCGTCACTCGTTAGACCCATTATAGAGTACAACACCCCTTTTGGTATGTACCTCACAAGACATCTACAACAATTGGAAAGGCCGCAGAAATACCTCACAAAGAGGATTACTGGCCTCAAACAGATGCCCTATGCAGATAGTCTCAAAAAACTCCAGCTTTACTCCATCGCATATCGCCTACTCAGAGGCGATCTCTGCCTAACATACAAAGCTATGTCAAACCCAGAGCTGTTGGACATGCTCCACTTAAAGAAATCCCAATCCCTCTGAGCTACACGCTCTAGGGACCTAAACCTTGTCACCACAATAAACAGGACATGCTGGAGGGATAGATTCCTGTCCCAGAGACTTCCCATTCTCTGGAACAGACTACCTATCTATGTCAAACAGAGCTCCTCATTAGCACTCTTCAAGAAAAATTTTGATGACTGGATGGGAAATAGGAAATTCATCCCAGGGATCTCCTCTGTGGCTCTGCTCGACAGGGGCACAGGAAAATAATTTTCTTGGGTGGCAAAAGCCAGGGTACCTTTTTGGCTAGGCTTGTATAGGCCCTAGGGCTGATAGCCTAGTTCCTACCTATGAACCTATGAACCTATAAAATAGCATAAATAAATAAATACATTATAAAGTTCAAGCAATCCACAACCATACTGTTATACAAGATATTAAAGTAAAGAAAGCAAACATAATACAATTGCTCAAGTATAGCACTGTATGCGCATTACCATGAGTGGAAGGGTAAGCTTAGAAACCCAGGGGTCTGAAAATTAGCAGGTCTTCTGAAGTTAATCATTAAATTAATAAACAGACTTATTGCTTTTCCGGCCCAAAGGAGTTTGACTTGTCTAGCAATTAGCACATAAGATTAAGGCTTTGAACAGTTAACAAGCTGTGTCCTGCAGCTCCAGGGTTCGACTACCTCATCCTCTAGTTATCTGCTGTGTAACTCTGAGTAAGTTATTTAACTGGGAAATTGGGATAGACTCTTCAATGGTCTCCCAGACCATATGCCTAGTAACTACCTACAAAACTAAACATCTTTGAACAAAAACATAACGGACAGGATAGACAGATAAATCCAGTAATAATTTCCAGGAAAATAAATCCACATTTCAAATTCTAGTGCACAGTAACCTTCTATCTCTCATAGCCTGTTGTTGTTGGAGTTTCTACACTCTGCTTCTGGCACTACAGCAGGTGCAGCAGGTACAGTAGGTACAGCAGGTACAGCAGGTACAACAGGTGCAGCAGGTACAGCAGATACAGCAGGTACCCCAGGTACAGTAGGTGCAGCAGGTGCAGCAGGTACAACAGGTACAACAGGTGCAGCAGGTACAGTAGGTGCAGCAGGTGCAGCAGGTACAACAGGTACAACAGGTGCAGCAGGTACAACAGGTGCAGCAGGTACAGCAAGTACAGCAGGTACCCCAGGTACAGAAGTGCAGCAGATACAGCAGGTACAGTAGGTGCAGCAGGTGCAGCAGGTACAACAGGTGCAGCAGGTACAACAGGTGCAGCAGGTACAACAGGTGCAGCAGGTACAGCAGATACAGCAGGTACAGAAGTGCAGCAGGTACAGTAGGTGAAGCAGGTACAGCAGGTACAGCAAGTACAGCAGGTACCCCAGGTACAGCAGGTACAGAAGTGCAGCAGGTACAGTAGGTGCAGCAGGTGCAGCAGGTACAACAGGTGCAGCAGGTACAGCAGATACAGCAGGTGCAGCAGGTGCAGCAGGTATAGCTGATACCCCAGGTACAACAGGTACAACAGGTGCAGCAGGTACAGCAGATACAGCAGGTGCAGCAGATAGAGCAGGTATAGCTGATACCCCAGGTGCACCAGGTACAGCAGGTACACTGAGACCTTAAAGAAACAAGAAAATGGCCTTGGCCCTGCAGCAAAGAAGTATAAAGCCCTCACAATGAGTTTGATTAGTGACATGGTCACTGGAAGGGCTAAGGCATCAGAGAATGGAACTGAGTGACCATTTCACGCTCACCCATCCTGAGACAGGAGGGAGGTGGCTGCACCACAGATGCTAAAACGGGATGAAGGCATTGCAATTAGAAGCTAATGAGTTATATAGAGCTATGCAGTGCCAATTTGGATAGGCATTCCGATAATCGTAGCTAGGAGTTTTGGCATCATACCTGATGACAAAAAGGTCTTCTCATACTGGAGGACCATAAAAGCCTCCTTTTCTTTTAAAGTGTAGAAACTTGTTTTGCTGCATTTATAGCAAACATATTTCTAGAGTTTAGACCACAGCCTGTAAATACAATACCAGCATTCATTTCTGAATGCTGCTAAATAAACTAAAGACAGATCGGTACTTACCCATCTTGTCTCCCAATGCTGTCTGTGTGGGACTGCTTTCTGCTTCACCACACCCTAACTATGCCTCTGGGCATTCCCATGTGTGTGAGAAAACACAACATCAGATTCCAAAATAGTAGCAGTATATAACAACACCTGCCACCAAGAGGAAAGTTTGATAGGTTGGGCAGTTACTGCATGGGTAAGATGGAATACTCTTCAGACCAAGCTCTCTTCTCTGCAATGAATGAACAGGTTGATTAACCAGATAATTGAACAAACCTCCCACCTGGGTCCAGGAATGAATGTATCAGCACTCACATCATAAAAGAATGAATGGGCTAGTTGAGTTAAAGGAAAGTCTTGCGTATAGCCCAATGGTGGAAAAAAAAAGAAACAAGAAAGTCTTTAGGTCTTTATTAGTATAGTCAGAATGAAACCAGGTGGAAGCTAACCCTTATAAGAGGGTTAAAGTGAAAGACAAATGTCAAAACTGGTATGAAATGGTTAGGTAGTAAATCAGATCACACGTCTGTATTTGTAGCAGAAATGGTTTGGTAGTAAATCAGATCACATGTTTGTATTTGTAGCAGTAATGGTTCGGTAGTAAATAAGATTACATGTCTGTATTTGTAGCAGAAATGGTTCAGTAGTAAATCAGATCACATGTCTGTATTTGTAGCAGAAATGTTTTGGTAGTAAATCAGATCACATGTCTGTATTTGTAGCAGAAATGTTTTGGTAGTAAATCAGATCACATGTCTGTATTTGTAGCAGAACTTCTGACACTGAAAATCAGATCACATGTCTGTATTTGTAGTGAAATGTGTGTGTGTGTGTGTGTGTGTGTGTGTGTGTGTGTGTGTGCGTGTGTGTGTGTGTGTGTGTGTGTAAATGTGATCACATGTGTGTATTTGTAGCAGAAATGTGTATGTGTGTGTGTGAATGTGTGTGTGTCCATATTTATTTGTGTTTTGTGTGTGTGTGTGTCCATATTTATGAGTGTGTTATGTGTGTGTGTGTGTGTGTGTGTGTGTGTGTGTGTGTGTGTGTGTGTGTGTGTGTGTGTGTGTGTGTGTGTGTGTGTGTGTATTTATGTGTGTGTGTGTGTGTGTGTGTGTGTGTGTGTGTGTGTGTATGTGTGTGTATATGAGTGTGTGTGTGTGTGTGTGTGTGTGTGTGTGTGTGTGTGTGTGTGTGTGTGTGTGTGTGTGTGTCTGTGTGTGTGTGTGTGTGTGTGTGTGTGTGTGTGTGCGTGTGTGTGTGCGTGTGTGTGTGTGTGTGTGTGTGTGTGTGTGTGTGTGTGTGTGTGTGTGTGTGTGTGTGTGTGTGTGTGTGTGTGTGTGTGTGTGTGTGTGTGTGTGTGTGTGTGTGTGTGTGTGTGTGTGTGTGTGTGTGTGTGTGTGTGTGTTGTATGTGTGGCTATTTCAACTTTTTTTTTTTTTAAGTGGGAAATCATCTGCGATCTACTAGTAGTTTAACAACAGAATTAATTTCATGCAGCGTCTGTCTGAACTAGTCCGTTGCATGGACATATATGCATCAGAGGAATCATGAGTATCCTCCAAAACTCATTCCAAGCTAAACACCCCTTCTTACTCAGCCCACCCATCTCCTTCCAAAGGCAAGGACCACGCCACCATCACCAAAACTATCGAAGCCCAACCCACCTACCTCAAACTCACCCAAACAGCTTCAATTTATTTCCTTAAATACTTGTAGCACATATAATAAAGTTTCAGAACTCCATGCCTGGATTTCCCACAATAAAGCAGATATTCTTGCCATAACTGAAACATAGCTAAAACTAGATATACTTTTCTCTGAAAATTTACTCCCTGGTTGTAACATCATCAGGGCTGATAGAATTAAAAAAAGTGGTAAAGTAACTTTACTATACCCTGACTATCTTAAAACCCTACCTTATTATAAATCTGCTCCCAAATTCCATAATGTTGAACTCCTCATCTCCCATCTTAAAGTAAATAACCATGAACAGCAATATTTTAGTACTCTATAGTCGGCTCTATACTAGTTCCATGAAAGACGTATTCATCAAATACATCTTCAGCGAACAACAGCCGCCGAAATTCACTTCAGCGAACCACGGAATTTTTCCCATGGTTCGCAAACACTTGCCCATCACCTCAACTTTGCCCTTTTCCCCACTGTAGTGCAATCTCAGAGTTGGTATATACAGTTAATGGGGGTGTTGGGGGCAAAGCCCTCCACTTTGGTGGATTTGATTTAGTCCGGTCTTTGTTCCTGATGTCTGGTGGGCCAAGTATTTGCGAACTGTGGGAAAAATTCCATGGTTTGCTGAAATGAATTTCAGCAGCTGGTGTTCGCTGAAGACATATTCAATGAATACATCTTTTGCGGAATTAATATAGACTCCTCTGTATTCACCCTGGCAATAATGTTACATCCGTGGAAAACATCCTAAACTGGATCTCACATACAATTTCTAATGAAAAGATCATTCTAGGTGATGTTAATTTCGATTGGCAGATTATCTCCACAAAATGTCCATCAACTAGCCTCAGTCTGTTTGGCTTGACTCAACTCATCTCATCCCCCACACATTATAGCTATTTCCAAAAACTGTGGCTCAATTTGTCAACTGGATATTGGTGTCTGATTCCACTAAATATGTCTCCAGTGGCACCCTCTCTGACTCCCTCACTGACTGCCTCTCTGTATATGCAAACAGACTCAGTACCCATCATGCCAAACAACACTTACTTAGAACTTTCCTTAACCTCAATAATTTTAACTCCGATACATTTAACAGAATCCTAGGCTCTTTTAACTGGTCTATCCTGAAAAATATTCCACTCGATGAAGCTGTACACAAATTTAACACACTTTTTCTGAAAACCCTCAATAGTCTGTCTCCAACTACTAAAACAAAATGAGTAAAGAATAACGCTACTCCTTGGTTATCCACTCACAGCAGATAACTAATGCATGAAAGAGATAGGGCTTGGAAAGAATGGATAAAACACAGATCTGTCCAAAACATAGCATACAACACTTTAAAGAATTACATAACTGTACTGAAAGACAGATTAATGCCAACAAGAAAATCTACTACAGTAACCCATTACTAAATCAGTGTTCCAACCCTAAAAAATTCTGGTCTTCTATTAATAATATACTCCATCCTGGAACAACCATGACTTCTAATTCTGCCCTATATAACACTCCCTCTGAAACAGATGCTCAATTTAACACACATTTTATAGAAAGTATTAAAGCCCTTACTAATGGTTCTCCACCAGGCTTGACATACCCTTATATCAGACAGCATACACCTCATGTTTCACCCTAAAACCAATACAGACCTCCTACATCAAATCACAACTCCTTAAATTGAAACCCTGTTATCCTTCAGCAGATAATCTCCCACCAGAATGCCTCAAGGTAGCAGCCATTTCCATATCCTGTCCTGTGTTTTCCTGATAGCTCTAGCAAGGAATCATATATTCTTTCTCCATGGAAAAATTCACCATCTCTCTTAGTAAAGGAGGAACTTCATCTGATATAAGCAGCTTCAGACGTTTTGCCATATTATTCTCGTTGTCAAAACTTCTAGAGAAGGGCATTTACTAATGACTACTTGAATACATCCTTCAGGAAAAGCTCCTGACCCCCCCCCCAACAGCATTGTCTTAGATCCAGAAATAGCACTACCATGGCTTTATTAACCTTGACGGATACTATTGACAAAGCCAGAGACAAAGGCAAACTCATTTCCTCTGTATACCTTAAGCTGTCTAAAGCTTTTGAGCTAGTCTCACCAAAAACTCCTTTGTCAACTGTCTTCCCTAGGTCTATCACAGTCCACACTACTACGGTTTAACAACTACTTAACCGATAGGTACCAGTGTGTTAAATGGTTCTCCACCTTTTCTCCCTTCCTTCCTGTCACAGGGCTCCATTCTCGTCCAACGACTCTTTAATATATTCACTAACAATCTACATAAATCCTCTCAGCAAGCTTCCCTCATACAATATGTTTGTGATTCTACCCAAATATGCACTCAGATGACCTCATACATCTTCAGAGAATTCCGCAAGAAGCCTTTAATACTTTTGAAAGTTTGTTACAGGATAATCAGCTGCTACTAAATCCCCCCAAAAAACTAAATTACTCCTTTTTACAAAATCCCATTTTCATGAATAAAAAAATTTTTTTAATTTCTTCCTTCAATAATACTGTGATTGGTGTTACCTCACATGCAAAACTACTTGGCTTGACAGTCGATAACAATTGTAAATTTGATTCATGTGTCCAGAACAGCACAAAAAACATCAAAACTGGGTACCCTTCATAGAGTAAAGAAATGCTTTACAAACTCTGCCAAGGTAACTCTACCATTTACCTCTTACTTTGTCTCCTATATGGAGCACCTATCATAATCAATTAACAAGCCTCTCTTCATTCTAAACTTGAACAAAGATGCCAGATTTGCTTGTAAAAAACTTTACCAGAATCATCACTGCTTAGCACTAAAGCACTTAACTGCCTCGGACTTTCTCACCACCTATCTTATGCCCAAGCTCATCTTAACCCACAAAATCATCTACCTCATTTGCCTGCCCAGCGATTAGCCGTCATACTCCAATAACAAATTGAATGATAAACATCTGTTTACCATCTGTAAACCACAAAGCACTGCTGGGGTCAGTCTCTATTCCAATAATGTAGTTACAACTTGAAATAAAATGACTGTACCTATCAAGTCTAACTCACACCTTCATCTTTTCAAACTATGGTCTTAGATTCTCAGTTAGAGCATCTTCTGCGTGGAGACATGCGTGAATGGGTGTACCTTCATTGAAGGTTGTGCGTCAGGCCCGGCAAGCTGGCATGTAAAAATCTACTGACAATCATTAGCTCTGCTGTAAAGACAACAACTAAAATACTTCCTGTCTGCCTCCTGGCTTTGTCCCTGCTACTCATCTGGCTTCTCCTAGCATCCTTCATCACCTTTCTTGTACCTCCTTTTAAAGCACTAAATCACGTAAATGTCTTATCCCTTTATAATACTTCACTTTATTGTTGTACTTAGACTAATATGCCTTCTGCTAATTAGTACAACCAAATTACTGTTCCATCACTACTTCTCTATTAACAGACTTGTTTATCTGCTCTAATACCTCACTCAATTATATTTATTAAATTACTCCTACCTATCTTACACACCAGACTTCTATCTGTAAATTCTCAATACAATACTTGTATATTAATGTTTATGAATATCTATACAAATTTGATTATACTGATTAGTATACTATTTATTCATTCATTGGAACTGCATTAAAAATTTGTTATTGAAAATATTGATTGCATTAAATTGTTACCTTGGAGCTTTTCTCTCTGGGCCACTACTGAAAAAGGACACCTTTGCCCAGTCGGACTTTCCCAGTAAACAAATGTGAATAAATAATAAATAAAACAAATGTTCAGAAGGCTGATAAGCATTCTAAGACTGTAATAGATTAATATAGATGACTTTAAAGTTTAGGCAAATCCCTACATTGGTGAGTTTGTACATTTAGTTTGGGTAAGTGCCAGGTAAAGTGGAGTGAACTTACTGAAGGAGACTAAACTATAGAATAATATTTATTTTGTCTTTTCACTAACAGGATTCACTGACCACTAAACATTCAAGACTTCATGCTGCCTGTTCCTGCAAAGGCCACAAGATGGCAGAAGAGAGCCATCCTCATAATTTAAAATGCACCTTTAGTCAATAAATTCAAAGCTGAACAATATAGTGAAACACTAGTTTTGTGAGTTTTTGTTTTATTTCATAATCAGTACTTCTTAAATATCAGGCATGCTATAGTGTACCAATGATTGCAGTAAGAAAATTAAGCTTTATTGTTTTAAGGAACAGCTCCAGCAGTGATTTTTTTGTTACACGGAGTCCTTCTGGAATAGATAACTAAAGGTGGGTTGTTTGAATACTTATTTTTAACTTACAGAAGCAAATAAAATATGTTCCACAATAATTTCTAATTAAATGCCATGTGAGCAAGCAAAAGACATTCTGCTATCTCTAAGATTCTGTAATCAGGAGTATCATCGTCACCCCCCCCCCCTTTCTACACGGGGTCAGAGTATCACATCACCTGTCGTCGTTTCTATCAGTTCATGCCACTCTCCTAGGTACTTCAACAGTCATGCCTGATGTTGCAAGCCTTCTCTCAAACAATCCATGCATTTGCTGGACACCATCATTTCCTTAAACCTTCTTCTTATTTGCCCCAAATCTTTTTCAACATACTGTCTTCTGCTTTCCTACACCTGTGCCCAAACAAATGTAATCTGTTCTCTTGACCTTCTCTACACTTGGAGCTAGTTTGGCTTCTGATGTGATGTCCTTGTTTTTTCATCTGTCCAACAATGAGTGACCTGGCAGCCATCTCAGGTACTTCATCTCTATCACCTCTAGCATCCTGAACTGCTCTGCCTTCACTGCACAGGTTTCTGTACCATACAGTAGTACTGGTCACACCACTGTTTTGTACACCTTACTTTTCAGCTTCTTTGTCATTCCTCTGTCATACACTACACCTGACACTCTGTGCCAGTTGGCTGCAGCCCCTCTGATTCTAGCTTTGACCTACTCATTCAGATTTCCCTTCTCTTCATCCACTCCCCCAAGATACTTGAAGCTATTAACATATTCCACTATGTTCCTTGCTATCTCAATTCTCAGCTTCTTCTGATTTCCCCCATTTGCTCCTAGTACAGCTGTCTTATATGCCCTCAGTCTCATCACTTGTGCCTTCAGTTTTCATTCCATTCCCCTTGCTTGTAATGCCACATTGACTGCATTCAGCAGGTTTGTTGATCTGTCCCCTCTGACCTGTTTGCTGCTGTATTGTAGTCTATCACCAAGTATGAACAGCAGTGGACAGAGAGCTGAACCCTGATGCATACTCACTCCCACTGGGAACTCCTGTGTGAGTTCAAACACTCTTCGCACTTGTGTCATTGGGTCCTTGAACATAGCCTGCACTAATTCTACCAATCATAGCCTGCACTAATTCTACCAATCACAGCCTGCACTAATTCTACCAATCATAGCCTGCACTAAACCTACCAATGTTTCCAGGACTTTCAACCATCACATGACCGTGCACAGGACTCCTTGAACATAGCCTGCCCTAATTCTACCAATGTTTCCAGGACTTTGAACCATCACATGACTGCACATGGGACCTGTCAAATGCTTTATCCAAGTCTAAGCATGCCCAGTTGGACTCTTTCCTCATCCTGATTTGAATCCAAACTGCTCATCTCCCATCTTACTTTCTACTATTCTGCAAATTCATTTCAATCACTCTCTTCAGCAATTTTATACAGTGTGACATACCTCTGTACTGCCCACAGTTGTGGATTTCCCCTTTGTTTTGGTACATTTGCACTATAATGCTTATTCTCCACTCATCTGGGATACACTTTCCTCTCCTTACTGCTATGAATAACCTCAGGAGCCATTTCTCCCCGTCTCACCCAGCACCTGTATCATACCTGCTGTGACCTCATCAGAGTCTGTATCATACCTGCTGTGACCTCATCAGAGTCTGTATCATACCTGCTGTGATCTCATCAGAGTCTGTATCATACCTGCTGTGACCTCATCAGAGTCTGTATCATACCTGCTGTGACCTCATCAGAGTCTGTTGCTCAGGATCATAGCAGGTGTAACTGTTATCAGGTGAGCATGTAACACTGGGTATAATAGTATCAATGGAATTTTTGATATTCGAGTTTTATTTAACACATGATAATGAAACAGTAAAAAAAATCATGCTGCATATTTATTTACTATGCAACACATCACAGTGAAGACAAAATAAAGCAAGAAGATTCAATAAATATGCATTTAAAATTAGCATTTTCTGTGTTTAAGCTAACCATAGTGCCTGCTTTTATACAAACTGAAACATCATTCTGAAGTATGTGAACCCCACTTCCTTACAGGGCTTCTGCGTAAGATGTAGCCTCCAAATATGGGCTATTCTGGATGATGTTTTTGAGGCCAGCAATGCATGCCAGCATTTTCTTCTACTTTCTAAAGATACAGCACTGTGTTATTGTACAATGTGAAAATGTAGCTTGAGACTGGATCTCAGGTGTATTGATTTTTGCAGGAATCCAGACAGGTAACTACTGAATAAGTTCCTTAAATGCAGCAGCAGACACACTTCCTGTAAATGTAATATTTACTGGATACAAATAAACAGGCTGGAGTTATTATAAGAGCAGATGTGGTCTCAGAGCCTGAAGCATTACAAAGACATGGCAGGAGTTAGCATTTGAGTAGTGTTAACTGGGATTACATAAAATAAAAAGGCACAATAACCTTCAGAGTGACACTGGGCAACCCTGGACATGACCACAAGTCAGTCCTACATATCTAATAAGTAACAGACCATGAACATAAGCATGAGTCCATCCCAAATAATCAGAAAGTAACAGACCTCAAACATAAGCATGTCAGTCTGACATCCCTAGAAGATAACTAGTGCTCTCATGGAACAGTGGAGGATTACCAAAAAGAAGCAGATGGATGCAAGGATTTAGCCTGGGCTTAAGGGACACTCACAAGTAGAGCAGTATTTCTCAGTTGGTGAGACAACCCTTCTAGGGGTGGCCCTGCTGCATTTCAGGGCAGACTCATGATTATGAGGATGTCTTGCACTTAAAATTTTCCTTCCACAGCTGCATGGCATAGAGGAAATGAGTCATAATTATGACTTAGCTGATTAATTATTAGTCCAAATACTGGAACAACTGGCTGAGATGTGGAGATATGATGAGGCATAACTGTTTGCCTCTCACTGGAGGAGGGATGGGGTAGCATGCTCAGGGGATACATTTTGTGTCACATGTCTCTGGTGGAAACTAGAAACCATAGAGAAGGTGTCTGCTTTCAGGACAGACTGGATTTTAAGGGTACATCACCCTTAATGACAGGGACCATCCCTTAGACCATGCATTGTATACCCATCCCAGGAAGAGCTTTCTAGCATCACTAGGAAGATTTGAGTGCAATTCATAAATACATTACCAAGGCTTAAACCTCATTCCTCTCCAAACTGCAGGGTAGCACAAACCCATAGAAAAACTACTGACTTCCTTCTAAGTGGAGGGCCCTCCTGTTGAATGGTCACATTGGGGTGTCACCATTAATAAGCATGGAGAACTGAGGGGCAAACAGGAAATATAGGTAGTAGCAGGCAAAGTACATGAAGTCATCAGCAGCTGAGGGAAAAATATTACCCCTTCAACTCAGGTAATCCCAATCTGCCTTGTTCTATTGGAAGAATCAGCTTATCCCACTTGACTCTTGCTGTCTTCCCCTCCCAGATAAAATCCTTCAGCTCTTTATTGATTGCTGTTTTTTGGGACGTTATCTCACTTGCTCAGGTTCATAAGTGGCCTCCTGCTGGGGCCACATTTTTGAGATAAAAAAGGCATATTTTCTCTAAAATGAATTTTTCACTTTGGGGTTTTTGAAGATATGTGTATAGGGCTGAAATTTCTATGTTGGTTGAGAACTTTATAGAGCCCTATAAAACCCCTTTTCCTTGTTTTTATTTATCCCGGCTTTTGGAAGTGTTGGCACAAAAAATCAGTGAATTGTTAAACGTTATTGACTATAAATGGAAATTCTTTAGGATGTTTGCTGATGACTGTATGCTAGTCACAGACAGATTAGATTTGGTAATCTCAGGAATATGGAAATTTTTGAAGAATTCAAATTTCAGTTAGGACTTGAGTTTAACTTTACTAAAAAATTCAGTTGAGAGTTGGTCCCGCCGATGCTGTTATTAGAGGGGGTCTAATTGTTAGAAGAGCTATAGTTAAGTTTCTGGGTTTATTTGTTAGAGAGCGGGAAGATGAACTTCCAGTAGGAAATTATGAGCATTTATTGCTGTTGATTCAAATGCTTTTGTAGGGGAGGTCTAGCCTGGTCCACTCTCTTATGAGTAATATTAATTTGATTCAGATGAGGATCCTTGCAAATAGTCAATATCTTATCAGGCACCTACCTTTGTTTGGTAGAGCTATGAAGTGGTTTGATACAATTTAGCATTTATGTGGGAAGTTTGTGTGTGAAGGTAGGGGAAGGAGGATTGCAAAGGATAGGGGGAGATTTTTTGGGAAGTGGTGAACTTGGAGGGGATGCCAGACCTCTATCTGTACACTATAGCTTTCTCTGCAGGACATATTTCATTACAAAATCAGTTTCCTTTTGATGCAGAGGATTTGAAGTGTCAGGTAAGGTATAGCCCTTTAGTTTGGTGTGAAGTTTTATGGGTCACAAAGGGATGTCCTGAATCTGTTTTAGGGGTGTTGAAGATAGGTTTATGGAGTAAGTCCCTGATTAAAGTTCAAGGTCAGACTGTTTATTGGAGAAGCTGGAATCATCAAGGTATAAAGGTTGTGAAGTATTTGCTCTCAATGCGAAATGGGAGACATGAAGGATTTATAAGTTTGGCAGACCTTTGGATTGGTCATTGACCTCCCAAAAGGAGAATAACCACAGTTTGAGCAGTTAAGAAGTGCCATTTTGAGCTGGCTAGCTAAAGAGGGGTCTCAGTTTTATCCTATTTTTTAGGGAGATTTGATCATTCTTAATTGTATTGTGATTATGGCTGAGGGTAAAGCTTCATGTAGTGCACTTTGTGCTAGGTTCAATAAACATAAATATGTTGGTGAAATAAAGAAATTTAGATTAAACTGGAAGGACAAACAGATGCTGTGTTTTCTAGATCAGTCTGGGTTGGTTGTCATAAAAGAATAGCTAGGTGGAGAAACTTTCAATTATTTTAGGATCAGTACATGAGATTCACAGGTGGAACAGAACTCCTTTCCAGAGTTCTCAGTTAAATGGTTTTCAGTTAAATGATTGTTGGTTCAGGGGTGATGCAAAGAGGTTGCAGCAAGGCTGGCCCCAGCGATGGAAAAACTCCTTCACCACTCTGGGATTGACAGACCACTCGTGAGGCAGGAGAATGCATCTGCTCTGCTTGTCCACTATCATATTTGAGCTCCCAGGATGTACATTGCTAACAGAAAGAAGCCGGAGGATATCGCCCATTGCCACACTCTGAGGGCTTCTTGATACAGGGGATAAGACTTGGTTCCATCCTGTTTGTTGATATACCAGTCTACCGATATATTTTCTAACTGAATTGCAATCTGGCCTGGAGGGAGGACAGCTTGGAAGGCTTGCAATGCTAAGAGGACTTCCCTCAGTTCCAGAACACTGATATGCAGATTGACCTCCATCGGGAATCAAGTGCCTTGGACTGTTCTTCCCAGATAATGCCCCATCCACCCCAGCTGTGAGGCGTCCGTGGAGACCTTCTTGCAATGACTGATGATTAAAATGGGATGAGTCACTGGATGGGTCAGGATGGGCCACTGGGATGCCAAAAGCCACTGTAGTAGTCTCATGTGAAATCTTGCTAGCAGAACTAAGGTAATGGCTGCTGCCATGGACCCTAAGACTTGAAGGACTAAGAGTGCAGGTACCTGATTGTTGGAGAGAATGGCTTGTACTTGGGATCTTAAGTTCTGTAGCCTGTGAAGTGGAAGGGAAGCTGTCCAAGTGGTGGTATTTAGACAAGCTCCTATGAACTCTAGATCTTGAGATGGACTTAGATGAGATTTTGAGTGTCTGACAGTAATGCCCAGATGAGCAAACAGGTGAAGAATGAAATCTGTTACTTAAAGCAGTAGATACCTGAAGGGAGCAGTGATGAGCCAGTCATCTAGATAGGGAAACACCCGGAATCCTTGCAGTCTCAAGTGAGCTATCACTGCTGCCAAACACTTGGTGAACACCCTGGGGTTGTGGTGAGGCCAAAGGGCAACACTCTGAACTGAAAATGACTGACTCCTAGCTGAAAGTGGAGGAACCTTCTGGACCATTTGTCTATTTTTATGTGGTAATACACGTCCTGAAGATCTATACAGCACATCCAATCATTTTCCTCTAAGAAGGGTAGGATAGACTGTACCATGTCCAGCTGGAATTTTGTTTGCTGAACAAACTTGTTTAGAATGCTGAGATCCAAAATTGGTCTCAAGTCCCCTGTCTTTTTTGGCACCAAAAAGAACCTTGAATAAAACTGGAATTATATCTGGTCTGGTGGGACTTCTTGGATGGCTCTTTTTTCCAGAAGCCTTTGAATTTCCAGAGCTGCTTGATTCCTCTGATTGGGTGGAACATTGGGGTCTCATCTTCTTGACCTTGGAATGAGAGTAAAGTGGATGTGGTAACCTCTGGCAATGATTCTTTGCATCCAAGTATCTGCTGTTATTTACTGCCAGGAAATTGAGTGCAAAGAGAATCTTCCCCAACTGCTTCCAGAGATAAGCAATAGGGTCCCCTTCAGGAGTGCTGATAGGGTATCCCAGAGAAAGACTCTCTGGAACCCTGATTTTTTGGGCCACCTTTGCAGCGGGACTGGAGTCTTCCATTGGAGCTTCCACCTCTGCCCTGAGGGGAGCCACTATACCATGTGTCCAGAAAAGGCCCATGTGATTTTTTTTAATCACATCTTTCCACTGCTCTGGTTCCTAGCGTAGGACTGCTGGGGAGCAGAAAAACCTATGCCCACTGCAGATAGGGTCTTTCCATCTTTTTTGTACCTGGCTAATGTTTCTCTGACTTTGGGGCTGAACAAGGAAGACCCGTCAAAGAGAGCACTGATGAAAGAAGACTTAAATGGCTCTGCAAACTCACACAAAAGCATCCAGGCATCTCGCCTTAAGGCAACGCTGGAACCTGCTGCCCTAGTCATCCCTTTGGCTGCATGCAACATGAGCCTCATAGACAAGTTGGAAATAAGACTCCAGGGTAATTAGCTTGAAGGCCACTTTATCTTGTACCTCTTCAGAAACAGCTCCTGCAAAGGTATCTGATAACTCCTTGATCAGATCCCTCTGCAGCCTAGTACAGTGTGCCTTAAAATTCAAGGACCTTAAAGCAAAGGTCCATGATGAATACACTCACTTACCAAATCTGTCCATCGCCCTGGACTCTCAATTAAGGGGATGACTAGTGGAACTCTCTTCTGCCAGTTCCTTTTTGGTGGCCGTCACAACCACCATGGCATCTACTGTTAACTCCTTAGCCCAGTTCTGGTGTTCCTCTGAAGATGAAAGAATTTTGTCCAGTCTCCTGGGGATTGGCTCTATAGAATTAGGGGCCTCCTAAGCCCACTGTGCGATCAATTTAATAAGATCGTCAGCAGGAAGAGTCACCCAAGAAGTAGATGGGCGAGCACCAAAGGCTTGCAGGTACACCAACTCAGAGGTAGGGTCTTTCAGCTTCCAGTTACCAATATGTTTCAGTATTTCTACAATGATGCCAAAGAAGATATCTTCTTGGGGTGACTGAAGGGAACCCTCCCCATCATTGAAGTCCGTGTCTTCTGTGATAGATTCTTCAGGGGAATCTAAGTGTTTCCTCTTGCACATCTTTTTCTGGGGGTATCTCCTCAGTGGGAATCTCTGAAGAGGACACAGAAGAAGTGGGGTCCTGTGCAGAGGTATCTTGCAGCTTAGGTGCTCGGTGTCCAGGTGTGGAGGTTGGTGGCAGCTTTGGGCAAGAGGGAGTCCCAGGATAATACTCCGATATGGGAGAGGCCAGCTGAAAACCTGCAGAGGCCACTGCCCTCTCCATAACCTGGAAGGCAGGTCCCTCTGAAGAGGGATGGGAGCCCAGAACCAAGAATGACAACCTCGGAACCATGGTCCCATTCGGCTCCAAGAAACCTACCACCAAAACAGAAACCAAGGAAGCACCCACATCATCCAATATTCAAGAGTAAAGGATGACTCCAAATAAAAAAGTGGAGCCAATCCAAGACCCTCTGACCCAGCAGCAGACTATGGCCCCAGGAGACTGTTGGTTCCAGTGGAACCAAGGAACTCAAGGTAGACCCTAGAACCAAAGGGAGAAAGGCTGATGGCACCAAAGCAGCTGGAACTGGAGTTGTAAGCTCTAAGCCCTCAGAGGAATTTAGAGGAGGAAAACTTGGTGAAGTCCTGGGAGAGAAAGCCCCAGCTCCAGAAGGGAGTGGAGACCAGGAGAGAGAAAGACCCCTAGACACTAGGAGCTGATCCACCAACCTCACAAAGTCAACTTCACTTGAACTCTGAAATAAAGGGTATAGAAGCCTAAGGGGGATACCTGTCTGTCTAAGAATGGACTTGGAGCTGTTCCACAAAGGGGTCAATTGAAGTCTTGTCCTGGGTACATTGATTATACTAGGTTTCTGCACCGAGGGTGGTGTTGGTTCCAAAATTTCTGGGAGTGTCACAGGTGGAGCTGGTACTGATGGGGAAGTTAGAGTTGTCGGTACTGAGGTGGCCAGCACAGAGTCCAGTGGTGCAGAAGTAGTAACAGCAGATGGTTCTGAGGAAGTCAGTTCCATAATTTTCTTAGTCTTAGACTTTGGTTCCACTGGTGGTGTGGGAACCAAAGGTTTGTGCTTCTTGACTGCTGAAGCCGAAGGGAGGCTGGCAGTGAATGACTCCTCTTCTGTCTCGGTTCTGATTTAGAGGAAGAAGAGGGGGAGGAAGGTGAAGATGTGTCAGACTTGGATAAAGCCTCCTCAAATGAAGTCTTAATTAGACTTTTTAAGATTAATTTGTTTCTCCTTTCTACAAGGGCCCAGTGACTGAAGGCTTGACAGACTGTGCAGTTTTGCTGAAGATGTGCCAGGCCCAAGCAGTACACGCAAGAAGAGTGCCCATCAGAGCTGGGCATCTTCCTACTACAATCCTGGCATTGCTTAAACCTGGTTGTCCCTTTGGATGTATCCACCATGTTGACTGGGGAAAAACAATTGTCAACAGACGGCACTCACACACAGGAAGGAAACAGCTACCAACAATGGTAGGCTAGAACTACCAAAGAGAGGCAGGGAAAGGGCAGTATTACCAACAATGGTAGACAAGAACACCGCCAGGTAAAAACACCACTCTCACTCGTTCAAAGAACACGAAACAGAAACAAGTAAAGACAAGGGAAGGACTACAAACGATGGTAGAGGAGAACACCAAAGTGTTGAGAAGAGTGGCATAAACAAGGAAGAAGGCATTGTGGGTAGAAAGAAATTCAACTATTTAAAATACGTAAATATTTAAGTAATCGTACTGTGGAAAAAGAGAAGAAACTATGAAAAAACTAAGGAAAAACTATGAAAAATTTACTTAGCTGACAAGAGAACCTGGCTGATGCATCTTTGCAACAAGAGCAGCAAACGAGATCTAGGGTAATCTGGAGAGGGGTATTGTGGGCAGAGTCTTAGATCAAGAGTTTTGGGCTGGCACGAGTGATGTAACGGCCGAGCCAGCTCCAAGGATTGGAACCGTGTCCCAAAGGTCAAGGATAAATGAAGATTGACATCAGATCACCAGTTTATTAAGCTTAATAAATAGGTGCCCACTGAAGTAACTAAACTAAAATCTACACACTTTACCATCAGAAAGCCAACATTATATGATGAGGGTATAATTATACCAAAAAGAAAATGGTATAAAAAACGTTGTACTTCATTGTGAAACTGTTGGTGGCTCAAGGTTTTTTTTCTTCTACCACCATCTATGTAGGCTTACAAGAAATAGGTTTACTATTATAATGAACATCTACTGAGGACTATACCTTCCTATCAGGGGTGTAATCAGTGAATTCCATTTTGTACACAAAAGTGCTGCCCCCTCAACACATGACATTTTAAAAATGGGCACATCACAAACTTTCTGCTCCCCCCCAGCATACAATGTGTGTGTAACATTGTCTATTGTTCAGTCAAGAAATAGATTTGCACTGCTTTTGTAAAGCAAGCTATACATGTTCCAGGCATTAATTTAGAATCTTGTAGACATAATATGGCATAATAAGGCTCCAATGTTTGCACTGTTGCTCAGAAAAAAAATGTCCTCTGCCGAGTACAAATAGTATGCCTGGCTACACCCTTGGAGTACAAACAGTATGCCTGGATACACCCTTGGAGTACAAACAGTATGCCTGGTTACACCCTTGGAGTACAAACAGTATGCCTGGCTACACCCTTGGAGTACAAACAGTATGCCTGGCTACACCCTTGGAGTACAAACAGTATGCCTGGATACACCCTTGGAGTACAAACAGTATGCCTGGCTACACCCTTGGAGTACAAACCATATGCCTGTATACACCCTTGGAGTACAAACAGTATGCCTGGCTACTCCCTTGGAGTACAAACAGTATGCCTAGCTACACCCTTGGAGTACAAACAACATACCTGGATACACCCTTGGAGTACAAACATTATGCCTGGCTACACCCTTGGAGTACAAACAGTATGCCTGGCTATACCCTTGGAGTACAAACAGTATGCCTGGATACACCCTTGGAGTACAAACAGTATGTCTGGCTACACCCTTAAAGTACAAACAGTATGCCTGGCTACACCCTTAGAGTACAAACAGTATGCCTGGCTACACCCTTGGAGTACAAACAGTATGCCTGGCTACACCCTTGGAGTAGAAACAGTATGCCTGGCTACACCCTTGGAGTACAAACAGTATACCTGGCTTCACCCTTGGAGTATAAACAGTATGCCTGGCTACACCACTGGAGTACAAACAGTATGCCTGTCTACACCTTCGCAAGGGACGGCTTGCACCTGTCACCCCTGGGATTCCGGATATTGGCTAAGGCTCTTGCCACCCCCATAGTGCCTTTTTTAGGCAAGGCTCAAATTCTAAACCTACCACCCTAGAAAACAAAAATGGGAAGAAATTGAGGGTAATGCTGCTCAATGCCAGAAGTCTAAATCTCAAATGAGGCCCTTCTCAGTATGGAGAACATCGATGTCTGTGCTGTAACTGAAACCTGGTTCAAGGCTCCTGAGAGCACCCCGGCACTATTAGGTTTTACCTCATATCATGCCCCAAAACCCGGACCACTCCACAATGTATCCATATTCATAAAGGATACTCACACCTCCAGGTTGGTCATGAAGCTTGAAACCATCCAGGTGCAACTAACAATAGGCAAAACTGCTCTACAAATTGTAGCATGCTACAGGCCACCCTCTCAAACTCAGGAACCCCACACAGCCTTCCTGAAGACACTGGAGGGTATAAAGTATCTCCAAACACCATCATATTGGGTGACTTCAACTACCGAATATAGACTGGGAACATTACTCAAGCCCTAACTTTCGGTTCCTGGAGTTCATAAATTCAAATGCCATGGAACAGCTAGTCACTGTTCCCACGAGAGGAGAAAATATACTAGATCTCATTGTCACAAACATGGGGACAAAATGCTCCACACGAAGTATATCCCTCATTGGTGAGATCTGATCATAAACTAATCTCACTGGAAATCCACATCGCCCCACCCCAAACAAAAAGACCATAGTGAAGAACTTCTCTAAAGCAAACTTCACACTACTCAAGACTGGTGTGGTATCCTTCAAGGCCCCTGAGTCAGAGGAAACCACAACCCAAGGCGGAAGCCCTTACAAATGCCTTCTATGAACACCTCCAGGACTGCATGGATCAGGCAATCCCAAATAAAACCAAGACTCTTTCCACAAAGGGCAAACGTCCAGTCTGGTGGACCCCAGCCATTAACAAACTTTACAATAAGAGGAGAAAGCTATTACATGATAGAACAAAATCCATAAAAGGAAGTCACCCTGATCATTATTAGTAAAAATTACGAGCACTCATAAAATCAACTAAGGCCAATTTTGAGAGAAAAATTGCCATGGATTCAAAGGACAATCATAAGGCCTTTTTCAGCTATGTTAGGAACCTGGGTGGAAACTCACAGATATGCTCAGAATTAGTCCAAAATGATACAAAATCACTGAACCCACAGACATTGCCAACATACTGGCAGACAGGTTCAGTGCAAACTTCCTCTCCCCTAAAGGAGATAACTATCCCAGCCAGTGTAGCCTCCCGGACATCTCAAATGCGCAGGTGAAAGCTGCTCTCTAAAGCTAAAACACAGCATCAATGGGACGGATGGTGTCCAAATGAGGAATTAAACCAAGGCAGCTGTTTAATCTCAGCCTTACCACAGGATACGTGCAAGGAGTGGCGTGGCGGCTGCTGTGGTCCCTCCCACAAAGGTGCGCCTCACGGACCCTGGTAATGCTTAACAAGTCTAGTCTGCAAAGCTATGGAGAGGATCATAATGGAGCTCATAAACAAAGATATAGGGACTTGCAGACATTGGACCCGACCCAGTTTGGCTTTGTCAAGGGAAGATCATGCCTTTTGAACTTCTTCTTGAAATAGTCACCAAGGCCATTGATGAGGAAAGGCAGTCCATACAGCCTACCTTGACCTTGCAAACACACAATACCCCACTCGGGTATTGTAGAAAAACTTACCAGCTTAAATGTAAACCCATATGTCACAAGATGGAAGGACAGAACCCACAGGGTTAGAGTTGCTGGCGGTCACAAGTGGTGTCCATTGTTTGGCATCTACTTCTCAGAAGTACAGGCCAACATGGGATGACAAAGTTTGCAGATGACTGCAAGCCATAGTGGAAAGTGCATCGGACACTGATATCCTTCAGAAGGGACTTGTATCATCATCTTCCGGAAAAACAACTACCATATAGGTGGCATCCACTAAGCACAAGAAGAGAAGAGGGGGATCAGGGGACCAGGGAGTTGACAGTGGCTTCTTTCTTTCTTTGACACATTGCTAAAGTGTTAGAAAGACCTTCTACATTGCCCACCTGATCATGAAGGGATTCACATCCAGATCTAGTGAGGTCTCTTCACTTATCAGACCAATGATATGTATCTCACCCGACATCTGCAATTGAGAGACCCCCAAAGTCTCTCACCAAAAAAGGAAGGAGGGAAAAAAAAATCTCATATGCTGCCATTTGAAAGAGAAAACAGCTAATTCTATTCAGTCGCCCCGTGCTCAGAGGTGACATGTGCCCCTGACACACAAGGCATGTCCAACCCGAATTAATGGACATGCTCCACCTCAAAAATCCAAATCCACCAAAACCACTAGAGCAAGCGACTTAAACCTTGGATATAAATAGGACGTGCTGGAGGGAGATTTATCACCCAGAGACTCCCTATGCTGTGAATAAAAATCCGGTCCATGTGAGGCAGAGCACCTCGCTGACTCTGTTCAAGAGAAATCTAGACCTGTGGATGGAATCATCTCTGGGTCACTGCTGGACAGAGGCACAACAAACTAATGGGCACAGTATTTTTGCCTTAGGGCAGATAGCCTAGTATAAACCTATGAACCTATGAACCTATGAACCCTTGCTTCCTATCTGAGATGAACAGTACACTTAATGTGGATGGTTACTATATCAGTGACAGACCATTACAAAGACTGCATCACATCTGAGGTAAATGTTTATAGTGTGTACTCTCAAAAATTATATACACAAGAAATATTTTGATGTACTTTTGTATATTCTGCTGCAAACTGTGCTAAATGTGGTCCTGGTGCATTATTTCCCCATCACATTATAAAAATGATGTTTTCAGACCAGCTGTAGAAATCCTAGCCCATCACTCTAGACACACTTAAAACCAGGCTGCATGTGAATGTCATTCTTATCCCATAGTTGTTCATAGTGTTGGCCCTGCCTTTTGGCATAACAGATTGCTCAAAGTTCTCCAGCTATTCAACTAAATCTTCATAGAAACTTGTCATGAATACAGGAATGAGATATAATTGTGGGCCTTAAAAAAAATTGAAACCAATTTAAGAGGTGAAAGCAAGTCTTGTATTAAGTGTACTGCTACTCCCATTTCCTCCTCAAACCCAGTGCATGGTAATGTAGAGGCACCATTCATGTTATCCATCATGATCTTTACACGTATATTCAAAGGAGCAGTATTTATAAATATCACTTTGAACTTTTTCTAATGCGAATAATGTAAAATCAGAACATAAACATTTCACACTCAAGTCCAGAAAGTCATTTGAGTGCTGTAAAGAATTCTTGTTATTTTAAATCAGGCATATCTGTCTTTCTTCAAGCTCCAGTGCCTTACAGATACTGTAGTCCTTATTGTGTGGAATGATTCTGCCAAACCTCCATCCTGACCAGTACTGTAATGTCAGTAGATACAATAACACCACAGGGACGGACGGTAAGCATTTTTAACCAAGGCAAGATTAAATGCTTTGTGAAAGATAATTAATAGCACTGCAATGATAATCAAATGTCTGCTTCGTTAAAAAGAAGCCTGTGCTGTAATCAGATCTACAATGCTGAATGATGAAGCCCTGAGCACAACCCAGATGACCAGGGTCCAAGTAATATCCCAAGCACAGGAGAAGCTGGCCAGAGAATATCGAGAGTAAGGGACTGATATCAGCTTGTCAGTCCTAATATATATATATATATATATACACACACACACACACACACACACACATATATATATATATATATATATATATATATATATATATATATATATATATATATATACATACATACATACATACATGTAGGTTCATAGCTTCATAGGTGTGTACTAGGCTAATGGCCCTGGAGCCTTTACGCCTAGCCCATAGGATTACCCTGACATCGTTCCACTGGACCTTAGTTCCCAGTGCCTCTGTTGAGTAGAGCCACTGGAGTGATCCCCAGAGTAAATTTTCTATTTCCCATCCACTCATCAAGATTTCTCTTGAAGAGGGACAGTGATTGCTAAAAGCAGCACATAGTATCAAAACAGACTAGGATTTATCATACAATACTTCCAATAGTAAAATAGCACAAGCAGAAAAAACTCAGCTTGTTAATAAATATAAAGGAAAACTAGAATATAAGTAATTTATTAATGGCCCAAAAAAGGTTTTATAGAGAACTCGGAAACAGACAAAATCCATAGAAATACCACAAAAAAATAACAGGTACATTTTGGAGAAGTATTTATCTAGACCCAGACGAACTTAAATGAAAACTCTACCTTAGAACTAAAGAAATCTATTTGCTCACTGTAGCTCTGTTTTCTACGTTATTCTAACCTGTCAAAATCACTCTAACTTCTTACAGAATTTTAATATGTTTTGTGCAAGACGGCTATCAGTGGGGCTTGAAATATCAATGTTGCTTTATTTTTCTTCAAGCCTTTCTCTTTCCCACAATTCATTTCAAGTATGCTTTATATGAGTCTTGCTAGATGCAAGCAAGTAGTGGCATATTCCCATGCCATTGACATATAATGGAATTAGTGTCTGTCACTGTCATCTTGTATACTTTCTGTAACAGGACTGCTTTTATTTCTTGAATGGCCCTCATTTGTGTGTGTCTCAGGGCTTGTTTTATAGTATACTAAGGAATTATACAGCTGCAACCAACACAGTTGCCAAATTGCAGACCTTTGTTAAAAGTATCATTTTGTAGTCCAAAATGAATTGACAGCCCCTCCTCCTACACTTTGTTAAATGTGCTGATACTTTACAAGAATTACAAGAACAAAATTTCTGACTTTTCTCTAAATGTTGCAAATATTTTTGATACTACATTCAGGTCATCTTAAAATTTCAGCTAGTATAAACAACAGAAAATTAAAGTTTAAAGCTTAGCATTTCAGAACTGTGATGCTGCTTATGTAAATTTGTCAAAAGAGGTGACAACTGCCTTTGAACCATTGCTTGATCTAATTGCTCTATTTTGCTATGACAATGCATGGCTACATTGGAAGCAATTGTGAATCAGTGTAAGTTCTCTAAACACAGTGGAAACAGTTTCACACCTCTCTGTCTTGTTTACAGCAGCGTGAGCTCCTGACTACACATTTCTCTGTGTCTGTGCTATGTCATGTAAGTGTAGACAAACTCCTCTGCAACTCATGTGAGAAGTTAAGCTTAAAAAAATGGGTGGTTTTTCACTTCCTTTGATACCAAAATGAGGAAATGAAAAGTGATATAAAGTACAAGCAGGTTTCAGGTACCTATAGAGTACTGGAATCATAATGTAGGGAGAAAAGCAATCTAAGACTTGAGTTAAACTGTAGCAGAAGGTGGAGTTTTCCTTTAGCAAAGATGTGGGCAGAAGAATTAAAAGAAAGAGCAGTACGCTCTAATACAGAGATTATGAAATGAGATAAAAGCCAGAGAAATTTAGACAAAAATTTAGAAACATTTCTTAATGACAATCCTCAGGTCTAGATGCAGTACTTAAGTTCTGGATAAAGGTATCCATATCTTTACACATAGATTTAGCCCACAGTAAAATTATTTATATCTACATCCTAACAGACACTAACCTGGTTAACAGGAAAAAAATATCCTTCTTTAAGAGTGAACTTGCAAGTCACTCTTAAGAACTACTGACCAACAACTTGTCTTCTGAAAATATATTGATGCAGGCAGAGTTTACAATCATATAGAAAAATAATCAGTCATGGCAATGGAACAAAAAGGTGACAAAATAAAACTGTGCAGCAAAGGGTCATCTGTTGTTAAATAAAGCCATAGCAGTGCAATTCTTCCCCTTTTTACAGACAAGTATGGCATGGAGCGATTACAAAAAAGCATTTAACAGTACCCCATATTCAGATATAATGACCTACTTACAAATGTACAAGACACACGCCCTACGTTGATCAATTACATTGTAGTGGGTATGAAACAGTAGCAAACCCTTTACAACTGAGCTATGACAAAAGGCATATTATCCCGGGGATATTCAAGACTGATTACTTGTCAGCATTGTTGTTTTGTCTTGCCCTTAACCTATTATTCTGTTTACTTAATGGACCAGGCTATGGTTACAGCGTAACTTCCAGAAATCAACCTTGTTCACTGACATTCATTAATTGTGAATGATTTAAAACTGTATAACTTATCAACTGATGATCTGAAAGCACAACTTCAATGGTCAAAACTTTCTCAGATGATATACAAATGTTATTTGGTCTTGATAATTGTGCAAAAGCAACTTCTATAACAGGAAAGCTGCAGCAATAAGAAAGTGTCAACCTAGGACAGGAATGTGATACAAAGAACCTGAACAAAAAGTGAATAAATACTTGGGAATCCGGGAGGGGCCAACAATAACACATGAACAAATGAGAACAAAACTTAGTACAGAATATTTCAGAAGATTAAAGCTAATATTGAAAGCTGTCCTGACCAGTCCAACCTATAAATCAATTTGTTTTTCCTGTTCTAACTTACAGCTTTTGTGTGATTGACTGAACTCAAACAGTAATGAATCAACTGGACAAGAAAGGAAGAAAAATGTTTCGTGTTTATCAAATGACACATAAAAACAGTAAATACCAAGATACCAAGACTGCATGACTCTTTGTCTGAGGAAGGTATGGTCCTCCTCGAAACGGACTACATAGGTTCATAGGTTCATAGGTAGGTACTAGGCTATTGGCCCTAGGGCCTATATAAGCCTAGCCAAAAAGGCCACCCAAGAAAATTATTTTCCTGTGCTCCTGTTGAGCAGAGCCACAGAGGTGATCCCCGGGGTGAATTTCCTATTTCCCATCCAATTATCAAGATTTTTCTTGAAGAGTGCTAATGAGAAGCTTTGTTTGATATAGATAGGTAGATTGTTCCAGAGTATGGGAAGTCTCTGGGACAGGAATCTATCCCTCTAACATTTTCTGTTTATTGCGGTGACAAGGTTTAGGTCCCTAGAGCATGTAGCTAGGAGGGATTGGGATTTCTTTAAGTGAAGCATGTCCAACAGCTCTGGGTTTGACATAGCTTTGTATGTTAGGCAGAGATCGCCTCTGAGTAGGTGATATGCGACAGAGTAAAGCTGGAGTTTTTTGAGACGGTCTGCGCAGGGCATCTGTTTGAGGCTGGTAATCCTCTTTGTGAGGTATTTCTGTGGCCTTTCCAGTTGTTGTAGATGTCTTGTTTCGTACATACCAAAAGGGATGTTGTACTCTATAATGGGTCTAATGAGCGATGAGTAGAGGGGAACAATGACCTCTTTTTTCCTGGATGAGAACCCTTTTATGATGAGGTGTGCCATGTAGAAGGATTTCCTGACTGCTGTAGTGATGTGACTATCAAAGGAGAGACTAATGTCCACCTGGGTCCCAAGGTCTCTTATCACGCATTCAGTGTTAAGTAGATTGCTGCCAATGTGGTAGTTCATGGGTACAGAGTTTTTACTAAAGGGGATGACACTGCACTTTTTGGCACTGAGCTTGAGGCCATGGCTCTAACAAAAGGCATCTGTCTCAGTGAGGCCCTTCTGTAGGATGTCCACATCATTTGGGGACTTGACTATGGCTCCTAGTTTGCTGTCCTCTGTGAACTTCATCAGCTAGAGGCCTTCTGTGTTAGCCTGTACTTCAGAGAAGTAGATGCCAAACAGGAGGGGTCCCAGGACGGAACCCTGTGACAATCCACTTGTCACTGCCTTGAGGTCAGATTTGGAGTCTGCAACTTTTATAGTGTGGGTTCTGTCAGTGAGCCAGTTGGCAACCCATCTTGTAACATAGGGATTTATACCTAGTTTAGTGAGTTTAGCTATAATTCCAGGAACTTAGCATGGTGAATCTGTGATGCTCACCATGACCTTAGCATGCTGATTTTGTAATGCTCATCAGGACTTTAGCATGCTGAAGCTGTGATGCTCACCAGGACTTTAGCATGCTGAATCTGTGATGCTCACTAGGACCTTAGCATGCTGAATCTGCGATGCTCATCAGGAACTACCATGCTGAATCTGTGATGCTCACCAGGACCTTAGCATGCTGAATCTGTGATGCTCACCAGAACCTTAGCATGCTGAATCTGTGATGCTCACCAGGACCTTAGTATGCTGATTCTGTAATGCTCACCAGGACCTTAGCATGCTGATTCTGTGATGCTCACCAGGACTTTAGCATGCTGAAACTGTGATGCTCACTAGGACCTTAGCATGCTGAATCTGGAATGCTCATCAGGAACTACCATGCTGAATCTGTGATGCTCACCAGAACCTTAGCATACTGAATCTGTGATGCTTACCAGGACCTTAGCATGCTGAATCTGTGATGCTCAGCAGGACTCTAGCATGCTGATTCTGTGATAGTCACCAGGGCTTTAGCATGCTGAATCCATGATGATCATCAGAACCTTAGCATAGTGATTCTTTAATGCTCACCATGACTTTTGCATGGTGAATCTGTGATGCTCACCATGACCTTAGCATGCTGAATCTGTGATGCTGACCAGGTCCTTAGCATGGTGAATCTGTGATGCTCACCAGGTCCTTAGAATTGTGAATCTGTGATGCTCAGCAGGACCTCAGCAAGGTGAATCTGTGATGCTCACTAAGACCTTAGCATGCTGAATCTGTGATGGTCACCAGGACTTTAGCATTCTGATTCTGTGTTGGTCACCAGGACCTTAACATGGTGAACCTGTGATGCTCATCAGGACCTTAACAAGGTGAATCTTTGATGCTTATCAGGACCTTAACAAGGTAAATCTTTGATGCTCACCAAGACCTTAGCATGCTGAATCTTTGATGCTCACCAGGACTGTAGCATGCTGAATCTGTGATGCTCACCAGGACCTTATTATGCTGGGTCCGTGATGCTCACCTGGCCCATAGCATGCTGAATCTGTGATGGTCACCAGGAATTTAGCATGTTGAATCTGTGATGCTCACCAGGACCTTAGCATGGTGAATCTGTGATGTTCATCAGGACCTTAATAAGGTGAATCTTTGATGCTCACCAAGACCTTAGCATGGTGAATCTGTGATGCTCATCAGGACCTTAACAAAGTGAATCTGTGTTGCTCAGCAGGACCTTAGCAGGGCAAATTTGTGATGCTCACCATGACCTTAGCATGCTGATTCTGTGATGGTCACCAGGACTTTAGCATGCTGAATCCATGATGCTCACCAGGACCTTATTATGCTGGGTCTGTGATGCTCACCAGGCCCGTAGCATGCTGATTCTGTGATGCTCACAAGGAACTTAGCATGCTGAATATGTGATGTTCATCAGGACCTTAGCATGGTGAATGTGTGATGCTCACCAGGACCTTAACATGCTGAATCTGTGATGCTCCCAGGACCTTAGCATGGTGAATCTGTGATGCTCATCAGGACCTTAATAAGGTGAATCTTTAATGCTCACCAAAATCTTAGCATGCTGAATCTGTGATGCTCACCAGGACCATAGCATGGTGAATCTTTGATGCTCACAAAGACCTTAGCATGCTAAATCTGTGATGCTCAGCAGGACTCTAGCATGCAGAATCTGTGATGCTCACCAGGACCTTAGCATGGTGAATATGTGATGCTCACCATGACCTTAGCATGGTGAATCTGTGATGCTCACCATGACCTTAGCATGCAGAATCCATGATGGTCAGCACAAACTTAGCATGGCAAATCTGTGATGCTCACCAGGACCTTAGCATGCTGATTCTGTGATAGTCACCAGGGCTTTAGCATGCTGAATTTATGATGATCACCAGAAACTTAGCATAGTGAAACTGTGATGCTCACCAGGACCTTAGCATGGTGAATCTGTGATGCTCACCATGACCTTAGCATGCTGAATCTGTGATGCTGACCAGGTCCTTAGCATGGTGAATCTGTGATGCTCACCAGGTCCTTAGAATTGTGAATCTGTGATGCTCAGCAGGGCCTCAGCATGGTGAATCTGTGATGCTCATCAAGACCTTAGCATGCTGATTCTGTGATGTTCACCAGGACTTTAGCATGTTGAATCTGTGATGCTTACCAGGACCTTAGCATGGTGAATCCGTGAGGCTCATCAGGACCTTAACAAGGTGAATCTGTGATGCTCAGCAGGACCTTAGCATGGCAAATTTGTGATGCTCACCATGACCTTAGCATGCTGATTCTGTGATGGTCACCAGGACTGTAGCATGCTGAATCCATGATGCTCACCAGGACCTTATTATGCTGGGTCCGTGATGCTCACCTGGCCCATAGCATGCTGAATCTGTGATGGTCACCAGGAATTTAGCATGTTGAATCTGTGATGCTCACCAGGACCTTAGCATGGTGAATCTGTGATGTTCATCAGGACCTTAATAAGGTGAATCTTTGATGCTCACCAAGACCTTAGCATGGTGAATCTGTGATGCTCATCAGGACCTTAACAAAGTGAATCTGTGTTGCTCAGCAGGACCTTAGCAGGGCAAATTTGTGATGCTCACCATGACCTTAGCATGCTGATTCTGTGATGGTCACCAGGACTTTAGCATGCTGAATCCATGATGCTTACCAGGACCTTATTATGCTGGGTCTGTGATGCTCACCAGGCCCGTAGCATGCTGAATCTGTGATGGTCACCAGGAATTTAGCATGGTGAATCTGTGATGTTCATCAGGACCTTAATAAGGTGAATCTTTAATGCTCACCAAGACCTTAGCATGCTGAATCTGTGATGCTCCCAGGACCTTAGCATGGTGAATCTGTGATGCTCATCAGGACCTTAATAAGGTGAATCTTTGATGCTCACCAAGACCTTAGTGTGCTGATTCTGTGATGCTCACCAGGACTATAAGTTTAGAGAACAGAAAATGGTTGGATGGCTCAACAGACAGACAGACAGACACACACACACACACACACACACACTTTACATACATACACATATATATATATATATATATATATATATATATATATATATATATATATATATATATATATATATATATACATGGATCTACCTCATTTTGCCGAAAACTCATTTCGCCAAATTTCATTTCACCAATAGCAAATCCCCGAAAGCCCAAATCACCGAAAACTTATTTGACCGAATCTTATTTCACCGAAAATAGTAGTGGCAGTGTATATGCCCTTTTCCCCACTGTAATGCGATCCTGGAGTTAGAATATATAGTTGGGGGGGGTGGGGGGGCACAGCCCAACACATTGGGTGGTGTGGGGGGCATAGCCCCCCTCCAAGTTTGGTTTTATAATGTCCATTTTCTGTTAAGAGGGTAAGTAAGTAGTTTTAATAAAACTAGGTGGGGGCTACGACCCCCACCCCCCAACTATATATAACTACAACTATATATAACTCCAGGAATGCATTACAATGGGGAAAGGGCATATACACTGCCACTAGTATTTTCTGTGAAATGAGATTCGGTCAAATGAGTTTTCAGCGATTTAGGCTTTAGGCCGTTTGGTCTTGGTGAAATGAAATTTGGGGAAAGTAGTAGAAAGAGTAGGGCAGTCAAGGGTGGTTCAACTGGGCTGATGGACTTGCAATGTGGTAAGTTAACAAAATGTCCCCATCACCAAGATCTATTCACTGGATGATGAAACAAAAGCCAAGGGGATTATGTGGCAAGAGGACTGAGGGATATCCTTCCCAGGATCCAGTGTGATAAAGTTAGCATGTTCTGTTTGAGGGTATGTAGACTGACAGACATTAGGAAGAGCTTGAAGTCACTATGTACTCAGCCTTTACAATATTAGCATTGTGGTTGCAGGTCATAATGATATAAGTAGAGCCAACAAGGACAAATTAACTATTAAAATCAGGTATATAATCTCTTCAAGTAGATATATAGGGCTTTCAATTAGTTATTAGTGATATGGTCCTTGCCCCATACAATAAAGACTTAACACTAACTGTTAGGATGACCTTTGATAAACCAAACTGGGAAGTGTCCTGCCCCCAACATAACGTATGACTCATATGTCAAATCAGGCAAGTAAATCCGCAACTGTTTTGCAAAAAAACTATGGCATTACTGCTGGAGATATCAATGCCCATTATGCAGACTGGAGTCATACCAATTTCAGGAACAGTGGTTATTACCAGATGTCCTGAAAGCAGTATTCTGGGCAGTTATTCACACACTGTAAAGGAAGCTTCTGGGGTGGTAAAATTCTCAACATTATTTGGCTTAGTGATAAACTCCAGCCTGGAGTCATTATGCTGATTCTGAGCTATGGAGATCAAACCACCTTTGTGTTACCTGAGAGGTTGTCACAAGGGTAGATACAGGCAGTAATGACTAGGATTTACAAACAAATTCTACAAGTCAGTCTTCCCAAACATCATTACTAAGATACAATTGAATGGAAAGTATGAATATTCAGGAAAGAAGGGGAATGCTTCATGATTTCATCAACAGACTAATTAACTATTATATCGATAACCATGTGCCATCCAGCCACATGTAGTCTGTGTACACAGACTTAAATTGCTCTTTTAAACAGATAGCACTCCATTAAACCAACTCCAAACCTCACAGGTGCTTTTCCCCTTTAGCCCACATTAGTAGCCATGTAGAAATGTGAATTTGCATTGTCCATCTATCTCTGCAGCCAGCTTGGTTGAAATGGGCATCCTAAGCTGTTGCAGCAATTGTTGCAAGTTTACTGAGAACCACCCACTACTTAAATTCACAAAATGTGAGAGATGTAGTTATTTAATGTTATTGGAGACAAAGCTGTCACACACAGCCACTACAAATAACAAGCAGGTTGGCAGTACTACGCAACACCATACATAACTAGTCTCACAGACCTACATATGTCGAGTCTCTTAACAGTAATCTACCTAAACCACAAAGGCCTCCTAAATGTTACCTAAGAAACAAGTACCCTCTGTAACCTCACAGACTCAAAACACAGGCAATACCCACAATGAAACGTACAACTCAGAGTCATTATGTCTCAGTTTAAAAACACATAAGGCAAATCTCCGCACAAGCCAATATCCTAGGTACATGTAACTCCATAGAAAGGTACACTGATCCACCACTCACCAGGCTGTGCAAGGAGGGGGGTCATGGTCATGTGCCTATTAGGTGCTAGGATATGCCATATCACACATGCATGCAAGTACACATATGACACAGTCTCAGTGCATATGGGTGTGAATTACTTGAGATGCATTTCTCCCTGGAAAACATGGATATATATGCATTGACACAGAGACCTGGTTCAAAAATGAGGGCGCTCCATCACTGCAGGTTTTAAGACCAAAACGTGCACTTCATCAATGCAGGGTTCAAAACCAATGAGAGCACTCGGTCAGTGCAGTATTCAAGGCCAATGAGAGCACTCCCTCACTGCAGGGTTTAAGGCCAATGAGAGCACTCCCTCACTGCAGGGTTTAAGGCCAATGAGAGCACTCCCTCACTGCAGGGTTTAAGGCCAATGAGAGCACTCCCTCACTGCAGGGAAAAATAAATGTAATTCTCAAGATATTAAAAATGTTCTTGATAAACTTAACAAGATACTCAATACCCTAATCAAATCAACCAAAGCCATGGGGGGGGGAGTAAAAACAGCCACCTAGATGAAGGATAACCACAAAGCTCTCTTAAACTACATTAGAAAATTCAAGGTAAAAATGTCCAAAACTGTTCAGTGCTAACAGTAAATGATATCACTCATACACAGAGGGCCTAGCAAATTTACTAGCAGAGAAATATAGCTCAGATTTCATCCTCTTCTCCCGAACTGTCTTCAAGGTACTATCAGTGGCAAACAACACCACTTCATAAGGCCAGATAACATGCAGGTTGCCTACTGGTCAGCTTGAAACAGGACGTGTCAGACCATCTACAGAAGCTATTCATTACCAGCCTCCTTACAGGCTTCACACTGTATGAACTGAGTACACAAAGTCACTGCCTTGGGAAAAGGTGGGCTGTTAATGGACCTGGGTGCTTTTAGACCCATGAGACTGACCAGCGTATGGCTGGTGAAAGGGTTACTATGGAATTAATATATAAGGACATAGGCAACCAAACACCTGGCCAAGTCAGTTCAGATTCATTAAGGGCAGGGTTATTGAAGAAGTGGAAGAGGGCAAATCAGTACACAACACATATCCAGAACTCACAAAGGTATCTGACACCATCCAACATTCAGGAATTGTAAATAAACTCTCCCAGTAAAATGTAAATCCCGATAACTCATTGGATAGCAAACCAGGTGTGTAAGGTAAACACCTTAACCATTATGACATCCTTCACAGAAGCCAGGAAATTAGGGTGGGTGGTCTTATCTCCTCTGGAAAACCCAGTCACTAGTGATGTATCTGAGGACTCAGTCCTTGGGCCACTTCTCTTTGGAATTTAATTCTTGAATGTCAACGCAAATGCTAAGAGTTTATGACTGTCCAAGTCTGCAGATGACTATAAACTTGGTGTTATCATAACTCCACAGAAGACACCAAGATCCTCCAAGAAGGCTTTTTCCAAACAAATAGCTGGTGTCAAACCCATGGACTTAATGCTAAGAAATTTATAACAGTATCCTTCTGCAGGGACAACTTCCCCTGTAACTATCACATTGAAAAGAAATTCCTGAAAGTTGATCCTGTAGCCACAGATCTGGAACATATGTCAATGAACTGTCCTTCGATTATCACATATCCACTACTGCAAGGAAGTCCTTTTTCACTGAACAGTTTACCCAGGTCTGGAGATGTAATGATTCCATTGTACTTGACTGTAATTAGGCCAATCACTGAATATAATGCCCCTGTCTGGATAACTGCAATAAGGCCAAACATTTAATATAATTCCTCTCTGTGTATTGCACCTATCCAAACAATTCTCACAACTGGAATAACCACAAAGTCTTCTCATAAAAAATAAAAAAATAAAAATAAATAAAAATCAAAGGCCTAAATCGCAAAAAATTATGCAGACAATATCAACACTTTGTCGCACTTTTCCATATCATATAAGCACTAAGAGAAGACCTCTGCCTCACATACAGAGCTTCAACTGGCCCTATCCTGTCAGACTTATTACACATTCGCAAACTCAATGGTACTAACACCCAAAAAGAAATTTCAGTCTCTACTGCAGCATAAACAGGACATACTGGAAGGAGATGTACGAATTACGTAGACAACTACTTCAAAGAAGTCTTCCATTCCACATAAAGCAAAGTACTTCGCTTACTCTGTTCAAATGTAATGCAGATGAATGGATCGGAAATTGTTAATTCATCCCAGGTTTGTTACTCATGGCGCCATAGAAAGAGGCAACGGGGAAATGTCCCAACATTATCCTTGTATTGCTCCCCCCTATGTGTTATTCATGCACAAACTATAAGGGCTCAAATACTACCACAGGAATGTAAGAGTAACCCTCCTATGATCTTCCTAAATCAATAGCCTAGGAAGCATCTCTGAACAAGTTTGTCTCCATGGTAAAACTGTGGAAAATAGGAAGGAAACAGTAAGCTAATCAATGCATGTGTAGAAAGTGGTAGAAAGTCAACAGCAACCTAAGTCACTGCTGTTTAGAAAGTGGTAGTAAGTCGACAGCAAGCTTCGCCACTGCATGTTTAGAAAGTGGTAGTAAGTCAACAGCAAGCTAAGTCATTGGACCAGTACAAAGTGGTAGCAAGTTGACAGCAAGATAAGTCACTGCACGTGTAGAAAGTAGTAGGAAGTCGACAGCAAGCTAAGTCATTGCAAGTGTAGAAAGTGGTAGTAAGTCGACAGCAAGCTAAGTCACTGCACGTGTAGAAAGTGGTAGTAAGTTGACAGCAAGCTAAGTCACTGCATGTGTAGAAAGTGGTAGTAAGTCGACAGCAAGCTAAGTCACTGCATGTTTAGAAAGTGGTGGTAAGTCAACAGCAAGATAAGTCACTGCATCTGTAGAAAGTGGTAGTAAGTTGACAGCAAGCTTAGTCACTGCATGTGTAGAAAATGGTAGTAAGTCGACAGCAAGCTAAGTCACTGCACTTGTAGAAAGTGGTAGTAAGTCGACAGCAAGCTACATCACTGCATGTGTAGAAAATGGTAGTGTCAACAGCAAGCTAAGTCACTGCACGTGTAGAAAGTGGTAGTAAGTTGACAACAAGCTAAGTCACTGCACATGTATAAAGTGGTAGTAAGTCAACAGCAAGCTAAGTCACTGCACGTGCAAAAAGTGGTAGTAAGCCAACAGCAAGCTAGGTCACTGCACATGTAGAAAGTAGTAGTAAGTCGACAGCAAGCTAAGTCACTGCACATGTAGAAAGTGGTAGTAAGTCGACAGCAAGCTAAGTCACTGCACATGTAGAAAGTGGTAGTAAGTCGACAGCAAGCTAAGTCACTGCACATGTAGAAAGTGGTAGTAAGTCAACAGCAAGCTAAGTCACTGCACATGTAGAAAGTGGTAGTAAGTCGACAACAAGCTAAGTCACTGCACGTGTAGAAAGTGGTAGTAAGTCGACAGCAAGCTAAGTCACTGCATGTGTAGAAAGTGGTAGTAAGTCAACAGCAAGCTAAGTCACTGCAGATGTAGAAAGTGGTAGTAAGTTGATAACAAGCTAAGTCACTGCACGTGTATAAAGTGGTAGTAAGTTAACAGCAAGCTAAGTCATTGCACATGTAGAAAGTGGTAGTAAGTCAACAGCAAGCTAAGTCACTGCACATGTAGAAAGTGGTAGTAAGTCAACAGCAAGCTAAGTCAATGTGTGTGCAGAAAGTGGCAGTAAGTTGACAGCAAGCTAAGTCACTGCACATGTAAAAAGTGGTAGTAAGTCGACAGCAAGCTAAGTTACTGCACGTGTATAAAGTGGTAGTAAGTTAACAGCAAGCTAAGTCATTACACGTGTAGAAAGTGGTAGTAAGTCAACAGCAAGCTAAGTCACTGCACATGTAGAAAGTGGTAGTAAGTCAACAGCAAGCTAAGTCACTGTGTGTGCAGAAAGTGGCAGTAAGTCGACAGCAAGCTAAGTCACTGCACATGTAAAAAATGGTAGTAAGTCGACAGCAAGCTAAGTCACTGCACGTCTATAAAGTGGTAGTAAGTTAACAGCAAGCTAAGTCATTGCACGTGTAGAAAGTGGTAGTAAGTCAACAGCAAGCTAAGTCACTGCACATGTAGAAAGTGACAGTAAGTCGACTGCAAGCTAAGTCACTGCACGTGTAGAAAGTGGTAGTAAGTTGACAGCAAGCTAAGTCACTGCACGTGTAGAAAGTGGTAGTAAGTCGATAAGAAGTGCAACAAGTAACTATGAGATAAAGATTGCAGAACATGTTTGGAATAACAACAAAAAGGCCTTGTTTACACATTTACAGTCTGATGGAAAGTATGCAAGCTCTAATATTACCTTAAAATATCAAGATATCTATAACTAATCCAAACTAGTAATGGTATTAGCTAATTTTTTTTAATAAAGATCTAGCCAGCAGACAAACACAACATCCAGACTTTGATATCTCTGGTAAGTCTCCTGTTATCTCACATGATCCTGTCTCTAAAGCCCTAAAAGTCATTAAGCCAAATTCAACAGCTGACCTGGATGGCATAAACTTTTTTTGCATTTTATGGCAAAAAAGTTTGGTCCCTTGCCTTCTGGACCAATTTCAAAGAATACTGGAAGAAGGATCTGTACCAGATATTTGGAAGGAAGCAATAGTCATACATATATCTAAACTTCAATTCTACCCTACAACTGACAGTTACAGGGCAATCAGTCTTATCTGTACAATCAAGAGCAGCCTTAGGTCAACTGGTGCCCTAAGCAAAAGGGTTCCACAGTGCCCCCCCCACCACACCACCTGGTGCCCCCATCCTGGCTACCTACATCAAATAAATACTGAAAAAAGTGCCTCTGCTAGACTAGCACCCTAGGCGGCCGCCTAGTTGGCCTATTCCCAAGGCCAGCTATGTGTACAATACGTAAACACAATGAGGTACTCTCACACCTTTCAGTACTCTCTCAGTTTTAAGTTAGACATATTCAACAGGATTTTCTACCCATCTGCTCTTGTTTAACAAATCTAGTTAGTTTTTTTATATGCATATTATCAGTTTGCTGGACAATGGCCTTGCAGTTCTTCTTGTCTATTCAGACCTTGCCAAGGCCTTATACCATATAGACATTATGAAGATTAACCCATACAGTTTAGTTAGAATTAAGGACAGCTATTCTGATTATAAAAGTATTAGGGTGAGTGTTCCACAGTAATCTGTTTTTAGCACCTACAGTCACCGTGTCCTCCAAGGTTCTTGTTTCCATCCAAAAGGTATGAAGTTTAATGCCAAAAAGTTCATAGCAATACATTATGACATCCATAATCCTGTGTTCTCATACGCTTTGGATAACCATTTTCAGTCAGCGGTCACAGATGTGAGGGAATTGGGATATTAAAAGACTAATCTTTAAAATCTGATGACCATATTGAATCAGTTATAAGAGAATGACTTCTGTGGTTTAATTAGAGATACTCTGTGACGTGTCACCAGAAAGGATAAGACAGACTTTCCCTCATTATTTATTATGACACGGCAACCTATTATTGAATACTGTGGATCCTTCTGTATCTTTCATGTGTCACAAATGAAGAAGGTATAACACATCAAAAAGATATACACAAAGCAGATAACTGGAATTAATTAGATGATGTACAAAAAGAGACTTGAATATCTGTGGGTACAGACTTCTAATGGGGAAACAAGTGTGGTATTTAAATGTTTAAAAACTAAAGCTATGACAGCCACCACGGGAATTCATTTTACCAACCATAATGTCTCTACAAGGAACAACAAGTAAGAACAAACACTAGGATTATTTATTTATTTTATTACCGGCCTGGGAGCCTGTGGGACTCTTTACCAATAATTATATGAAGTGCCTACAGCCTAGAACTTTTCAAGAAGTTGTTAGATACTTGGTTCAATGGTGTGAGATGACAATAGCCCTGCATGTAAGGCTGAAACATAGAGTAGGGAGAGAAAAACATCTTCAAGCCATATTTTATTAGTAAAAAGCTCTAAATACAAACTGTTAATAGCAATAGCGAAGGCACTGGTGTTTGTATAAAATAAAAAAAAAATAATCTGCTATACACCCAATACAAAAAAAAAAAAAAAAAACAACCAGAGCAATAAATTCATACAAATGACTATAAATCACAACAGATTACATCTGATACAGCAAAAGACCAAACTCTCATGTGGCAAACTGAAAAAAAAAACAATGCCACTTCTCATTGTCCAGCAAACGTATGTATTTCCCCCGGAAATGAAATTTGGTATGTATTTTCATCCCAAAATAGTAAACACCTATGTCACAAACAAAACATTCACTTTAAAAGATTTTAAAGTCATGTATCTTTGTTCTACTTACTGCATAATTTAGTCTGTGGTCTCATCCCATCTAGTCAGTATCACACACCTTCCTAATCACCAGTATGTCCTGTAGTGCGTTCAACTATGTAATTAATATAAACATATTATATAATATCTTCCACCATATTTTAAATATATAGTCTATTTTTCATTTTGCACTGTATACTAAAAAAGTTATAAAACTTGTGTTTCAAGAATTGATTGCACTCTCATGCTAACAATGTGCTACCCCAATTAACAAATTAAAACAAAATAAAATTACATAGATAAAAGATGCAGATCAGTGCAGTGTCGTATATGGGTGTACATCAGACTGGTTAAATTCAAAGCATGCCTTTCTATGCATTACACTTCCTGTTTTTTACTACAGCTTTATCTACCTCTCAAATCTTTATCCAGCTCAGGTTATTGTGTGCTTGCCTGTGTGCCTGGGATTTTTGGGAAAAGGTCCACTCTCTGTATGGCAGAAACATTCTGTTAAATTCAGCTTGCTATTCTAAAGACATAAAACACTTGTCTTGTTTCCCAGACATCCACATACTTGACCCCTACAAAACTATTTTTTTTTAACTTTCTGTATCCTGAAACTCTTAACCATAGAACATTAGCTAGAATCTTAAACTCTTGATAGGCTTTTTTTCATTTGACAGCTGGAACTCAATTATTTTGCACTACGCAGTGCTTGGTAAACAGTAATACCCACTTATGCAATAAGGACTGCACTTTTGCAGTATAAATTAACGGACAATCATGTTCAGGAGCACCGTCTGGCAAAATAACTTATCAGAATATGTGCATAACATTTAAGGTCCTGTTCTAGCCCAAATTTCTGTTCTTACTATCTGACTACACTTTTTGTAACCATTTCATGGACCTCAGTCTTCTTATATGATGAAGTCCAGTGAAATTAACTTTCACTGTAAGTTTCACATCCCAAACATAGTTATGATACTTTATATCCATTTAAAACTTACGTGATGGGCAAAATATATGGTCAGTGACATTTGACCCTGTCTAAAACAGTTAAAGAGACTTTAGGTGATTTTATATATACATCTACACACACGCACACGCACACAATCATGCACACACACATACATGCACACATTCACACGCACACACATGCACACAGAGTTATATAAAGATCATAAGTTTTGTATTTCTCAAAATACTTCAACAATCAAGCAACATGGATAGAACTGTCTGGCCTCGTATTGAAGCCGACATCTAGATGAATAAAACGGCTGCTGAGAATGTTGGTGTACTTTGAATGCTGACTGTTTTTGTTAAAAAACCATTAAAATAGCAATTAACTTATTCACTGCGACCAACTATATAACAGTTTAAGACTGAATCTAAACAGCAATACCGCTGTGAAGATGAAGTTATGGTGAATCGTGATGCTATTTATACTTCTATAGTAAATAAAAATATTCTAGAAACAAACTCATTTTTACTGTAATTTGTCAAAAGTTCAGGACTTATATATCAGAAATGAGAATGCGATATTCCAAATCTTCTGTGGAAGCAAAGAGATATCTTACAGTGAAACTAATTTGTTGGCATTGTCTGTAGTGACTAGTTCTATCAGTTAATCCTGTATATACTCTACCTTGGTGATATTACTACCACGTACAACCACATATTCACACTTTGCTTCCTTTGTATATTCATTCTTGCTTAGTCTATCTTATGTCTCATGCCAAGGTCTTTGCCGATAGCATTTCTCAAAGTGGTTAACAGACAGACAGACATGCAACACTTGTCTTCTAAATACAACTCCCAGTGACTGAAAATATTTTGAGGAGTTTACTTCTTAATAACTGAATCAGTTCCAGCAGGCCACTAACAGCAGTATCTTGAGATGTGCAGTAAGTCACAATTTGTAAGAATTGTTGTGTCAAAAAAGATGGCTGTTGGACTACAAAAAAAAAAAAAAAATTAAAAATGTTTTTAATCTTTCTTTTAAATTGCATTCATATAACAGTTTCTATTTGCATGCCTATTTGATAAAATCAGATAGCTGGAAAATTGTCCGTGTAGAAGCTGAACTGTTTACATTAATGACCAACACAGCAGTCACCTTGGAATTACAACTCTTTTGAAAGATTATAAATCCCATCTGCCATATTTCACTACCTTTCCTTTGCTTCATGAAGAATAATGTCTTCTGATTGCAAATGATGTTCATTTTCAATTCCTAGTTTAGCTTTTCCCATTTGATAAGTCTACTACAAACATTTCTTTCCTGTAATTTCAGCTCCCCCGACTCTTAGCACAGAACCTACCAGGCAAACTCCCTTTTTGTCACATCTGAAATCCAAATCTCATAATCCACATTTCACACTTCCTTAAAAAATGGCTCTGTTCATTTTCCTTTCACCTGTGCCAAGGAGCTGGCCTGACTTCTCTTCATATTACAATGCACAGTCTTACTATACCGTGACACACCAGCCTAACTATACTGTGACACGCCATCCCAACTATACTGAGACACACTAGCTTTACTATACTGTGACACACCAGCCTAACTATACTGTGACACACCAGCCTAACTATACTGTGACACACCGGCCTTACTATACTGTGATACATCAGCCTTACTATACTGTGACACACTGGCCTTACTATACTGTGACACACCAGCCTAACTATACTGTGACACACCGGCCTTACTATACTGTGACACACCAGCCTAACTATACTGTGACACACCAGCCTTATTATACTGTGCCACACTAGCTTTACTATACCGTGGCACATCAGCCTAACTATACTGTGCCACACTAGCTTTACTATACCATGACACACCAGCCTAACTATACTGTGACACACCAGCCTAACTATACTGTGACACACCAGCCTAACTATACTGTGACAAACCAGCCTTACTGTAGTGTGACACACAGGGCTTACTATACTGTGACACACCAGCCTCATTATACTGTGACACACCAGCCTAACTATACTGTGACACACCGGCCTTACTATACTGTGACACACAAGATAAACTATACTTGTGACATACCAGCCTTACTATAATGTGACACTCCTGCCTTACTATACTGTGACACTCCTGCCTTACTATACTGTGACACACCAGCATTACTATACTGTGAGACACCAACCTTACTATACTGTGAGACACTATCCTTACTATACTGTGAGACACTAGCCTTACTATACTGTGACACACCAGCCTAACTATACTGTGAAACACCAGCTAACTATACTGGGACACACCGGCCTTACTATAATGTGACACACCAGCCTTATTATACCATGACACACCAGCCTTACTATACTGTGACACACCAGTCTTACTATACTGTGATACACCAGCCTAACTACACTGTGACACACCGGTCTTATTATACTGTGACACACCAGCTTAACTATACTGAGACACACCAGCATTACTATACTGTGACACAGCAGCCTTACCATAGTGTGACACACCAGCCTAACTATAGTGTGAAACATCAGCCTAACTATACTGTGACACACCAGCCATACTATACCGTGACACACCAGCCTAACTATACTGTGACACACCAGCCTAACTATACTGTGACACACCAGCCTTACTATACTGTGACACACCAGCCTAACTATACTGTGACACACCGGCCTTACTATACTGTAACATACCAGCCATACTATACCGTGACACACCAGCCCACCGTGACACACCAGCTTTACTATACTGTGACACACCAGCCTTACTATAGTGTGACACACCAGCCTAACTATACTGTGACACACCAGCCTTACTATACTGTGACACACCAGCCTAACTATACTGAGACACACCAGCCTTACTATACTGTGACACACCAGCTTAACTATACTGAGACACACCAGCCTTACTATACTGTGACAGACTAGCTTTACTATACTGTGACACACCAGCCTAACTATACTGTGACACACCAGCCTTACTATACTGTGACACACCAGCCTAACTATACTGTGACACACCAGCCTTACTATACTGTGACACACCAGCCTTACTATACTGTGACACACCAGCCTAGATATACTGTGACACACCAGCCTAACTATACTGTGACACACCAGCCTAACTATACTGTGACACACCAGCCTTACTATACTGTGACACACCAGCCTAACTATACTGTGACACACCAGCCTTACTATACTGTGACACACCAGATAAACTATACTATGACACACCAGCCTTACTATACTGTGACACACCAGCCTTACTATACTGTGACACACCAGCCTTACTATACTGTGACACACCAGCCTTACTATACTGTGACACACCAGCCTAACTATACTGTGACACACCAGCCTTACTATACTGTGACACACCAGCTTTACTATACTGTGACACATCAGCCTAACTATACTGTGACACACCAGCCTAACTATACTGTGACACACCAGCCTAACTATACTGTGACACACCAGCCTTACTATAGTGTGACACACCGGCCTTACTATACTGTGACACACCAGCCTCACTATACTGTGACACACCAGCCTAACTATACTGTGACACACTAGCCTTACTATACTGTGACACACCAGATAAACTATACTATGACACACCGTCCTTACTATACTGTGACACACCAGCCTTACTATACTGTGACACACCAGCCTTACTATACTGTGACACACCAGCCTTACTATACTGTGACACACCAGCCTTACTATACTGTGACACACCAGCCTTACTATACTGTGACACACCAGCCTTACTATACTGTGACACACCAGCCTAACTATACTGTGACACACCAGCCTAACTATACTGTGACACACCAGCCTTACTATACTGTGACACACCAGCCTTACTATACCATGACACACCAGCCTTACTATACTGTGACACACCAGCCTTACTATACTGTGACACACCAGCCTAACTATACTGTGACACACCAGCCTTACTATACTGTGACACACCAGCTTAACTATACTGTGACACACCAGCCTTACTATACTGTGACACACCAGCCTTACTATACTGTGACACACCAGCCTTACTATACTGTGACACACCAGCCTTACTATAGTGTGACACACCAGCCTAAATATAGTGTGACACATCAGCCTAACTATACTGTGACACACCAGCCTTACTATACTGTGACACACCAGCCTAACTATACTGTGACACACCAGCCTAACTATACTGTGACACACCAGCCTTACTATACTGTGACACACCAGCCTAACTATACTGTGACACACCAGCCTTACTATACTGTGACACACCAGCCTTACTATACTGTGACACACTTGCCTACCGTGACACACCAGCCTTACTATACTGTGACACACCAGCCTTACTATAGTGTGACACACCAGCCTAACTATACTGTGACACACCAGCCTTACTATACTGTGACACACCAGCTTAACTATACTGTGACACACCAGCCTTACTATACTGTGACACACCAGCCTAACTATACTGTGACACACTAGCCTTACTATACTGTGACACACCAGCTTTACTATACTGTGACACACCAGCCTAACTATACTGTGACACACCAGCCTTACTATACTGTGACACACCAGCCTAACTATACTGTGACACACCAGCCTTACTATATCGTGACACACCGGCCTTACTATACTGTGATATACCAGCCTAAATATACTGTGACACACCAGCCTTACTATACTGTGACACACCAGCCTAACTATACTGTGACACACTGGCCTTACTATACTGTGACACACCAGCCTTACTATACTGTGACACACCAGCCTAACTATACTGTGACACACCAGCCTAACTATACTGTGACACACCAGCCTTACTATACTGTGACACACCAGCCTTACTATACTGTGACACACCAGCCTTACTATAGTGTGACACACCAGCCTTACTATACCATGACACACCAGCCTAACTATACTGTGACACACCAGCCTTACTATACTGTGACACACCAGCCTTACTATACTGTGACACACCAGCCTAACTATACTGTGACACACTGGCCTTACTATACTGTGACACACCAGCCTAACTATACTGTGACACACTGGCCTTACTATACTGTGACACACCAGCCTTACTATACTGTGACACACCAGCCTAACTATACTGTGACACACCAGCCTTACTATACTGTGACACACCAGCCTTACTATACTGTGACACACCAGCCTTACTATACTGTGACACACCAGCCTTACTATACTGTGACACACCAGCCTAACTATACTGTGACACACCAGCCTAACTATACTGTGACACACCAGCCTTACTATACTGTGACACACCAGCCTTACTATACTGTGACACACCAGCCTTACTATACTGTGACACACCAGCCTAACTATACTGTGACACACCAGCCTTACTATACTGTGACACACCAGCCTTACTATACTGTGACACACCAGCCTAACTATACTGTGACACACCAGCCTAACTATACTGTGACACACCAGCCTAACTATACTGTGACACACTGGCCTTACTATACTGTGACACACCAGCCTTACTATACTGTGACACACCAGCCTAACTATACTGTGACACACCAGCCTTACTATACTGTGACACACCAGCCTTACTATACTGTGACACACCAGCCTTACTATACTGTGACACACCAGCCTAACTATACTGTGACACACCAGCCTAACTATACTGTGACACACCAGCCTTACTATACTGTGACACACCAGCCTTACTATACTGTGACACACCAGCCTTACTATACTGTGACACACCAGCCTAACTATACTGTGACACACCAGCCTAACTATACTGTGACACACCAGCCTAACTATACTGTGACACACCAGCCTTACTATACTGTGACACCAGCCTTACTATACTGTGACACACCAGCCTAACTATACTGTGACACACCAGCCTTACTATACTGTGACACACCAGCCTTACTATACTGTGACACACCAGCCTTACTATACTGTGACACACCAGCCTAACTATACTGTGACACACCAGCCTAACTATACTGTGACACACCAGCCTTACTATACTGTGACACACCAGCCTTACTATACTGTGACACACCAGCCTTACTATACCATGACACACCAGCCTAACTATACTGTGACACACCAGCCTTACTATACTGTGACACACCAGCCTTACTATACTGTGACACACCAGCCTAACTATACTGTGACACACCAGCCTAACTATACTGTGACACACCAGCCTAACTATACTGTGACACACTGGCCTTACTATACTGTGACACACCAGCCTTACTATACTGTGACACACCAGCCTAACTATACTGTGACACACCAGCCTTACTATACTGTGACACACCAGCCTTACTATACTGTGACACACCAGCCTTACTATACTGTGACACACCAGCCTTACTATACTGTGACACACCAGCCTAACTATACTGTGACACACCAGCCTAACTATACTGTGACACACCAGCCTTACTATACTGTGACACACCAGCCTTACTATACTGTGACACACCAGCCTTACTATACTGTGACACACCAGCCTTACTATACTGTGACACACCAGCCTAACTATACTGTGACACACCAGCCTAACTATACTGTGACACACCAGCCTAACTATACTGTGACACACCAGCCTTACTATACTGTGACACACCAGCCTTACTATACTGTGACACACCAGCCTAACTATACTGTGACACACCAGCCTTACTATACTGTGACACACCAGCCTTACTATACTGTGACACACCAGCCTTACTATACTGTGACACACCAGCCTAACTATACTGTGACACACCAGCCTAACTATACTGTGACACACCAGCCTTACTATACTGTGACACACCAGCCTTACTATACTGTGACACACCAGCCTAACTATACTGTGACACACCAGCCTAACTATACTGTGACACACCAGCCTTACTATACTGTGACACACCAGCCTTACTATACTGTGACACACCAGCCTAACTATACTGTGACACACCAGCCTAACTATACTGTGACACACCAGCCTAACTATACTGTGACACACCAGCCTTACTATACTGTGACACACCAGCCTTACTATACTGTGACACACCAGCCTTACTATACTGTGACACACCAGCCTTACTATACTGTGACACACCAGCCTTACTATACTGTGACACACCAGCCTAACTATACTGTGACACACCAGCCTTACTATACTGTGACACACCAGCCTTACTATACTGTGACACACCAGCCTAACTATACTGTGACACACCAGCCTAACTATACTGTGACACACCAGCCTAACTATACTGTGACACACCAGCCTTACTATACTGTGACACTGGCCTTACTATACTGTGACACACCAGCCTAACTATACTGTGACACACCAGCCTTACTATACCATGACACACCAGCCTAACTATACTGTGACACACCAGCCTTACTATACTGTGACACACCAGCCTTACTATACTGTGACACACCAGCCTTACTATACTGTGACACACCAGCCTAACTATACTGTGACACACCAGCCTAACTATACTGTGACACACCAGCCTTACTATACTGTGACACCAGCCTTACTATACTGTGACACACCAGCCTAACTATGCTGTGACACACCAGCCTTACTATACTGTGACACACCAGCCTTACTATACTGTGACACACCAGCCTTACTATACTGTGACACACCAGCCTTACTATACTGTGACACACCAGCCTAACTATACTGTGACACACCAGCCTAACTATACTGTGACACACCAGCCTTACTATACTGTGACACACCAGCCTTACTATACTGTGACACACCAGCCTTACTATACTGTGACACACCAGCCTTACTATACTGTGACACACCAGCCTAACTATACTGTGACACACCAGCCTAACTATACTGTGACACACCAGCCTAACTATACTGTGACACACTGGCCTTACTATACTGTGACACACCAGCCTTACTATACTGTGACACACCAGCCTAACTATACTGTGACACACCAGCCTTACTATACTGTGACACACCAGCCTTACTATACTGTGACACACCAGCCTTACTATACTGTGACACACCAGCCTAACTATACTGTGACACACCAGCCTAACTATACTGTGACACACCAGCCTTACTATACTGTGACACACCAGCCTTACTATACTGTGACACACCAGCCTAACTATACTGTGACACACCAGCCTAACTATACTGTGACACACCAGCCTTACTATACTGTGACACACCAGCCTTACTATACTGTGACACACCAGCCTAACTATACTGTGACACACCAGCCTAACTATACTGTGACACACCAGCCTAACTATACTGTGACACACCAGCCTTACTATACTGTGACACACCAGCCTTACTATACTGTGACACACCAGCCTTACTATACTGTGACACACCAGCCTTACTATACTGTGACACACCAGCCTTACTATACTGTGACACACCAACCTAACTATACTGTGACACACCAGCCTTACTATACAATGACACACTGGCCTTACTATACTGTGACATTCCAGCCTAGCTATACTGTGACACACTGGCCTAACTATACTGTGACACACCAGACTAACTATACCGTGACACAATGGCCTTACTATACTGTGACACCGGCCTTACTATACTGTGACACACCATCCTAACTATACTGTGACACACCAGCCTTACTATACCCTGACACACTAGCATTGCTATAGTGTGACACACCAGCCTTACCATATTGTGACACACCGGCCTAACTATACTGTGACACACCAGCCTAACTATACTGTGACACACCAGCCTTACTATACTGTGACACACCAGCCTTACTATAGTGTGACAGACCAGCCTTACTATACTGTAACACACCGGGCTTACTATACTGCAACACACCAGTCTAACTATACTGTGACACACCAGCCTAACTATACTGTGACACACCAGCCTTACTATACTGTGACACACCAGCCTAACTATACTGTGACACACCAGCCTAACTATACTGTGACACACCAGCCTTAATATACTGTGACACACCAGCCTTACTATACTGCGACACACCAGCCTGGCTTTACTGTGACACATCGGCCTGACTTTACTGTGACACATTAACCTTACTATACTGTGATACACCAGCCTTACTATAGTGTGACACACCAGGCTTACTATACTGTGACATACCTGCCTAATTATAGTGTGATACACCAGCCTTACTATACTGTGACACACCAGCCTTAATATAGTGTGACACACCAGCCTTACTATACTGTGACACACAGCCTAACTATACTGTAACATACCGGCTTTACCATACTGTGACACACCGGCCTTACTATACTATGACACACCAGCCTAACTATACTGTGACACACCAACCTTATTATACTGTGACACAGACACATAAATCCATGTCATTAGGCAAGGGGTGTCTGGTTAAGCCAATAGGTACACCTTTCATGGATTCAGTATAGACGAACAAAGGGTCAGCTTTTGGATTTTTGTAAAGGTACTTGTCATGTTCAAGCACTCTGTAAAACCTATATTTTTTTCCTAGCAGCAAGGGGTAGAGAATCATGGTGTAAAACAATGTCTTCAAAGACATCGTCCAGTACTACGTGTACAGGAGGAATAACCAGTGGCCTGGGTGAAGACAAAATTAGCATTTCCCTGTAATCAGTCTGAGTCTGTGAGAACTGTTTACCTTCCCAACTAAAAGCCTTCTTCATTCTATGCATGGTATCCGCAAAGGAAAGGTGTTCTATGGAAGGAAGAAGAGAGGGTGTCATCTAAGTCTGAGAGAATTTCTGGTGGCAAGTGCCCAGAGTAAGATTATTCCTCCTCATCCTCAGAACTAGAGGAATCTCCATCTTCCTGCAAAGCTACTTCCCTGTTCCTTCTGGATGTGGAAGCATCAGAAGTGAAGCATGAGAGGGCTCCCTGGATTTCATAAAGGCCATAAACTCCTGTGATATTTTCAGGAGGTCTTGGGCTTCGGTCTGAGAAGAAGTTGACCCGGACAGCTAAAAGGAAGTGGTTCACTTTTGTTTGGGTGTCCATTTAAAAGTGGTGATGCTGCGGCTATCTGCCCATGACTTTGGTAGTAGTTTCAGTAGCTGAGGAAGAGAGGGCTTCTCCCTCGAGACCCAAGGTGCAGACATTGAAGCTGAGGCCTGCTGAGTGACCTCAGACCTGTTGTAGTATTTGCAGATAGGCCACAGACTATGGCATCTTTCTGAAAGGTTGTGCCAGAGGGTTCAAGCCAAGGAATCGCCAGACCAGAGGGCTGCAACGGCACCTTACTTGGGTCATTGGCTGACTTATGACCTAGAGGTGGAGCTTTCTTGGTAAGGTTATGGTCCTTGGCCTTTTTGTTTTTCCATTTTTTTTTTAATCACAGTTGCTTATGTCAGAGTTTGCGGAGGCCCTGTGGTAACAGTGCATTGCTACAGCACTGGGGAAGGTGAAGAGGAGGAATCCATATGGGTGACTAGAACCTCAGCCACATGTCTTAGGGTTTTACTCAGAATTTTGCACAGTCAGGACAGTTAGAGACATCATGCTGTGGCCCCAAGCAGGACAGACAAAACAAGTGAAAATCTTTATGTGGGATATGCTTTCCACACTACAAGCAATTGTTGACTTTTCTGAACATTAAATTACTACAGAAATTTCCCCAATGAAGGATTTATCTGGCTGGAAGAAGAAGGTTTTCTGGAAGAACAAGCCAACCGACCGAGTATGAACATACGAAATACACATGAAGCAAATTGGACTATATGGCTAGAAAGAGCTGAAGATGGCATCACACACCCATCTTAAACCTTGATATCCTAATGGTCTTTGGATGTCCATCGACTGGGAATGATGTAAAGACTCTTGAAATTGAACTGGTTGGAAGCTTCTGCATGGCAGGAAGACCCAAGAATTAGTCCTGCGACACTAACTACCAAAAATGCACTGTTTGACAAAACCCAGATCTGCTGTACTGAGCAATGGGCACTGGAAAATACAGCCCTGCTATGAAAGGAAGCCCACAGTGCTGGATGTCTTTTTTTGTTTTATTTACAGTTTCATTACAAAACAGCGAACACTCATATGAACAAATGCTTTTTGTGGCTATAAATATGAGCAAATGTTCATTTTAATGCTGTTTTAGCTGACTATCTTTGTATGAGACTGTGGTGCAGTGGAGTCAGAGAATTTGCCTTTACCCTGCTATTGTTGATTGATCTCAGAGTTACCATACATAATTAGCAGGGGGTGTGGAGGGTGCAGTCCTCATGTGACAGGTGCAAAAAATATTTATATATTTTTTTGTTTTAGATCATTTTAGATTATTTCTAAAATGATTGTTCTTTCATTATTCCTCCTTATGATATTGTGTAAAGGCCACACACACACACACACACACACACACACACACACACACACACACACACACACACACACACACACACACACACACACACACACACACGATAATTACCATTTGCTCAATGCCCATTTGTATCTTAAATAATTTAACCCAAACTGTTGAAACTTATTTTACTTATCCCTATTTAGTAAAATTCCAAATTAAGTTAAACATTATACAGCACAATGTATAACTAACCCACATTTGACTAAATGAACTTTCAACCATGAAAGCATTCAACAATATTTGGATTCAATCATTTGGGATTCAATCAAATGCCATGGTTGCATATATTTAATGCACGGAAACCTGAATAATTGAAAATATTCTTGGATCCTTCAGATGAGAAGTTAAGCCGTGACCACATCTGCCCAAGTTGGTGGTATCTCACATGAATGTAAAAGATCCTATGGCACCTACTGGAAAGAGATGGGGAAATTACCCAATGCCCTGCCAAATTTGCCCTAGTAGTATAAATACCACCTTGGTCTCCCTTAAAAGTAGACTACTAGTCTAGTGGGTCTAACCTGGGTAAATAAATAAATAAAACTGAACCACATTTTCACATTTCATTATGATGTATGTCTGTACTTCTTTAATTAGAAACCACACTTTGAAAGCTTTTAACTCACCTTTGCTAAGAGAGGACTGAGTTGCTGTTTGTAGTGCATCCTTTGTCTCTCAAAAAGTGTAAAATCAGGAAATACAAACAGATGAAAGGGTTAGTATTTGTGTGTGTAATTAAACTGTAACTTGTGACTTAAATAACCAGAGTCACATTCTATATATAGAAAGTATTGTTCCTTTTTTTAAAAAAATTGCAAAGTATTGTTGCATGTTTTGTTATTTTAAACCACCAGCTGTGTAGACCAGCATAAGCTAAGTTGTGCATCTATAAAACTGGAAATCTATACTCAAGCCAAAGCAATTAAAATGTAACAAGCACAATTCTGAGGCTGGAAATGGTGCCAAAATTTCAGAAAGTAAACCATCTTAAAGAAATATAACTATAAAACATATCAAGTACAGTTCAGACTGCAATCAGAGGGAGAAAATGATCCCAACACTGCAAACACTAAACCATTTTAGACAAATATAAATGAAACTGAAGTAACTAATTCTAACATGTTACATGAACTATAAGAATTAATATTAATCACATCTCACCATGTAAAGACTAAGTTCCAAACATGCTTCTGACTTCAGATATGGTGCAGACAGAGAGCACTTTTTTTTTAACAAAAAACTTTCTTTCCACTCCATTACTGGACTTGACAAATGTCTTAATCTCCTCAAGGTACTCGAAAAATGTGCAACTCCAATTTTACAACTATTTTCAACATCGTCTCTAAAATCGTTTCTACTGCTGAGCAAGCAATATATTAGCTATCCAGTTCCTGGCAGCTCTTTTCCTCTCAGGTAAGGTCAGATCACAAACTTGTCTCCTTCGAAATAAAAAGCAATTCTGTAACCCCAGTAAACCCTGAAACAGCTAGGAACTGTTCCAAAGCAAACTAGCTTTTATTCAGAGATAACTTGTCAAAATTTAATGCCCCTCCAAAACCAAATTACACGGCAACCTATGCAACATTGTTCACAGAAACTCTGTACAACCATATCAATGGATGCACAGAGGTGCTGAACCTACCAGAAGTAAACCCAAAACTAACTCCAAAAACAAGCCAGAATCCAAACTTAAACAGGTTATACAGCAAAAGAAGCATAGGCATAGCTAAAATTAAGAAGTGTAACACCCAAACAAACAAGAACTCCCATTAACAGAAAACTAAGAGGGCTAATTAAGTCTAAGTAAGCCAATTTTAAGATCAAGATAGCTTCCCAAACATAAGGTCTTCCTCAGCTGGATCAGAATTCTCAAAAGCAGCATACAAAATTGTGCAAAACTGGTGGTTAATGGAGTCAAATTTACTGAGCCAGGTGATGCAATGAATCTGCTGGCTGACAAATTCACCTCCAACTTTAACCCCTACTCAGCCCCTGCCAACCCCAGGAAATACCTTCACACATAGACCCTCCAACTATAAATAGGGAGCAGGTCCTGTCTGTGCTCCCTAATGCCAAATCCACACCCTCTATGTGCTCTGATAAAATCCCAGGGTGCCTCCTGAATAGCTTGAAATATGACTTATCAGAGTCACTGGCATCAATATTCGAATACAGTCTCAGAACAGGCTTTGTGCAACAGGAATGGAGGACTGCAATGTCATCCCTCTACATAAGGGCAAACCATCAATGGATCCGGGGACCTACAGACCCATTAATGTGATTAATCTTATGTGCAAATCCACAAAATGAATTATCATGGAAATGATTAAGAATGACATAGGAAACCTTCAGACATTGGACCCAGCCCAGTCTGGTTTCGTCCACGGCAGGTCATACCTACTAAACCTAGTGGCTACTTTGAGAAGGTCACCAAAGCAATGGATAAGGTTAAAACAGTGCATACTGCCCATCTTAGCCTGGCTAAGGCATTTGATACAATACCTCACTTGGGAATTATAAACAAACTAATGGAATTAGGCATAAACCTCTTATAAAACATGCTGGATAGCCAACTGGCTAACAGATAGGACCCAGGAAGTTAGAACTGTTGAGACCACCCCTCCCCCAAAGAGGCCAGTCACCAGTGGAATATCTCAATCCTTGTCCTAGGCCCACTCCTTTTCAGTAGCTACTTCTTGGAAGTTAAGGCCAATAAGAAAGGCCTCTGGCTGAACAAGTTCACAGATGACTGCAAACTAGGAGCAGTAAAAGAACCCCCCCCCAGACACTAACATCTTACAACAGTAAAAGAACCCCCCCAGACACTAACATCTTACAACAGTAAAAGAACCTCCCAAGACACTAACATCTTACAACAGTAAAAGAACCTCCCCCAAGACACTAACATCTTACAACAGTAAAAGAATCCCCCCAGACACTAACATCTTACAACACTAAAAGAACCCCCCCAAGACACTAACATCTTACATGAAAGACTAGCAAGAACAAATGAAAGGTGGCAAAGCCACGTCTTAAAAACTCAGAGCCAACAAATGTATGATAGTACCCTTCAGGAAGATGGTCACCCTAAGAAACTACATCATTGATAAAACACCCCTAAGAATACTCCTGGTAGTCAGGGATTTGGGAACACATGTAGATAGTAGCCTGGTCTTTGACCAACACGTGTCCAAGGTAGTAAGAAACCATTCTATGTTGCTCAACTGATAATTGGTGTGATGATATAAGGCCAGCATATCCAGCTGAAGGTTCGTAAAGAATGATATGTCCTTTGAATATCAAACTGATTTATACAAGATGCTTATGTTACAAATGTATTAGAACTGTATGTCAGTTGTATAGCAAACTGATTTATACAAGATGCTTGTGCTAAGAATGTATTTGTGATCTTTGCTTGTGTTAAAATGTATCAACAGTGCACCCTACTGAAATAAAAATAAATGTACATGTATTAGTGTAACTGAATTAAATGCATATGTTTTAATAGACGACACTGAGACTGTGAATGGTTAACCAGCTAACTTATTTTAAGGAAAATAAGGGGAACGTAAATGAACTGTTAAATCATTAAAATGCACCCCACTGTGATGACTAGGACTGGATATGGTAGGTCTAGGACAAAGCCTTTGTCCATTAGCTCAGTAAAAAGAGGGGAGGCCCCAGGCACTACCATAAACATTTAGATGTGTATTGTGGCTGTCTGTGCTGACCCTGCCTAAGCTTCAAAGGGGAATACTGTGAGAACCTAGAGTGAGGTGACCAGATGAGGCCATTCTGCCAATCCTCTTGGAAATTATATTTTAGATATTACAAAGAAAATATCAGCACATTGAGTATACTGTTTGGGAAGCCTGACTAGAAATGCCCTTATCCACGCATCTTGTCTTGTGGTAGTAAGTAGCTTAACTATGGAACAGTAATTCTTTTTAGATTCAGTCAGGAATATACTGAAGCTTAGTTTATAGAGTGTTTTTCTTTATTTGTATGAGTCTGCCCATCAATGTTAATTTTAACATTTTTTGTGATTTGAACTCTGTGGTTTACTGTAAATATATATTCAATATTTTTGTATTCTTTTATTATTTATTATTAAAACTTTTATTGTGGCTGGTCCTTGCAGAAAGTATCTAGACTTTGAGATTTCATATATTTATTTGGTGACAATGTGTGGGCCACTCCAGAAGGCCTAGCTGTCTTGGTGAACTAATACCATTTGTTTTAGTATTGATATTGCACCACATAATTGGATAACCTTTGTTAACAGCCTTATAGTAACAGACTGGTGGCAGTGATAATTACCTTACAGTCTGGGCAAAGTTGGTAGAATGGGTAATCTGTACCAACCTTTCCCAGGTGTGTGTGTGTGTGTGTGTGTGTGTGTGTGTGTGTGTGTGTGTGTGTGTGTGTGTGTGTGTTTGTGAAAATTAAATCTTAAAGAGTATATGTGTCAGCTAAGTGGGACAGGGACACAAAGCACTGTGATTACAGAGAGGGTGCTGGAGGACTTGGCTTGGACATTTGGCTGAAGACCTAACCCTACAGCTGTTCCAGTGGGAAGTCTTACTGGGGACCTGGAGGGAGACAGATATAGAGAAATCCAGAACCCTGGCTGAGTGTGTTCCCTCTCCAGTGTCAGTGGTGAGGATTCAGGCTTTCCCAGGTGTGTGTGTGTGTGTGTGTGTGTGTGTGTGTGTGTGTGTGTGTGTGTGTGTGTGTGTGTGTGTGTGTGTGTTAAAGAGTATGTGTGTCAGCTAAGTGGGGCAGGGATACAAAGCACTGGGTTTACAGAGAGGGTGCTGGAGGACTTGGTTTGGAAACTTGGCTGAGGACCTAACCTTACAGCTGTATCAGTGAGGAGTCTTTTTGGGACCTGGATGGAGACAGATATAGAGAAATCCAGACCCCAAGCTGAGTGTGTTCCCTGTGTACTCTTAAGGGAAATTGTACTTGTTGCAGAGAGGTCTGCATCTGGAAATATTGAGTGTATCCATTTGTATTCCAAGTGCATGTCCCTCTCCAGTGTCAGCGGAGAGGATTCAGGCCCCTTGACTAATAGCCCAACATGAGGTCATCACATATTGGTAGCAGTGGTGTGCATCACAATAAGGGCATAGCATCTAGGTCTAGGGAAGTTGTCATGCCACTGGATTCAGCCCTCATAAGACACATCGTGGAATATAATTCCCTCTTCAGTATGCATCTGACCAGGCTGATGAAATAAATGGAACATATGCAAAAGTTCCTCACAAAAAGAATACAGGGCATTCCAACAATGTCCTATGCAGACCGCCTCAAAGCCCTATGTATATACTGTTTCTTAGAGACTACTGATGGCAATCTATGCCTGGTTTACACTGTACAGAGTAAACCACTGAGGGCACTCTATGCCTCAGTACTCTGTACAGTAAACCAGGCATAGAGTGCCATCAGTAGTCAGGAAACTGTACAGAGTAAACCAGGCATAGAGTGCCCTGACTACTGAGGGCACTCTATGCCTGGTTTACTCTGTACAGTTTCCTGACTACTGATGGGCACTCTATGCCTGGTTTACTCTGTACAGTTTCCTGACTACTGAGGGGCACTCTATGCCTGGTTTACTATATACAGTTTCCAGACTACTGAGGGGAACTCTATGCCTGGTTTACTCTGTACAGTTGCCTGACTACTGAGGGCACTCTATGCCTGGTTTACTCTGTACTGTTTCCTGACTACTGAGGGGCACTCTATGCCTGGTTTACTTTGTACAGTTTCCAGACTACTGAGGGCACTCTATGCCTGGTTTACTCTGTACTGCTTCCTGACTACTGAGGGGCACTCTATGCCTGGTTTACTCTGTACAGTTTCCTGACTACTGAGGGCATTCTATGCCTGCTTTACTCTGTACAGTTTCCTGACTACTGAGGGGCACTCTATGCCTGATTTACTCTGTACAGTTTCCAGACTACTGAGGGGCACTCTATGCCTGGTTTACTCTGTACAGTTTCCAGACTACTGAGGGGCACTCTATGCCTGGTTTACTCTGTACAGTTTCCAGACTACCGAGGAGCACTCTATGCCTGGTTTACTCTGTACAGTTTCCTGACTACTGAGGGGCACTCTATGCCTGGTTTACTCTGTACAGTTTCCAGACTACTGAGGGGCACTCTATGCCTGGTTTACTCTGTACAGTTTCCAGACTACTGAGGGGCACTCTATGCCTGGTTTACTCTGTACAGTTTCCAGACTACTGAGGGGCACTCTATGCCTGGTTTACTCTGTACAGTTTCCAGACTACTGAGGGGCACTCTATGCCTGGTTTACTCTGTACAGTTTCCTGACTACTGAGGGGCACTCTATGCCTGGCTTACTCTGTACTGTTTCCTAGAGACTACTGAGGGGCATTCTATGCCTGGCTTACTCTGTACTGTTTCCTGACTACTGAGGGCACTCTATGCCTGACTTAGTCTGTACTGTTTCTTACAGACTACTGAGGGGCACTCCATGACTGGCTTACAAGGCATCTGTGGGTCCAACATCTGCAAAATGAACAGCATCCGAATTACTAGATCAAAGGACATAAACTTTGCTTGCGACATGAATAGGACATGTTGGAGAAACAGATACGTATCTCAGAATTCCCATTCTCTGGAACAGGCTTCCCATCCATGCAAAGCAGTCATTCAATAACCATATTCAAGCATAACCAGGATCACTGGAGGGGAAACTGGAAATTTACCTCTGGTCTAGCACCTATGTGACTGATAGACAGAGGCAGTTATTAAATCATGCCCCAACTAACAGAACCCTTACAATAACATCTAAGATACAATAACTTGTGGGTTACATCTGTATTGCACAGCTAGGCTATGAAACCCTACTCGTCGTTAGCCTGGTATAAACCTATGACCCTACATGAGCACTACACAGAATATGAAACAGAAGATGCCAAAAATGGACAAAACCAAGCATGTAAAAACATTTTGTTAAATAAGAATCAGCAGAGAACTAATTTAAAGTGCTTACTGATAGAAGCTGCAGGTTGTTTTGTCCTAAACATTTAGAAGCATTCAAATCTTTTGACAGCATTTTTTACCTGACAGATGTTAACTGTCTGTTGTCTCAAAATAGACAAACCATTTTTCGAAAAGACAAGATTTGGTTCAATAACCCAATAAGCAGTAACTTTTTGAAAACAAGTTTACATTTTAATCTAATTTATTTACAGTTTCATTACAAAACAGCGAACACTCATATGAACAAATGCTTTTTGTGGATATAAATATGAGCAAATGTTCATTTTAATGCTGTTTTAGCTGACTATCTTTGTATGAGACTGTGGTGCAGTGGAGTCAGAGAATTTGCCTTTACCCTGCTATTGTTGATTGATCTCAGAGTTACCATACATAATTAGCAGGGGGTGTGGAGGGTGCAGTCCTCATGTGACAGGTGCAAAAAATATTTATATATTTTTTTGTTTTAGATCATTTTAGATTATTTCTAAAATGATTGTTCTTTCATCATTCCTCCTTATGATGTTGTGTAAAGACCACACACACACACACACACACACACACACACACACACACACACACACACACACACACACACACTAATTACCATTTGCTCAATGCCCATTTGTATCTTAAATAATTTAACCCAAATTGTTGAAACTTATTTTTCTTATCCCTATTTAGTAAAATTCCAAATTAAGTGAAACATTATATAGCACAATGTATAACTAACCCACGTTTCACTAAGTGAACTTTCAACCATGAAAACATTCAACAATATTTGGATTCAATCATTTGGGATTCAATCAAATGCCATGGTTGCATATATTTAAATGCACAGAAATCTGAATTATTGAAAATATTCTTGGATCCTTCAGATGAGAAGTTAAGCCGTGACCCCATCTGCCCAAGTTGGTGGTATCTCACATGAATGTAAAAGATCCTATGGCACCTACTGGAAAAAGATGGGGAAATTACCCAATGCCCTGCCAAATTTCCCCTAGTAGTATAAATACCACCTTGGTCTCCCTTAAAAATAGACTACTAGCCTAGTGGGACTAACCTGGGTAAATAAATAAATAAAACTGAACCACATTTTCACATTTCATTATGATGTATGTCTGTACTTCTTTAATTAGAAACCACACTTTGAAAGCTTTTAACTCACTTTTGCTAAGAGAGGACTGAGATGCTGTTTGTAGTGCATCCTTTGTCTCTCAAAAAGTGTAAAATCAGGAAATACAAACAGATGAAAGGGTTAGTATTTGTGTCTGTAATTAAACTATACCTTGTGACTTAAATAACCAGAGTCACATTATATATATAGAAAGTATTGTTCCTTTTTTTAAAAAAATTGCAAAGTATTGTTGCATGTTTTGTTATTTTAAACCACCAGCTGTGTAGACCAGCATAAGCTAAGTTGTGCAGCTATAAAACTGGAAATCTATACTCAAGCCAAAGCAATGAAAATGTAACAAGCACAATTCTGAGGCTGGAAATAGTGCCAAAATTTCAGAAAGTAAACCATCTTAAAGAAATATAACTATAAAACATGTCAAGTACAGTTCAGACTGCAATCAGAGGGAGAAAATGATCCCAACACTGCAAACACTAAACCATTTTAGACAAATGTAAATGAAACTGAAGTAACTAATTCTAACATGTTACATGAACTATAAGAATTAATATTAATCACATCCCACCATGTAAAGACCAAGTTCCAAACATGCTTCTGACTTCAGATATGGTGCAGACAGAGAGCACTTTTTTTTTAACAAAAAACTTTCATTCCACTCCATTACTGGACTTGACAAATGTCTTAATCTCCTCAAGGTACTCGAAAAATGTGCAACTCCAATTTTACAACTATTTTCAACATTGTCTCTAAAATCGTTTCTACTGCTGAGCAAGCAATAGATTAGCTATCCAGTTCCTGGCAGCTCTTTTCCTCTCAGGTAAGGTCAGATCACAAACTTGTCTCCTTCGAAATAAAAAGCAATTCTGTAACCCCAGTAAACCCTGAAACAGCTAGGAACTGTTCCAAAGCAAACTAGCTTTTATTCAGAGATAACTTGTCAAAATTTAATGCCCCTCCAAAACCAAATTACACGGCAACCTATGCAACATTGTTCACAGAAACTCTGTACAACCATTTCAATGGATGCACAGAGGTGCTGAACCTACCAGAAGTAAACCCAAAACTAACTCCAAAAACAAGCCAGAATCCAAAATTAAACAGGTTATACAGCAAAAGAAGCATAGGCATAGCTAAAATTAAGAAGTGTAACACCCAAACAAACAAGAACTCCCATTAACAGAAAACTAAGAGGGCTAATTAAGTCGAAGTAAGCCAATTTTAAGATCAAGATAGCTTCCCAAACATAAGGTCTTCCTCAGCTGGATCAGAATTCTCAAAAGCAGCATACAAAATTGTGCAAAACTGGTGGTTAATGGAGTCACATTTACTGAGCCAGGTGATGCAATGAATCTGCTGGCTGACAAATTCACCTCCAACTTTAACCCCTACTCAGCCCCTGCCAACCCCAGGAAATACCTTCACACATAGACCCTCCAACTATAAATAGGGAGCAGGTCCTGTCTGTGCTCCCTAATGCCAAATCCACACCCTCTATGTGCTCTGATAATATCCCAGGGTGCCTCCTGAATAGCCTGAAATATGACTTATCAGAGTCACTGGCATCAATATTCGAATACAGTCTCAGAACAGGCTTTGTGCAACAGGAATGGAGGACTGCAATGTAATCCCTCTACATAAGGGCAAACCATCAATGGATCCGGGGACCTACAGACCCATTAATGTGATTAATCTTATGTGCAAATCCACAAAATGAATTATCATGGAAATGATTAAGAATGACATAGGAAACCTTCAGACATTGGACCCAGCCCAGTCTGGTTTCGTCCACGGCAGGTCATACCTACTAAACCTAGTGGCTACTTCGAGAAGGTCACCAAAGCAATAGATAAGGTTAAAACGGTGCATACTGCCCATCTTAGCCTGGCTAAGGTATTTGATACAATACCTCACTTGGGAATTATAAACAAACTAATGGAATTAGGCATAAACCTCCTATAAAACATGCTGGATAGCCAACTGGCTAACAGATAGGACCCAGGAAGTTAGAACTGTTGAGACCACCCCCCCAAAGAGGCCAGTCACCAGTGGAATATCTCAATCCTTGTCCTAGGCCCACTCCTCTTCAGTAGCTACGTCTTGGAAGTTAAGGCCAATAAGAAAGGCCACTGGCTGAACAAGTTCACAGATGACTGCAAACTAGGAGCAGTAAAAGAACCCCCCCCCCAGACACCAACATCTTATAACAGTAAAAGAACCCCTCCAGACACTAACATCTTACAACAGTAAAAGAACCTCCCAAGACACTAACATCTTACAACAGTAAAAGAACCTCCCCCAAGACACTAACATCTTACAACAGTAAAAGAATCCCCCCAGACACTAACATCTTACAACACTAAAAAAAAACCCCCAAGACACTAACATCTTACACGAAAGACTAACAAGAACAAATGAAAGGTGGCAAAGCCACGTCTTAAAAACTCAGAGCCAAGAAATGTATGATAGTACCCTTCAGGAAGATGGTCACCCTAAGAAACTACATCATTGATAAAACACCCCTAAGAATACTCCTGGTAGTTAGGGATTTGGGAACACATGCAGATAGTAACTTGGCCTTTGACCAACACATGTCCAACGTAGTAAGAAACCATTCTATGTTGCTCAACTGATAATTGGTGTGATGATATAATGCCAGCATATCCAGCTGAAGGTTTGTAAAGAATGATATGTCCTTTGCATATCAAACTGATTTATACAAGATGCTTATGTTACAAATGTATTAGAACTGTATGTCAGTTGTATAGCAAACTGCGTTATACAAGATGCTTGTACTGAAAATGTAATTGTGAGCTTTGCTTGTGTTGAAATGTATCAACAGTGCACCCTACTGAAATAAAAAGAAATGCACATTTATTAGTGTAACTGAATTAAATGTATATGTTTTAATAGACAACACTGAGACAGTGAATGGTTAACCAGCTAACTTATTTTGAGGAAAATAAGGGAAATGTAAATGATCTGTTAAATCATTAAAAGGCACCCCACTGTGATGAATAGGACTGGATATGGTAGGTCTAGGACAAAGCCTTTGTCCATTAGTTCAGTAAAAAGAGGGGATGACCCAGGCACTACCATAAACATTTAGATTGCTAAAGTAGTTAGGAAGACCTTCTACATTGCCCACCTTATCATGAAGGGATTCACATCTAGATCAAGGGAAGTCATAGTCTCCCTATACTCATCACTCATCAGACCAATGATCGAGTACAATGCCCCATTCGGAATGTATCTGACCCGACTCTTGCAGCAGCTGGAGAGGCCACAAAAGTTCCTCACCAAAAGGATAAAGGGTCTCAAAAATCTGTCTTATGCTGCCCGACTGAAAGAACTCCAGCTATATTCAGTTGCTTACTGCTTGCTCAGAGGTGACCTATGCCTGACATACAAGGCCATGTCAAACCCAGATTTGATGAACATGCTTCATCTCAAAAAATCTAGATCCCTCAGAGCCACAAGGGTGGGAGACTTAAACCTCGACACGGTTATTAATAGGACGTGCTGGAGGGATGGATTCATCACCCAAAGACTCCCTATGCTATGGAACAAAATCCCGGTTTATGTGAGGCAGAGCACCTCACTGGCCTTGTTCAAGAGGAATCTTGACCAATGGATGGGAGACCGCAGATACACCCAGGGTTACCTCAGTGTCACTGCTCGACAGAGGCACAGTAAAATAATGGGCATAGTTTCTCCAAACTAAAGGGGTGGCGTAAGCCACAAAACTATGGGCTAGGCTTATAAATGCCCTCGGGCAGATAGCCTAGTATGAACCTATGAACCTATGAACCTATGTATTGTGGCTGTCTGTGCTGACTTCCTGCCTCAGCTTCAAAGGAAAATACTGTGAGAACCTAGAGTTAGGTGACCAGATGAGGCCATTCTGCCAATCCTCTTGGAAATTATATTTTAGATATTACAAAGAAAATATCAGCACATTGAGTATACTGTTTGGGAAGCCTGACTAGAAATGCCATTATCCACGCATCTTGTCTTGTGGTAGTAAGTAGCTTAACTATGGAACAGTAATTCTTTTTAGATTCAGTCAGGAATATACTGAAGCTTAGTTTATAGAGTGTTTTTCTTTATTTGTATGAGTCTGCCCATCAATGTTAATTTTAACATGTTTGTGATTTGAACTCTGTGGTTTACTGTAAATATATATTCAATATTTTTGTATTCTTTTATTATTTATTATTAAAACTTTTATTGTGGCTGGTCCTTGCAGAAAGTATCTAGCCTTTGAGATTTCTTATATTTATTTGGTGACAGTGTGTGGGCCACTCCAGAAGGCCTAGCTGTCTTGGTGAACTACTACCATTTGTTTTAGTATTAATATTGCACCGTATAATTGGATACCCTTTGTTAAGAGCCTTATAGTAACAGACTGGTGGCAGTGATAACTACCTTACAGTCTGGGCAAAGTTGGTAGAATGGGTAATCTGTACCAACCTTTCCCAGGTGTGTGTGTGTGTGTGTGTGTGTGTGTGTGTGTGTGTGTGTGTGTGTGTGTGTGTGTGTGTGTGTGTGTGTGTGTGTGTGTGTGTGTGTGTGTGTGTGTGTGTGTTTGTGAAAATTAAATCTTAGAGAGTATATGTGTCAGCTAAGTGGGACAGGGACACAAAGCACTGTGATTACAGAGAGGGTGCTGGAGGACTTGACTTGGACATTTGGCTGAAGACCTAACACTACAGCTGTTCCAGTGGGAAGTCTTATTGGGGACCTGGAGGGAGACAGATATAGAGAAATCCAGAACCCTGGCTGAGTGTGTTCCCTCTCCAGTGTCAGTGGTGAGGATTCAGGCTTTCCCAGGTGTGTGTGTGTGTGTGTGTGTGTGTGTGTGTGTGTGTGTGTGTGTGTGTGTGTGTGTGTGTGTGTGTGTGTGTGTGTGTTAAAGAGTATGTGTGTCAGCTAAGTGGGTAAGTGGGGCAGTGATACAAAGAACTGGGTTTACAGAGAGGGTGCTGGAGGAATTGGCTTGGACACTTGGCTGAGGACCTAACCTTACAGCTGTATCAGTGGGGAGTTTTTTTGGGAACCTGGATGGAGACAGATATAGAGAAATCCAGACCCCATGCTGAGTGTGTTCCCTGTGTGCTCTTAAGGGAAATTGTACTTGTTGCAGAGAGGTCTGCATCTGGAAATACTGAGTGTATCCATTTGTATTCCAAGTGCATATCCCTCTCCAGTGTCAGTGGAGAGGATTCAGGCCCCTTGACTAATAGCCCAACATGAGGTCATCACATATTGGTAGCAGTGGTGTGCATCACAATAAGGGCATAGCATCTAGGTCTAGGGAAGTTGTCATGCCACTGGATTCAGCCCTCATAAGACACATCGTGGAATATAATTCCCTCTTCAGTATGCATCTGACCAGGCTGATGAAATAAATGGAACATATGCAAAAGTTCCTCACAAAAAGAATACAGGGCGTTCCAACAATGTCCTATGCAGACCGCCTCAAAGCCCTATGTCTATACTGTTTCTTAGAGACTACTGAGGGGCACTCTATGCCTGGTTTACTCTGTACTGTTTCCTGACTACTGAGGGTACTCTATGCCTGGTTTACTCTGTACAGTTTCCTGACTACTGAGGGGCACTCTGTGCCTGGTTTACTCTGTACAGTGTCCTGACTACTGAGGGCACTCTATGCCTGGTTTACTCTGTACAGTTTCCTGACTACTGAGGGGCACTCTATGCCTGGTTTACTCTGTACAGTTTCCTGACTACTGAGGGGCACTCTATGCTTGGTTTACTCTGTACAGTTTCCAGACTACTGAGGGGCACTCTATGCCTGGTTTGCTCTGTACAGTTTCCTGACTACTGAGGGCACTCTATGCCTGGTTTACTCTGTACTGCTTCCTGACTACTGAGGGGAACTCTATGCCTGGTTTACTTTGTACAGTTTCCAGACTACTGAGGGCACTCTATGCCTGGTTTACTCTGCACTGTTTCCTGACTACTGAGGGGCACTCTATGCCTGGTTTGCTCTGTACAGTTTCCTGACTACTGAGGGCATTCTATGCCTGCTTTACTCTGTACAGTTTCCTGACTACTGAGGGGCACTCTATGCCTGGTTTACTCTGTACAGTTTCCAGACTACTGAGGGGCACTCTATGCCTGGTTTACTCTGTACAGTTTCCAGACTACTGAGGGGCACTCTATGCCTGGTTTACTCTGTACATCCAGACTACTGAGGAGCACTCTATGCCTGGTTTACTCTGTACTGTTTCCTGACTACTGAGGGGCACTCTATGCCTGGTTTACTCTGTACAGTTTCCAGACTACTGAGGAGCACTCTATGCCTGGTTTACTCTGTACAGTTTCCAGACTACTGAGGGGCACTCTATGCCTGGTTTACTCTGTACAGTTTCCAGACTACTGAGGGGCACTCTATGCCTGGTTTACTCTGTACAGTTTCCAGACTACTGAGGGGCACTCTATGCCTGGTTTACTCTGTACAGTTTCCAGACTACTGAGGGGAACTCTATGCCTGGTTTACTCTGTACAGTTTCCAGACTACTGAGGGGCACTCTATGCCTGGTTTACTCTGTACAGTTTCCTGACTACTGAGGGGCACTCTATGCCTGGTTTACTCTGTACAGTTTCCAGACTACTGAGGGGCACTCTATGCCTGGTTTACTCTGTACAGTTTCCTGACTACTGAGGGGCACTCTATGCCTGGTTTACTCTGTACAGTTTCCAGACTACTGAGGGGCACTCTATGCCTGATTTACTCTGTACAGTTTCCTGACTACTGAGGGGCACTCTATGCCTGGTTTACTCTGTACAGTTTCCAGACTACTGAGGCACTCTATGCCTGGTTTACTCTGTACATTTTCCTGACTACTGAGGGCACTCTATGCCTGACTTAGTCTGTACTGTTTCTTACAGACTACTGAGGGGTACTCCATGTCTGGCTTACAAGGCATCTGTGGATCCAACATCTGCAAAATGAACAGCATCAGAATTATTAGATCAAAGGACATAAATTTTGCTTGCGACATGAATAGTGAGCATGTTGGAGAAACAGATATGTATCTCATAATTCCCATTCTCTGGAACAGGCTTCCCATCCATGCAAAGCAGTCATTCAATAACCCTATTCAAGCATAACCAGGATCATTGGAGGGGAAACTGGAAATTTACCCCTGGTCTAGCACCTATGTGACTGATAGACAGAGGCAGTTATTAAATCATGCCCCAACTAACAGAACCCTTACAATAACATCTAAGATACAATAACTTGTGGGTTACATCTGTATTGCACAGCTAGGCTATAAAACCCTACTGGTCATTAGCCTGGTATAAACCTATGACCCTACATGAGCACTACACAGAATATGAAACAGAAGAAGCCAAAAATGGACAAAACCAAGCATGTAAAAACATTTTGTTAAATAAGAATCAGCAGAGAACTAATTTAAAGTGCTTACTGATAGAAGCTGCAGGTTTTTTTGTCCTAAACATTTAGAACCATTCAAATCTTTTGACAGCATTTTTTAACTGACATATGTTAACTGTCTGTTGTCTCAATATAGACAAACCATTTTTCGAAAAGACAAGATTTGGTTCAATAACCCAATAAGCAGTAACGTTTTGAAAACAAGTTTACATTTTAAACTAATCTATTTATATTTCTTATGTGATTGCTGTTTTTCAAACACTAAAAGCATACAGTGACTAATATGTATTGCATTCTGTAAACAAATCTGTTTAACACAATTATCACTTCAGACAAGCATACATTCGCAGAAAAGAAAGCATACTATATTAACATTTTCATTTTACATTCATTTCCCATCAAATATCTTTTCTTTCTTTATAACAATCATCAGTCTAACATTACATAAATCATCAATTCCTGCCTTCCCTTAAACCTGACTCCTCCTCCTGAACATTAGTCTGCATGTGTTGTTCCCACAGTTTCCATTTACACCTATGTAATTTGCTACTTCCCTTTTCTAAGTGCCTCTTCCCAATTCTTTTCTCTGTTTTATAATATTCGGTGCTTCAAATATAGCTGGTTTAGACTTTGATTTCCACTTTCTAGTAATTACTTTTTTGGCCACCAACAGAAATAAATTTAATAAGGCCTTACTATGTCTAGGGAATTCAGACCCTGTATCCTAGCTCAAAACATAAATAAATAAATAAATTCTTTAATTACACCCATTTTCTCATCCAGCCTTTCCTGACAGAGTACTCCACAGGGAAATGTTAAAGTCATTACATCCCAACATATATGTTCCCAGTTACCACTTTATTCTGCATGACACCTCCAACATTTGCTATCTTATCTACTTAAAAATTTCTTTGAGGTCTGCTTGAGGTATAAAAATATCTATGCAAACACTTCCAAGCAAAAATCCTAATTCTTCTGGACTTTATTGCATAATTGGGAGCCACACATATGTCCCCCATTGTTCCATTGTAAATTGCTTTTCTAGTCACTGTCTTCACAATCTTTTCTAAACTCCACTGATTGATTCTTATAGTTATTGTGTAATAGTTTATATGTCCTACTAATTATCTCATTTTACTGATTGATTCTTATAGTTATTGTGTAATAGTTTATATGTCCTACTAATTATCTCGTTTTACTGATTGATTCTTATTGTTATTGTGTAATAGTTTATATGTCCTACTAATTATCTCGTTTTACTGATTGATTCTTATAGTTATTGTGTAATAGTTTATATGTCCTACTAATTATCTTGTTTTACTGATTGATTCTTATAGTTATTGTGTAATAGTTTATATGTCCTACTAATTATCTCGTTTTACTGATTGATTCTTATAGTTATTGTGTAATAGTTTATATGTCCTACTAATTATCTTGTTTTACTGATTGATTCTTATAGTTATTGTGTAATAGTTTATATGTCCTACTAATTATCTCGTTTTACTGATTGATTCTTATAGTTATTGTGTAATAGTTTATATGTCCTACTAATTATCTCGTTTTACTGATTGATTCTTATAGTTATTGTGTAATAGTTTATATGTCCTACTAATTATCTCATTTTACTGATTGATTCTTATAGTTATTGTGTAAGAGTTTATATGTCCTACTAATTATCTCGTTTTACTGATTGATTCTTATAGTTATTGTGTAAGAGTTTATATGTCCTACTAATTATCTTGTTTTACTGATTGATTCTTATAGTTATTGTGTAATAGTTTATATGTCCTACTAATTATCTCGTTTTACTGATTGATTCTTACAGTTATTGTGTAAGAGTTTATATGTCCTACTAATTATCTCGTTTTACTGACTGATTCTTATTGTTATTGTGTAAGAGTTTATATGGCCTACTAATTATCTCGTTTTACTGATTGATTCTTATAGTTATTGTGTAATAGTTTATATGTCCTACTAATTATCTCGTTTTACTGATTGATTCTTATTGTTATTGTGTAATAGTTTATATGTCCTACTAATTATCTCGTTTTACTGATTGATTCTTATAGTTATTGTGTAAGAGTTTATATGTCCTACTAATTATCTCGTTTTACTGATTGATTCTTATTGTTATTGTGTAATAGTTTATATGTCCTACTAATTATCTCGTTTTACTGATTGATTCTTATAGTTATTGTGTAATAGTTTATATGTCCTACTAATTATCTCGTTTTACTGATTGATTCTTATAGTTTTTGTGTAATAGTTTTTATGTCCTACTAATTATCTCGTTTGCAAAAGCAGCTTCTCTTCTAGATTCCATAAAAAACACTACCAGAGCAGGTCTTAAACTTAGGATTCCCCTAGCCCTTTGTCTTTACCTTAACTCCAATATCAATCCCTGGTAGGGAAGGCAGTCTCTAGCCTGCAATCCAAATATCTTGTCGGCCTCATCCCACTCTGTCACCTTTCCCTCTCTAGTTATCTGCTCCCAATGCCTTGGTTCCTTTGCCAGTTTTCTCCAGTAAATTCCATCTCCCTCTTGCCTATTGTCGGTACGCTTACTTGCAGTCATCCCTATTGGAAACATCTCCTTTCTCTGTTCTCATGTTGGATTGGTTCTTAGAATACTTTTTGCTACTTTAAGAATATAATATCCTGCATGGTTGTTATTCCTGACCTTAAGGATCTGCATTCAAAATCCTATTCTCTCCTTATTTCCTGAACTTCCCCCCGCTTCATCATTGTCCCTTTCCATTTTGAATTATAACCTTCTGATTGTTTTACATATACATATACATATATATATATATATATATTTATATATACATATATATATATATATATATATATTTATAAACCTTAACTAAATAGCTCTAAATCATCCATTCATATCAAGTCATCCTAAACTACTTGCAGGATCAACTTATCCCACTTGACCCTTATCCCTTTCCACTCCCAGATAAAATCCTTCAACTCTTTATTATTTATTGTTCATAACTTTTCCTCTGGTTGATAAAAATATGCCTGACCCATATGTAAAACTAAAGGGACTAAAACATTTTCAATGCCTGTATCTTACTACCATATATGTAAACAACAGCTTCCTTTTTCTCAGTTTATGCATTGTCTTTTGTTTAGTCTCTTCCCACATATTCTTAGCTGTCCTAACAGAAGCCTTTCTAACTCATCCTCCTAAATATTTCATTTTATTGTGTACCCATAAATATGCATATTGCTGAACCAATTGTTTTGTGGGTACATGACTTATGGCTATAGTTTTTGTTTTCCATTGCCAGTCATGAGCGGACAGGTGATCCGCTGCGGCGACTCCTAACCGGGAAAAGCCGAAATAAGAAGAAGAAGGAGAATTTTATATCCTGAAAAGATGTAACCTTTCTCAAAATGTTGCACAACACTGTGACATCCTTTTCTGGATTTATCAGGTACAAAATAACATTATCAACTATTAAGGCTAACTTTTCTTGATGAGCATATCAATTATATTCTTGAATTTCTGAGTCATTTATATTCTTTGCTAATGGCTCTAAATATAATGCATACAACAAAGGGAGAAGTGGACACCTGTGCCCGGTTCCTCTGTTCACACAGAACTTATCTAAGAGGAATCCTCCGACCTTAATTTTTGCCTCTAATCCTTATATAGCCTCCTAATCAACCTTATTATTTTATCAGGGAATGTAAATGCTTCCATTGCCCTGCTCATAAAGTCCCAGCTTAATCTGTCAAATGCTTTCTCTGCATCAAGACCCACCAACAACAGTGGTATTTTTTTACATTCTGCTTCTCTCTGGATCATCACTGTTTTGTTTCAAATGTTTGCCTTCCCTCCACAAAACCACATTGATCCATATTTATAAATTGGAGAACACCTTTGCCGTTCTTTTAGCTAAGACAGACAAACACTATATCAAGGTTTAAAATTCCAATGGGCCTATATGACACTGGGCCTGATGGGTCGTTACCATCTTTAAGTGATATACTCACCACAGCTTTCTTCCAATATGTCGGTCCTTTTCCTATTTTTAAAACACTGTTAAACAAAACCTTCCAGATCAGTTTTCAATCCCTTTTATAACAATGATGTGGACATCCTTTAGTGATGTCCAGCAGCTTTTTTCTTTTTTTTATTATAGAGTTTGTTGATGTAAGAGCTCATATATATATGACTTTAGTTTTAAACTTTCTATTATGCTTAAGGTTTGCAGGAGAGATAAATCATTTATATTTATCATTAAGATCACTAAATAATAAATATGTGTTTTTTGAGTAATTCCTGAATGTAGATGAGCTATTGTAAGTCACAAAGCTAGTTCTCATAGAAAATATCACAGCAAGATAGTCAGATTTGGCTAGGGAGGGGAAAACAAGTTGAAAGGTGCAAATAGGAAAATGTTTTGAACAAAAATCAAGAAAATGAACCCCTCTCATAGGGAGAGGGCAGTTTGATCAAAATGTGGTGACATTTCTAAAGTACAGAAATCAATGGGCATATTTATTGTTTGTAGTATATGCTTTCCAGTATACATGTGGGTAGCTGAAGTTACCCATAAGAAAGGTATTTGTTTCGATTGTTAACTTCTCTAACTGGTTAAGGTATTCTGCATGCTCTGACAGGGTTATAGCTGGGGATCTATAACTGGCTGTAATGTGATAATTCATTTTATTAAGGATAACTAAGCTTCAACCCATTCTAGACTTGTGTTATGCTAAATCTGACGAGAGACAGTGGGGTTATAAAAAATACCGATATTCCTCCACAGTAGTCAGTGGATCTGAATGCACAATAAGAAATGTACCCTGGAATGCAGGGGGTACTATGACTGCAATGGAACCAGATTTCTGTACTTACATAAATGCTGATATCTTTGAGGTACTCACAGGCCTGAAGTTCAAAGATTTTGTTATTTAGGCTTCTGGCATTCAATGGTGTTACCTTAAGATTATCCAGATTTTGAGACTGGAGTTTATGTTTGGATGTCTGTCTGGTGATCTCTATCTAAAAGAGGCATTATGAAGTGGCAAACTTCACGACACCCATGTTGATGGACAATAGAGGTACGACTGCTGAATCCTATACAACTGCACTTTATAAGCACTTACACGACTGCATGGATTGTGAAATCCCTAACAGAACCAAGATGCTATCCCCCAAAAAAAGGAAGCCAATCTGGTGATCCCCTGCTATAAACAAACTCTACAACAGAAGAAAGAACCTGTTGCAAAAAGAGTAAAATCCCATGCTTGGAGGAACTCCATGGTCAGCCTCAGTAAAAAGCTGAGATCCCTCATAAAATCCTCCAAAGCTAGTTACAAAAACAAAATAGCCAATGATTCTAGACACCCACAAAGCATTCTGCAGCTATGTCAAGAACCTCAATGGCAACACTCAGATTTGCTCTGAGTTACAGCACAATGGCACTAAATATACAGAACCAACTGATATTGCCAACATTCTGGCAGATAGGTTCAGTGCTAACTTTACCCATCTCTCATCCCCTAAAGGGCCCATCTCTATACCGGAATAATGCAAAGTTCCTGTAATCACGGCTGCACAGGTAAAAAATGCACTCTCCAAAGCAAAGAACACATCATCCATGGGACCTGACAACATCCCAGGCTGCATACACTACATGAACTACAGAACAAACTGGCACCCCACATAAGTACCATGTTCAATCATAGCCTCACCTCAGGCTTTGTACCCACTGAATGGTGTGCAGCAACAGTTATCCCACTCCACAAAGGGGGAGCCACCACAGATCCCAGGAAGTACCACCCCATTAGACTGACGAGCCTGGTCTGCAAGGCTATGGAGCGTATCATCATCGAATTTATAAACAATGACATTGGTAATCTCCAAACTTTGGACCCTACCCAGTTCAGGTTTGTAAAAGGCAGATCATGTCTCCTAAACCTGATAGACTTCTTTAAAGTGGTCACCAAAGCCGTAGATGAGGGTAATGTGGTTCATACAGCCTATCTAGATCTCACCAAGGCTTTTGATACCATTCCCCACTCTGGAATTATAGATAAACTCACTAAACTAGGTATAAATCCCTATGTCACAAGATGTGTTGCCAACTGGCTCACTGACAGAACCCAGAATGTGAAAGTAGCAGACTCTAAGTCCAACTTCAGACCAGTGACAAGTGGAGTACCACAGGGTTCCGTCCTAGGTCCTCTCCTGTTTGGTATCTACTTCTCTGAAGTACAGACTAACACAGAAGGCCTTTGGCTAACAAAGTTTGCAGACAACTGCAAACTAAGAGCCATAATCAAAACTCCTAAAGATGTGGACATCCTACAAAAGGGCCTCACTGAGACAGATTCCTGGTGTCAAAGCCATGGCCTCAAGCTCAATGCCAAAAAGTGTATTGTCATCCCTCTTGGTAAAATCTCTGTACCCATGAACTACCACATAGACGGTAGTCTACTTAAAACCGAAAGTGTGATAAGAGACCTTGAGACACAGGTGGACAGTAGTCTCTCCTTTGATAATCACATCACCACAGTAGTCAGGAAATCTTTCTATGTGGCACACCTCATCACAAAAGGTTTCTCATCCAGGAAAAAAGAGGTCATTGTTCCCCTCTACTCATCACTCATTAGACCCATTATAGAGTACAACTCCCCTTTTGGTATGTACCTCACAAGACATCTACAACATCTGGAAAGGCCACAGAAATACCTCACAAAGAGGATTACCGGCCTCAAACAGATGCCCTATGCAGACCGTCTCAAAAAACTCCAGCTTTACTCTGTCGCATTTCGCCTACTCAGAGGTGATCTCTGCCTAACATACAAAGCTATGTCAAACCCAGAGCTGTTGGACATGCTCCACGTAAAGAAATCCCAATCCCTCCAAGCTACATGCTCTAGGGACCTAAACCTTGTCACCACAATAAACAGAACATGCTGGAGGGACAGAGTCCTGTTCCAGAGACTTCCCATACTCTGGAATAAACTATCTATCTATATCAAACAAAGCTTCTCATTAGCACTCTTCAAGAAAAATCTTGATGATTGGATGGGAGATAGGAAATTCACCACAAACCACCAACTTTGAGCAAAAAACCTTTATAACAACAATGGCGTCCACTGAAATTAGGGATGTTTTGGGTGATATTCCACAGTTTGCATATAGAAACATGAGGACATTAAAAAATATGTTATGTTATAAAGATTTTAGAAAAGATATTCAGGGTAGGTGTAACATAAGGAGGAAAGGTACATATAGTTGTAACAACTGTAGCTGTTGTGGTGATATTTTGATCACTGAGGTTAATAAGATGCATGACAATAGTGTTTTTGTACGTCCCTTAACACATAAAGTTTACACATTTAATGTAACGGCTACTTGCGTCACTAATAATGTTGTTTATCTTGCAACCTGCACTGCCTCTTTTTCATTTTATGTTGGAAAAACAACTAGAAAGTTGAAAGAATGTATAATAGAACACAAATCTGAGATAAGAAGGGCATGTGAAAATAATGCCTTATTCAAACATATTAGTACACATGATATAGACCATAAGTTTAAATTTAGGGTTATTGATAATGTTTGTGCAACCAGTAGAGGAGGTGATATAGGGAACATTTTGGAAATAAAAGAGCTTGAATGGATTATTAGATTATCAGCAGATAGTGCACCTGGTTTGAATTCTGATGTTTCATTGAAGCCTGTTTTAGCTAAAATACAACGTATTAAGTTGAAATAATAATAAAATTTTGTCTTTGTGTCTATTAATATTATAATATTATATATTTATACATTATATATTATATATATTTTGTATTTAATTTTATTTTTGTAGCTTATAATTTTACTTTGGATATATGATGTATTGTTTTAATTAGTCATATGATGCTTGGGCTGCGTATCATGTGACCTGATGACTCGTATATAAATTGCTGTTTTAATGAACCTGTATTAAGCATTGAGAAAGGGTGTATAACCTGAAAGCTTTGTGTTGTTATAAAGGTTTTTTGCTCAACGTTGGTGGTTTGTGTTGGACTTTTTGATACAGACAGGAAATTCACCCCAGGGATCACTTCTGTGGCTCTGCTTGACAGGGGCACAGGAAAATAATTTTCTTGGGTGGCGAAAGCCAGGGTACTGTTTGGCTAGGCTTATATAGGCCCTAGGGCTAATAGCCTAGTACCTACCTATGGAACTATGAACCTATGGGGGTAGCATAAGTCTACCTTCCATTTCATCTCATGCAGACATAAACTGTATCCCCCTAAAATGTTACCAACTTAGAGAAACCAAATAGTTTATCCTTGAATTCGGCATCATTCCTAGTGTTGGCAGAATGCTACTCAATGCCAGGACTCATCCACTTCAAAGACATAAGGAGAGAGCTTAACAATGTCTCTGTTCATCTCCCCCAGGGTGGACATGCTAAGATCATTCACCCCACAAGGATACCTACAAGGTTGCAACTGTGTCTGTATCAGTAGTGGTGCAGGGACCTAAGAGCCCTAGTGGCATCGCTAATACTTGCACCAGAGAAGCAGTTGTCACTCTATCCTTCACCAACTTGGTGACTGCTGTATCTGTATGTCATAATATGGGAGAAACCAATGACCAAGACATTTCTGGAATGTGCTGGAGACCCTTACAAGTACAGGATTGCAGTACAGGTGACTCCCAGTAAGAGCAGGTATGGGTGCAGGTGTAAGTGGGGTGTTATTAATTGTGCTACATAGTTGCAATAAGACTTCAAAGAGACCTAGGATTCTTAGGCAGGGATGTCATTACTACCTCAGCATGTGTTAGAGTAATGTTTTGGTGATGTGGTAATATAATGTTGGAGTGGTTCTATATATTGAGAATGGGTGTGATGGACAGACTAGTTTCCAGTTTAGTCCTTTCTTTGCTAGTGATTCACTGTATTTTGGTGTTTAACATGTATTTCCAAGCCCTTCTCTGTGTCTTTGCCTTTTTAAATACCTAATATAATCAGATCTGGATCCAGCATAAGGTAACCTAGGCAAACAAGTCACTTAACCAAACCGGATCCAATACAAGGTAACCTAGGCAGCCACATCACTTAACCAAACCAAGTCCAGCACAAGGTACCCTAGGCAGCCACGTCACTTAAACAAACTGGATTCAGCACAAGGTAACCTAGGCAGCCACGTCACTTAATCAAACCAGATCCAGCACAAGGTAACCTAGGCAGCCACGTCACTTAGCCAAACTGGATCCAGCACAAGGTAACCTAGGCAGCCACGTCACTTAACCAAACCAGATCCAGCACAAGGTAACCTAGGCAGCCACATCACTTAACCAAACCAGATCCAGCACAAGGTAACCTAGGCAGCCAAGTCACTTAACCAGATAGCACTTGTAAACAACGGGAATTCATCTGTAATAGTTTTCAGGACTGCATGTTGAGTAACTATAAACCTGTTGTCATTGTTTGCCTGTGATTTCTTATCGTGTAGCAGATATAGTTCAGGAAAGATTTTGGCAATATGTTCAGCAAACCAATTTTTAAATGTCACATGAGCAATTTGTTTTCAAGGTTACCAGGAACTGCATTTATAAATGAAGCACTGAAATGTAAAGTCATTTGCCAGCAGCAAACTCTGCATTAGTAATAGTTGTCTTTAATGTGGAATTTAGATGACTTATGTCTGCAGTTTGTGCATATTGATTAATATTGATGGAATATAATGACAGCAGTTTGAGTGGCCTTTTATGTTTAAATATTCTGAAATGGGTACTTTTGTTATTAATGGTTCATACATTTTGTTTCACTACTTAATGGAAAAAAACTGTTCAAAGCTGTAAATTTAAAACACTCTAACAAATATTGCTGTATTAAACAAAGAATGTAATTTAATATGATCAGGAATGTGAATCAAAGTACACATGCATTTATGCATGGTCCTTAAAATCTATACAAGGGGCCCATGGTTTGAAAACAGCCTGGGGCCCTAGATACTCTTAATCCTCTACTGGCCCGATGCATTTTCAATATATGTGAGTTTCAAGGGCAGAGAGGTTTACTGTTGCTCATGTTGTCTGTTTTCAATGTGAGATATTTTTTTTAGCAAATGGCCATCAGTGTTTGTGCTATGAAATTTGAAATAAAAGTTTTTAATTAAATCCAAATACTTTGTAATGATTGTAAAAGTCAAATGAAAATAGAATGCACACTGTCATGTTTGAACAGTGTTTATGGTAATTGGGGAGAAACACCTTAGTAATGGGACACTGGAATGGATGTGGGGGTCCTGGTGTATTATCTTGCCTAGGGCTCCGTTTAATCACGCTCTGGCACTGAATGCAATCACATTGTACATTCTTCGTACTCCAGACTGGCTGCCACTCCTCTCTCTTCTGCTTTATTCAGGTATAGATGTGCCCCTTAATACATTCCTTATCCCCATCCTAACCCATACAAGCTGTTTCCTTTTGGCTTTGTGCTTTCTGACTTAAAGTACACGTCTATCCCTTGAACAAGAGCCACATGAGCGTGACTCTTTATAACTGCCACAGCGATGTTCATCATGCCTGTCATTAGCACAGCTTCTTACACTCATAACCACTCAAACAATCCATCTAAGTTAAGAACCAAGTCACACAGAGCTCTTAATTATGCCTGATTTTGCAGACTGTCTTCATTTTGCCTCATATGTTTGCCTTTTTCTCTACCAAAATGTTTGATTTGCTGGTTAATCACTGGGAATAACAGTCAGGCTTGTTCAGTGCTGCTTATTCCTCACAAATTGTATGGATCCAAAACATTTTCTTTTAGCAAGGTGCTAGGTTGGTGTAATATTAATAAAACAAATGTGAGAGATTTTGAGCTTTTATCCTCGTCTTTTTTTACTTTGCCCCTAATTCTTGAGCAAATATGTTGAGAGCTATGGGTCAGTGCATTGGAGGTGTCTTTGTAACATCAAGCAGGTCTATCATTAATGTCCCCAAATAAAATAATAAATAAATAAATAACCCAATTACTGCATCAGCAAGGTGTATCATTGCAGTGTTCAAAGTATGCCTGCCTGCATTGTGACCTGGGCTGACATCACAATGGGCTGCAGGTTAGAACACCAACATCAGAGAATTCTACAAGTAAAAACTTTGTTTCACAGCTGGAACTTGGTTATTATCACAAGCGGTTAATACATACAAGGCACGAATTCAGAGACAGGAGACACTCCTAAATTACAGCATTTATTCACCTGCGTATTGGTTGGTATTGGTTGGTATCAGGTCTTCAAGGACAAGAGACACTCTGTGTTTAAAACAAATTCATAGCAGTGATTTGGTAAATATTTCAGCTGCATACAGGTAAGTTCATTTAATCTAGTGCTGCAGGGGATGTACAAAGTGTTGGACCCTTAGATGGAGTTATGAAAACTTAATTTATGGAGTAATCCGGTCCAGTGGCAGCCATGAAAAACACTCAACTAGAAAGTTATGTCTGAAGGTTTAACCAGAATCACCACTCCAAGTAGCCAAGACTCGGTAGTATCAAATAAAAATATTTAATTCCACAACAAGAAAGACTCAGTAGTAACACAGTCAGTCTGAAGGTTTACTAAATGAGGATATTTCTGCAGAGCAATGAAAGCTGTGGTAAGGTATCATTTCAAAACTGCTTCAGCCCATTGGTAGAATGTTTTAGGACAACATGCACACAACTTATTTAATTTTACTTTTGGACTGTATTAGTTAGAGTGAGGTTCCATAGTAAAAAAAGAAACACTGCATCCACATGGCACATGTATATCACCCCCCCAAATGTAAGGAATAACCTAAGGTATTACTCTGTAGATGCCATAGTCGGATATTTTTTATTTCATCTTCTCATGAGAGTCGGGCCATTTCTGCTATTTCATAATGACTGCCTTATTTGTACTTCTCAACTGTGTAGTTTAGGTCTGTGTTTTTCTGGCAAATTGTTTGAGATTGTAGTAAATAATTAGTCATTTGAGTTTCAGAGTTCATACCCCCAAGGAGTGCATGTTAATACAAACTGTGTTATTCTAAGACCTTTCTACATTTGTAATATTAACTGCCTTGTGTCTACTCAGATTTTATACATTATGTGTTTCTTATTATTCACAAACGTGTGTGCTGATTGGATGGATTGATGCTCCATGACATGATTGTTGTTAATTATCCATCTGCATCCCTTTTCCCATTTTTGTATGTGTTCGGGGTATCACTTCAATGGTTATAATCGTCTGAAGTCAAGGTTTACAATGCCGTTGACAGGATAGCTCTTCCACACCACACACTCGCACCTATGGCCAGGTTAAACTGTCCAATCCACATTCTGGAAACCAAAACATGCAAAGGGATCCCCCCACACAAACACAGGAAGGACTTGGAGACTCCATACAGAAGGCACTTCAACCAGGAATTGAACCCAGGAGGCACTTGATTTGAGGCGATCACGCTGGCGCTGTGCCACTGTGCTGCCCTCCCTGTTGCTTCCAGCACCAAACTCAGAGTTTAACTAGCATCCTGTGTAAAACCGACAGGATAACTTAATGTTTACCAAGTTCATCCAATGAAACTGCTAAAGAGTGCAACTAAAACTCTTCCTGTTTCCTCTGCCCTTTATATTCAGCATTTCCATATACCTGTCAACCTCTAAGTGCAAGAGATCTGGAAAAAGCCTAAATAATGGGATGGGGGGCTAGGGACGGATTTAAAATACTGATCTTAGAAAGTTGTTGCAATAACATGATTTGTCTTTGTATACATTTCCTGAAGGATGTGAAGTCAGAAACTGAAATATATGTCATTACGTAGTGACTAAGTTTGGTGATTTGCCAGAAAACCATGTATTTATATGAGGCTAAAATCTGGATGTTTCCCCTCCATAACAGGGACATAGGGTTGCAACCTTTTCAATTGTCCAAAGTGGGATATTTTTTGTAGAAACATGAGATTTTGCCGTATAAAACATAACCATGGCCAATGCAAAAGGCCAAACCTCATTTTTTTGCCAAAATAAAGGCTTATTTTCTAACATTTTAGTTGTTAATGGTATTTCACATAATATATGTGTGTTTCATGTGCACAATAACTGTTTTATGCAGCTGTTAATGAAAACTTTGGAAGTATTTTTGTCTTAAAAATCTCAGGGCATTTGCCATTTTTTATTTTTTTTCACTGAACACAACTGCTCAAAGAGGGACAGTTCCTTGCAAAGAGGGACAGGTGATACCCTACAGAACATTGTAAACATGAATCACAGCCTGCCATCGTACCCCTTGGGTATTCCTAATATGGTATAGCCCCCTCCCCTACATCATACCTCTAATGTATTCCATATATTATATAGCCCTCTCCCCTACATTGTGCTCCTCAGGTGTACTGATTTTGTGCAAAGAGTTAAACTATTCCTAGCGCCATAAAGTCTGCTCTTCAAACTTTCCCTTAGAACTAGCCAGTTTTTTAGTTTTAGCACTCAAATCTGTTTCTTTGAGCTCAGCACTTGTACAAAACCCATTGTAAGCACTAAATAAGCTACAAATTACCACAGCACTCAGCTTTCCTAAATCGTCTAGAGGAACACAGTTTTTAGTACTTAATAAATAGGCACCTATCCAGGCACGTCTAAGAGTCAGCTTCCAGTGTTTTGTCCTGTCTACCTGATTAATCTAGGCATCTTGAGGCAATGCAGCAATTGCCTCATGTACACAGACAACCCTCTCCTCTTACCACCCAACACTAAAACCTGTGAGAAATGCACTTATATAGCCAAACTGGAAACAAAGCTCTCTTCACCCAAGACTGGACTAGACAGTCAAGAGGAGAAGGTAAACACTTGCACCACACAACACTCATCACATAGTCCCCCAAAACCTACACCACCAAAACACACACATAGAAACACAAAACACACACCTACATTCACTGAGCCTCTCAATAAAAATCTGCCCAAGCAACAGAGCCCTCCAAAGCAGAAACGCAAGAAACCTCCACCCCTCAACACAACCCACATGACACATAGCCCACAAACTCATTGTGCCACTCAAGCACAGCCCATAAGGCATAACAACATACCCAACACTATAGTCAAAGGTGACTCTATAGTCGGGCACACTGATGTTCCACTCACCATGTTAAACAAGGAGAGCGTTACTGTCAGCTGCTTGTTGGGTGCCAGGATCTGCCACATAATGTACACACTCAAGTCACTCCACAAAAAGTACAAATATGACTCTGTCATTGTCCATGTTGGTGTGAATGACTTGAGATGTACCTCTCTGGACTACATGAAAAGAGACGTGGAGGAGCTCTTCGATCATGTAGCCCAGGCTGGTATGACCCTAGCCCTGAGCAGCATCCTGCCATCACGCAGAATGATATCACAGTGCAAGGACAAAATGATCAACTTCAACAATTGGCTAAGCTTTTGGTGTCATTCTAAGGGGGTGACATGTTCGACAGGCCACGATTCTTTGCCAGAGATGGCCTACACTGATCGCCTTAGGATTCAGGATATTGCTAAGGGTCTTGCCACCCCTATAGTGCCTTTTTTAGGCAAGGTTCAAATGACAAATTCACCACCATAACAGGTACAACAGGTATAAGTAAGCAAAATCTAAGGGTAATGCTGCTCAATGCTAGAAGTCTAAACCTCAAAATGCACTCACTTGAGGCACTCCTTAAAATGGAGAACATCTACATCTGTGCAGTGACAGAGACCTGGTTCAAGGTTCCAGAGAGCACCCCTGCATTACCAGGCTATAATTCATACCACACTTTCCAACCACGTAATCTGGACCGAAACACTAAAGGCGGTGGCGTGTCCATATTCATTAAGGATATCCACACCTTCAGGCTAGTTGATCAGCATAATGCATCTGAGATTATCCAAGTGCAACTAACTCTGGGCAAGACCGCAATCCAAACTGTAGCTTGCTACAGATCCCCCACCAGGCCCCAGAATTCCCATTCCTCTCCTCATTTCTTGATATACTGGAAAATATTAGGGTACAACCCAACACCCTAATAATGGATGATTTCAACACCAGAGGTCAATTCCTCGTTGGTCAGATCTGACCACTAGCTAATCACCCTAGACATCTACATCCCACCCCCAACCCCCATTAAGGAAACCACCGTAAAAATTTCTCCAAAGCCAACTTTACATTTCTTAAGACAGAAGTGGCAAACTTCACAACAGCCATGCAGATGGACAATAGAGGTATAACTGCTGAATCCTACACAAATTCACTTTATAAGCACTTACACGAGTGCATGGATTGTGCTATCCCTAACAGAACCAAGATGCATTCCTCCAAAATAAGGAAGCCAATCTGGTGGTCCCCTGCCATAAACAAACTCTACAACAGAAGAAAGAAACTGTTGCAAAAAAGAGTAAAATCCCATGATTGGAGGAACTCCCTGATTAGCCTCAGTAAGAAGCTGAGATCCCTCATAAAATCCTCCAAAGCTAGTTACGAAAACAAAACTGCCAATGATTCTAAAGACAACCACAAAGCATTCTATAGCTATGTCAAGAATCTCAATGGCAACACTCAGATCTGCTCTGAGTTACAGCACAATGGCACTAAATATACAGAACCAACTGATATTGCCAACATCCTGGCAGACAGTTTCAGTGCTAACTTTATCCCCCTCTCACCCCCAAAAGGGTCCATCTCTATACCAAAAGAATGCAAAGTTCCTGTAATCACGGCTGCACAGGTAAAAAACACACTCTCCAAAGCCAAGAGCACAGCATCCATGGGACCTGACAACATACCAGGCTGCATTCTACACGAACTACAAAAACAAACCGGCACCCCACCTAAGTACCATGTTCAATCATAGCCTCACCTCAGGCTTTGTGCCCACTGAATGGAGCACAGCAACAGTTATCCCACTCAACAAAGGGGGAGCCACCACGGACCCCGGGAACTACCACCCCATTAGCCTAATGACCCTGGTCTGCAAGGCCATGGAACGTATCATCATGGAACCTTTAAACAAAGACATTGGTAATCTCCTAACTCTGGACCCCACCCAGTTCAGGTTTGTAAAAGGCAGATCATGTCTCCTAAACCTAATAGACTTCTTTGAAGCAGTCACCAAAGCCATAGACAAGGGTAAGGAGGTTCACACAGCCTAGCTAGATCTCGCCAAGGCTTTCGACACCATCCCCCACTCTGGAATTATAGATAAACTCACTAAACTAGATATAAATCCCTATGTCACAAGATGAGTTGCCAGCTGGCTCACTGACAAAACCCACACTGAGAAAGTAGCAGACTCCAAATCCGACTTCAGACCAGTGGCAAGTGGAGTACCACAGGGTTTAGTCCTGGGTCTTCTCCTGTTTGGTATCTACTTCTCTTAAGTACAGATGACACAGAAGGTCTTTGGCTAACAAAGTTCGCAGATGACTGCAAACTAGGAGCCATAATCAAAACACCTAATGATGTGGATATCCTACAAAAGAGCCTCACTGAGACAGATGTCTGGTGTCAATGCCATGGCCTCAAGCTCAATGCCAAAAAGTGCATTGACATCCCCTTTGGTAAAAATTCTGTACCCATGAACTACCACATAGGCAGTAGTCTACTTAACACCGAAAGTGTGATAAGAGGCCTTGGGACACATGTGGACAGTAGTCTCTCCTTTGATAATCACGGTGCTACATTAGTCAGGAAATCCTTCTACATGGCACACCTCATCACAAAAGGCTTCTCATCCAGGTAAAAAGAGGTCATTGTT